>NC_034409.1:168675940-168990110 GCF_002078875.1 Numida meleagris
GAAGAGAAGAGAAGAGAAGAGAAGAGAAGAGAAGAGAAGAGAAGAGAAGAGAAGAGAAGAGAAGAGAAGAGAAGAGAAGAGAAGAGAAGAGAAAAAGGGTAGTTGCTGTATGTCCTTGTTCAGGAAAGGACAAAACACTTAAGGGAAGGGAAATTCCTACTTGATGAACTGGAGCTCAAACCACAGTGGAGATATGGAGTGCCTTTAGCTCATGGATCTTGCTTAATGAGAGGCAGAGAACGAAGATGGTCTCTCTGAAGTGTGGTTTCTGGGTAAAAGAGGAGCTGGGAAAGGCTCTGAGGGTTCAGTGGGCAGCTCTGGGATGACAGCATTTTCTATTGGTGCTCCTTTTGCAGCGTGAGGTGAAGAACAAGCTGATCATACCCTTGCCATGCAAAAGGTGCACTACAGAATTGCTCAAGGAGATCCTGCTATCCTTGAGGAAGAGTTCAGATGTGTCTCTCCACCCCTAGGCTGTCATCCACAAGTGAACTCAAATATGCATAGCTAAATCTTTGTGGGCAGAGGAAAGGATAGATCCTCACTCCTGTAAATCCAGCAGGGCTCTTTTTTCATGGGAGTCAAGCAAACCTGGGTATGCCCTCCATTGCAAGCCACTCTTCAGTTAGGCAAGGCATTCAATGAGAACTGCAAGCCACATATTGTTTTACAGAACTTATCTTGCAATGTGTTATCACTTCCGTACAGAAAATTGGGATCATTCAGATAGGCACAACTTAGAGCCATGATGCTCCTACATCTCACAGTGACCTCTGTGTTACAGAATTTTGCCTTGCAGGACACGCTGAAAGACAGGTGTCCCCTGCACCTCCACGTCTTCATGCAAAGCTGAAATGACTTACTCCATATTGCTGCAACTTTCTGTAGACATTCCACTCAAGGCTTGCTCCAGGCAAGTTACAGTTGGCACTTCTGTGTAGGATAGATGCCTACTCCACAGGCAGCAGCACACACAACCGTGGGAAATCGCTGCACTTATGCAGCACTGCTTTATTGGGACCCAGCTCCTTTCCTGGTGCAGGGTAGAATGAAGCTCATGCACCCTAAGTCCTTTAATTGAGACACTTGCTATTAATCAGATGATAATGGTGAAATAGATTTAGGAAGAGGATATAACTACAAACTGTAAAAAAAAAGATTTCCCCACAGACTTAATTTCAGCTTTATATCCTCTGTTACCCAATTTTTGCTTGGTGTTTTCTCTCATTTGGATAATGCTATTCTATACAGCTCTCAAGCTAATTCATTATCTCTGAGATTTGCTGAATAATGTGCCAGTCGTGATAACTTCTTAAGATTTACAAACAGAATACCTTATTAAATTTCCTTTGGCAGAAGGGTTCATGCACATGTGAGGAATTTACATTTCTTTAAACCACTCCTGAAGCAAGACATTACTTGAGGAACTCTAGGAAAATAAGATTTAGGTCTTATCTACAGGGAGGAAATGACCATCCAGTTGCACAATTCTGTTATAGTTCCCTAGGTATACATTCTCTCCTGAAATAGAAGTGATTTTATCTTGGAAGAATTTCTCTACACTGACTCTAAAATTTAGTAGAAAAGGTCAAATATTCAGGGTTTGATGCTCTTTTATGTTCTTATGCTCCTTATGCCCTCTAAGGATGTGAATGGGGAGAATTTGTCCTACTGTAATTATAAAGAGTTAGCTTGCATAAATAACAATTTGTTGGTTAGAGCATTGCAAGCCAAAGAAAGGTTAAGTTCTCTTTCATAAAACTCTCAGAAAAATACACTAGGAATGAGTGTGCATCCCTTGGTGATTGCCTTCAGTTGGCTGTTTGCTTCGTAAATGAAGTCACTTGGGTACCTACAAGATCCTCACAGAATGTTTAGAAATATTTTGGTCAGGGGAATGGAAGGACAGAATAGCTTTCAGTGACTCCCACAGGAAGTAATGGGGTGGGCTGTGCATGGCTACAGACTATTCAGCTCCAGAATAAGTTGGCCCAATGTGCACAAAACATTCTTATCTGATGAAGAACTGGAAACATGATTGTTTGTTTTAACGTTGGAAAGACCATTGTGCTTCAGCTTCACTCTTCTCTGGGTATTCCAAGAAGAGTTTTATCCTCTAGTTGCATTGGTTTCATCAAATTAAAGTCCTCATTGCTGTATTTTAATATCTCACTTGAAGCTAAGGGTCAATTTCCACAGTTTTTAGAGGGACCTTATGGCTTCATTGTGTGAAACAACTTGGCCTTACCCTGACACCAGGAACATCTCTAGACAGTAGATGCAAACAATAGAGACAGTATTTGATCTGCTGAATTTTCCCCTGCTTCCTACAACATGGGAGCAACTGGCACGGTGATGATGTTTTGCTATTCTCCTGCTGTCTTCACTGTGTCCATGCCTTTGAGTAATATTTATTATAAAATACAGCTGTAATAAAAGGCAGGGCAAAGTCTGTGTGTAGATATGCTATCTCGTATTAGACAAACAAGTATAGTTTGAAGAAACAGGCAAGCTTTCAAAGAAGCAAGCCCTTTCTGAGCGTAGAAATGGAAGCAGCAGATTTCAAATCCAAATGCAGATTGTGAAATGTTGCCCTGAGTGAAATCACATGAGTTTCAGAGGATCTGAGAGGAGGTGGTTGGGACCTGTGAATAAGACCTAAATTTAGTAGGGAAAGAGCAGCAATGTACCTCCCTGGAGGAGAAAGGAAGGAAAGAAAGGTAAAAAAAGAAAGAAATGGGAAGGGAAGGGAAGGGAAGGGAAGGGAAGGGAAGGGAAGGAAGTGACTAATTTACAGCGTGGAACAGGGACCCATTAGTGTGGAGAGGAGGATTAGGCTGTAAAGTCATCAGATCCATGCTATTTTGTATCCAGTGGAGTTATGAATCTTCTACCCCAGGCTTAGTGGGAAGTGGAGTTTGAGGTTGGTATGAGACTGCTGTGAACCAGGAACAGAGGTCTAGAAACAGTAGGCAGCACTAGCAGAAGTCTGAACAGGAAAGGAAAGCAAAATTAGAGATTTAAGTCAGTTTAGTTTGGAAGCCCCTAAAGGCAGGGACTTCTGCTGAAACATATTCCATCTACTAAAAAGGGTTGTATGGGAAACAATTTTTTTGCATTTCAGAGGAAAGTTGGTGATAAGATTTTTCTGTATAGGAATGGAACAACAACAAAAAGACAAAAAATAAATAAATTGTTTAGGGGACAAAATTGAAATGAGAAAATAATGCCTCTGGTCAGATACTTTTTTTAATAAAAACAAAATACAATATTTTCTGGGGAATTGGAACATCAGAAAAGTTCCTAAAACAAAATAGCAAAGTTGCTTTGAAATGGAAAATGAAATTTTGTCTCAAAGAGACTGAAGAGAAATGCTTTTGACTGCTGTTTTTTGCTCAGTTTTCAGGAAACATCTTCCATTGTAGAAAATAAAATTTTCTGCAAAAAATATTTGCCTTTATGAGACCAGCATTTTCCAACTGAGATACACTCCGTTGCAGAACCACATTAACTTATGAATTTCAAACCATGGCATCCTGATTGACAGTGCCCAGTAGGAGGGCAAAACACCAGGGTGCTGGGCACACTCATGTTGGCTGCTGCTGTCAGCAGCCCCAGGTTTAGGAGCACCTCTGGGTTACAAATGAGCATGGAAACGCCTGCAGCCCTCCCCAGCCACCTGTCTACAGCTGGTGCAGAGGGCAGACAGGTGTGACCGAAGCTCTGTGGTCAGATTAAGCTTTCCCCACAGTTCCTGCAGAGAAGAGTGGCATACAGCATACAGGTTCACTGCATCGCAGCCGTGGCCTCACGTTGCTCCCTCCCAGCACTTGCTGTGCAGCCTTGGGACAAACGCGCTTGTGCCCATAGCAGGCATAAATGAAAATGCAACAGACTCCAGATGAGTGAGTCATGGTGGCATTGGTAACTGCTCCAAGTGCTTTACTCCAGCTATCCCTGTGAAATGAAGAACTCCATTTGCTGCCATAATTTTTTCCCTCTATTTTTTTTGTAAGGAACTTTTTTATACTTAGCATTTTTAATGTGTCGGTTAATTAATGGCCAGTGAATACAAGTGACAACTACCACTGGGCTAAGCAATTCAGCAGCTAAGTGGTTTTCAAGCTTCTCCCCATGTAATTTTGCTAATTGGAATAACTGAATCATCTGCTCTTTCTAACTCACTCAATCAGTATAGCCCTCCAGTCACTCCCTAATTTCTGGGAATTGGCTGATCATTTGTAAGGATTACAGGAATGCTTTTTTTGTGTAGGCTGTTCCTGCCCTGGTTGTTTTAGATATACAATAGTTAGTCTTAATGAAGTGCAATCAGTCACTAAAGTCGTGGTATTTGTCCTATCCCTTCTTCAGAGGGCTGCCATTCAGAAGCTGGAGAATATACAGCTATGTGCTACATACAAATATTATTTCCCTGAAATAACAGTCTTTGAAACTCCTGGAATTCACAAGTAGGAGCTGATTCTGATATTGCTAAGCAATAAATTAACACAATTTCACAGAGCAAACTTATTTTGATCCTCCCCCTTGCCTTCTCTTCCCCTTCCTCTTCCCCTTCCCTTCTTCCAGCATTTTTGCTACCATTTGATGCCACGACCCTCAGCTCCACATTCACTGTCTTAAACTTTTCATTTTGTGTTTGGATTTGAGATAGAAAAGAAAAAGGAGCAGGGAATCAAAACACTTATTTTCATAAATTCATGGAAGAGTTCCTGAAGGGTTAATAAGTCCAGCTTCTGTTCCCTGAGCCATGGATAGCTGGAATTTGGGAGCATACATATGAAGAAGTGCCTGTAGACTTTTCCCTTTTCACCGAGGACCTGCACATTGTACTAGGAGAAAAGAGGAGCTGAGATAGAGTACTTTGCTCGTATCCTGTATGGGTGCTCTTATGGTACAAACACTTTACAAATACTAGGTGATTTACTGAACAAAACTAGCGTGGAACCCTTTTCCTGCTGGTCAAATTGGTTTAGCATATTTCTCACCATCACTCCCTAATTAAGATTACTTAATAGCTGGGTTTCAGTGAACAGAGGTTCTTGCCTATTTTTGCTCTTTCTGTGGTGCACATTTTGGGGGAGAGAGCTGCTGAAATAAAAAAGCAGAGAATGGTGCTGATATTGCATGTCCAAAGGCAGAAGACTCCCAGCCCACATCCCTGTCAGTCCTGAGCTGCCTTAATGGTCTTTCAGCTGTGCTGCAGCCAGGACAGCATTCTTAGACATGCTTATTGCATTGGTATTTTACATAGCTGATACAAAATGTTTACACTCTTAAGGCCTTTTGAGAAGGTAATATCCTGTCTCCTCTCTGGTCGGGGTGAATCTTTAATAAATCATGGCAGGCAGTAGCCTGTAGAATTATGGCTTCATATCCTATCTCCTTGAAATTCAAGTAGTGGATTTAACCTTTTTAGCCTTTTGTTTTGTAGGATCATAACAATGGAGTGACAGGGTAACACTCTGCATTCTGATGATAAAAGAAAAGAAAATCAGACATACTTGGATAACAAAACTGATCAGCAGAATTTTTGCAGATCTCATGACAGCTTTCAAACTATTTTTATAAAACAAAAAACCAGTATCATGGTATTTTAAAAGCACATATTGAAAGCATCAGCCATGACACGCAGCTAACGGAATACTGCTTTCCTGCTGCACAGCTCTCAGGGTTAGCCTCAGCCTTTCTCTTTGTCTCATGTTATCCTTCTAACGTAACAACTGATCCTGTGTGGTCCTGAACTCTCTTAACACGAGAGATGCAGGCCCACAAAGATTGGAGCGATAAGACACAGCTGAGCTGACATGCCTTCAGAGAGCAAGGCAGAAAGAAATGCAAGCTCCCTTCCAAGCAGGCTTTCTCATCCTCCTGTGCTGAGGGTGAAAGGCAAGAGTCAGGATTCAATCACTTGCTTGGACAGAGTTCAAGTATTTCTGCTGGGAAGTCAACCCACAGCATTTCTGAAAGGTGCAAGACTGCCCTGTTACCTTCAGAGCTGGGCCAGGCCAGCTAAACTGGAAATCTTGCAGTACAGCAGTTAATGATCTATCAAGGTAAATGAAATTTCACCGTTAATCTTCTTGACCTCAGATGCATTAACTTTCTTAGCCCCTTTTTAAAGCACAACTTCCTACCCAGACTTGAGAGTGTGTTAAGTAGCTACTGGCCAGTTTGCAGAATATTCAGCTATAAAGGAGCCAAGACACAAGGGACGCTCTCTCAGCTGTGACTGCTAATGCACAGGACAAATAGAATCATAGAATCATAGAATCATGGAGTGGCCTGGGTTGAAAAGGACCTCAAAGATCATCGAGTTTCAACCCTCCTGCTGAGTGCAGGGTCGCCAACCACTAGACCAGGCTGCCCAGAGCCACATCCAGTCTGGCCTTGAATGCCTCCAGGGATGGGGCATCCACAGCCTCCTTGGGCAACCTGTTCCAGTGCGTCACCACCCTGTGTGAAAAACTTCCTCCTAATATCTAACCTAAATATCCCCTGTCTTAGTCCCCCTTATCCTATCGCTATCCACCCTCGTAAACATCCATTCCCTGTCCTGTTTATATGCTCCTTTCAAGTATTGGAAGGCTACAATTAGGTCTCCCCGGAGCCTTCTCTTCTCCAAACTAAACAAGCCCACTTCCCTCAACCTTTCTTCATAGGAGAGGTGCTCCAGCCCTCTGATCATCTTGGTGGCCCTCCTCTGAACTCGTTCCAAGAGCTCAGCATCTTTCTTGTACTGGGAGCCCCAGGCCTGGACGCAGTACTCCAAATGGGGCCTCACAAGAGCCGAGTAGAGGGAGATATTCACCTCCCTCTCCCTGCTGGCCGCTCCTCCTTTAATGCAGCCCAGAACATAGTTGGCCTTCTGGGCTGCCAGCACACACTGCTGGCTCATGTCCAGCTTCTCGTCCATCAGGACCTCCAAGTCCCTCTCCGCAGGGCTGCTCTCAAGAAGTTCTTCCCCCAGTCTGTATAAATACCTGGGATTGCCCCAGCCCAAGTGCAGCACCCTGCATTTGGCCTTGTTGAACCTCATTAGGTTCTCATGGGCCCACTTGTCCAGCCTGTCCAGGTCCCTCTGGATGGCTTCCCTTCCCTCCAACATATTGACTGTACCACTCAGCTTGGTGTCATCAGCAAACTTGCTGAAGGTGCACTCAATTCCATTGTCTATGTCATTGATAAAGATGCTGAAGAGCACCAGTCCCAAGACTGAGTCCTGGGGGACACCACTTGTGACCGGCCTCCACCCTGACATAGAACCATTAATCACAACCCTTTGGCTGCGACCAACCAACCAGTTCTTAATCCATCCAACAGTCCATCCTTCAAATCCATACCTCTCCAGTTTATAGAGAAGGATGTGGTGAGGGACCATGTCAAAGGCTTTGCAGAAGTCCAGGTAGATGACATCCATCACCCTTCTCCCATCCTCTGCAATTTTCCTGCAAGAAGTAAACTTAATTGCTTGTACAATTTAGGAGACATTTCTTCTTTCCAAATCTTTGAGATACACCTCTGTTGCTGTCATATTGTGTTTGGATGCTGGATCTAGGAAAGAGTTGTTTGTATTTCTCAGCCACTTTGGCCATGCCCTGCTTGTGCAGAAAGGCCCTAAGATGTAGATCACAGAATCACAGAACTGCAGGCGTTGGAAGGGACTTCTGGAGATCACAGAGTACAATCCCCTGCTAAAGCAGTTTCCGGGTAACAGGTCACAAAGGTAAGCATCTGGATGGGTCTTGAATATCTCTGTAGAAGGAGAATGCTGCCCTCTGGGCAGCCTGTTCCACTGCTCCGCCACTCTGACAGTAAAGAAGATGCCCCTTCCTTCTTTCTGGCTGTGAGGCAGTGGAATCTCTAAGCATCTGAGCCTGTGCTACTGAATCCCTTGGGCTTGTTTTAGCCTCTTGCACTGACTTTTGTGGCTCCTGCTGCAAGGCAGGAGCAGATGTTCTGGTGCTTGCATCAGGCCCGATGGCTTACCACAGCTGCTGGCAGTTGCAGCGAGTGGCTACAGCTCCCTCCTGGCCCTCTGCTTCTTGATGAGGTTTCAAAGTGGAAAGAGTGAATGGTGAAGTCATTTTTAGAAAGCAAACATTTGCAAAAAGCCAGCCAGGCACTTCCTGGGCAAAGGCCGTGGGGAGCAGAGGTTTCTCGGGAGGCCCTGGGGCCTGGTTTTCACTGCTTCCCTGGTCTGGTGCAGCAGTTCCTCTTCAGGGCTGAACCCCTCTGCAGGAGCAGCAGAGCTGACACAGGATTTAGGGGAAAAGGGATGCAAAGTGAGGGTCTATTGAAGCCCATATCTGTGGGGCTTTGTGAAAGCAGATGAAGGTAACTTGCCTTCAGCTTGCTCCCGTCCTACCAGATCGCATAATCTCTGCTTCACCCTGCATCACACCTTCTGGTTCGTGTGGTGCAAAGCCTAGTCACACAGCCTTGGTGGATGTAGGGAGTGATAAATCCACTCCACACAGCCACCACTTGGCTCAGATGGGAAAATCTGGTTTGTCACAGGAAGCTGTCATTTTGCTTTTTTATCTGCTTGTTCTGTTCAAAGAACTACACTCCTAAAAGTGATTTCCCTCCTATATCTGATGCAAAAACTTTATCTCCTGTATTTGCAAGGGGTCATACATAAGGGAAAAGAGAAAGAAAATAACAAGATAGGACACACAGGCAAAATAAGAACCAGTTCTAAATCTGACAAAATTATAGGAAGACAGAACCAAACAGACAGAATCAGCACACAGACCCAAAAGATGGAGACAAGTGGTTTTCCCAAACAATCACAGAGTACAAAAGAATAAGTTTATCAAATGTCAGAACACACAATGCTTGCAATAGAAGATCATACAAACCCTTCCTATATCTCCACTGTTACTAACTCAGTGGAAATTCAAGTATCTGATAGGAACCATGCTCGCATACATGGATCATCATGGAATTACTCTGAAGATATGCATCCTTACATTTGCTCATAGAAAAATAAAAGGGAACAAAAATAGTTTTGCATACTGTAGCAAACGTATATGATTGGATGTATCAGGTGGAATGTCAGGTTTCCCCAGTGCTGATCTCTGCAGGCTCTATGTGCAGTATCACTCAGTACCTCTCTCTGGTCTTCTCCCTTCCTCTAGGATGACTGCTGTAGAAAATGTTTGTTCATCCTGGGATTTCTTGGGCAGTTAACTGAAAGTGAAGGTAATGTGGCTACAGCAGCTCATGCTCTGAAACCCCTGTGACTAGTGAACTGGGCTCCTTGGAGAAGAGCCAGCCTGTTGTGGCTGGAGTCCCATCAGAAATATCATAAAGTTAAGTGGTTTCCCAGTGCTGGAATGGTCAATGGGAAAGTGGGGAAGGAAATGAAGATGAAGCAAGGACATGTAAAAGCCACTAAAAAGTAATTTAAATCTGAAACAAACAAATGAAAACCTGTTCTATTTAATGTAAATTTGGGTTTGAATTAAGTTCTCAAAAAGGTTCTGTAGCTGTTAAACAATTCAGGGAAATCCAGATTTCCCCCGGTCTGCTACTGATTATTGAGTGCATTCATTTTGACCGTTTCTGAAACACATCAAGCCTGCTTGCTGCTACAAGCTGAGCACGCTACGGCTGCTGTAGGAGTTACTGCTGCTGTTGGGTCACTGGTAACACTGACCTTCATAGGTGCAAGGGCACACCCTGATGCTGTGTGCCTCTGCAGCTCCTCTTGTTCTTTCTGTCACCACACTGGACTGTGGGGGGCCCAGGAGTTGGATGAGTCCATAGATCTGCCTGAGACGAGAAAAAATTCCATCACAATGTTAGGGTAAGATCTAACATTGATGATACTGAATCTTTACCATGGGGAGGAGTGTGGTACAAAGCTATGGGGCAGGGCTGCAAGGCACCCACTTTTTTGGAAGCGGAGCTGCACCCCAAGTCAGCATTTCAGTGCACAAAACAGGTTTTCCAGACCAGGCTCTCCTGTGCAGGGTTCACATGAGGCCAGAGAGGTCTCTGTATTAAAAAAATAATAATAATACAAATTATCTGATAGCAATTTGAGTCTAAATAGAGCTGGTAGGTGCACTGCTTGAGCTGGCAAACACATACTCTCACTGATGTGCATTGTGGCAGTGAGTGTTAGTCCACAGAGAGCAATTTCAGTGAGGTTTGATATGACAACATAAGAGGGTTTAGTGGGATAATACAAGTTTTGTGGTGAATCAGGGCATCTGAACATCAAGGGTGAAGAGGTTGTTGCCATGCAGTCACAAAGTGCAGGCAGGAAGGCATAGTCTAACCTCAGAACACACTCTCTCCTCATCATCACTCACATGTTGGGTGTGTGGGTGCTCTCACCATCAGCTCTGCTGCCCTCAAGCACAGTGAGCCAGGTTTACAAGCAGACTGAGATGGAGAAGCGAGGAGGAGACAAGAGAGTGAGTCCAGGCTGCATCACTGGCGCTGTGACATGGTCCAAGTCCACTGCATCCCCTCATGGCCATGGCTGTTGGACTGCCTGCAGTGTGCACTGGAATGCAATTACTGCTGTTTGTTTTCTGTAAAATGTGTTTTACCCCTTCTTTTAGTAATGTATTTGCTGCTGGCACACTTGTGTTTGAACCAGAAGCACACCACAAGCATATCATATAACAATTTTTCCAGCCCAGGAGCCGATTTCCCTTGTATTACATGAACTGCTGTAACCTCAGTATTACCCTGGAGAGAATTCCTCTGCAGTTGACAGAGTTGACAGATGGGCTGACACAAAGTTCTAGTTTGTGAGTACAGTATGTAGCATTTGGTGAAGTATGTGTACTGTATGTAGCTCTCTGCAAAGCACTACTGCATATACATGCCTGGGATCAATTATGTTCATTGAAACAAGAGAAGACACATGATGAGTAAACCATTAGCTATGACATTTTATTCCCACAGTTGGTGAATGTACGCAACAAAATACACTGCAAAAGAACTCTTTAAAAACATACTTTAATGCCAAGCATACTGAAGTCATATTTCATCTCAGGAAAAGGAGCTGGGACAAATATTAATGTCTTTCCCTTGGCTCATAAACTGTAGAGGCAAAAGAAGAGGTCTCTCAGAACAAATGACCCAGTGGGTCATTTTGAGTGCAGCAGTCCCAAGCATCACCAAAAGTCTCAGCCACTCCTCACTCTTCTTTGTCAGGCTGAGTTGTCCAGAGTGTGTTTTTGAAGTGTTAAAATTGTAAGAGGATTAAAGTGATAAAGTATTTGGATGGAGTGTAAGTACATCTAAGCTGTTGAATAGGATCAAGCTGTGTGCAAAGTACCAGCAGCAATTGCCAGGCACATGATCTTATCTCTGCTGCAGTCATTATTATAACCTTCTTCATGCTGATCGTGTAATAGTAAGTGTAATATGAATAAACAGAAAGAAATATTGCTGCACCAGGGAACAAGTCTTCTGCTTTATTGTATACCTGGCATCTGTTAACACCTGTGTCATCGACATGCACTGGAACACATGCATGTACGCTAGTGCACACACTCCTGACTGATGGAAATGTAGACCTCACAGATGGAAATGTCATTTTTTTTCCCAAATAGTCTCCAAAGCTGACAACTATCCTATTTTTACAGTTGGAAAGCAGAGGAACTACAGGTCTTCACTTACAAAGGAAATGACCAGCCAGTCCACTCCCACGAACAAAGAGGCAAAGCCCAACTTAGCAGCCTGCTGTCTGTCAGCTTGCATGCTGCAAGCTAAAAGTGTATCTCCAGCTGCAGTCCTCACACCACTGTAATCACCTTCCCATAAAGAAGGTTGGTGTTGGACTCTCCTCGATTTAAATCATCCAATTTCCCAGATGCTTAGGGGATTGGAGGACTGTTGAGGGTGTTTCCAAGCACGTGTCTAAGGCATACATCAAGGAAAGGGCACACCTAGATTTCAGTCCTCACATTGGTGAGTGTTCAAGCATCATACAAAATATCTCTAGGTGGGTCGACTATAAGGTACTACTCACTCACAGTATATCCCTTGCATTGTTGAAAAGGATCCTTGTTCTGCATGCCAGTTCTTACATGCTCAGCTCTCCCTTTGGACCAGAGAGACCCACTGAGCACCAAAGACCAGCCAGAACACCAGTATGTGGAAAGAAGTTGAAGTCCTTTGGTGGGCATGGTGGACATCTGATGTAGGGAAGTTTCTGAGAGTAGGGAAACTGGGGAACTGGGTGACGATATAAGAGAGGTGGATGAACAACACCTACATGGATACACCTCCATCCACCCCGCAACAGAACGAGTGATTCTGCCAGAGCTCTCCCAAAGTTGCTGTTTGAACAATCACAATTTGACCCTTGCAGTCAAGAATTGCTGCTGCCTATGGCACTACATGAAGTGTGTGCAGAGCCACACACATTTTGTGCGTGACATCTTGGTCCCGACTTTGGGAAAAAACAGACCCTGTAGAGATCCCCACCTCAGCTCTGCAGAATGAATGAGGGCTGAACTGTGGGGTTTTAGCACTCCTGACCAGCTGTACTCGGGAAGTGCTGAACTCAAGTGCATTGGTTCTGCATCTATTTCAGTATCCTAAGTCTGACATTTTGAGAGCCACCTGAGAGCTTGGCACCCGCCTCCCATTGGGTTTTGACACTTCTTCAAAAAAAAAAAGATCTAAGCTATAAATGATATTCAGAAGGAGGCTGTAAATACACTTTAAAATGGCTTAAATATGGCAAAGAAGACAGCATTGTCCACAACATTCCTGCTAAAACAAGATCAAGGCTGACTCAGTTGGCCACTGTGCCCACATGGATGCTGCGATAAGGATGTTTGTAGGCACAGGTTGTAGCATTGTCCTGTTACGTCACTGCTGCACAGTGTCCCTGCTCATTTTGCAATCTCAGTAAAGCAGAAATGCTGCTGTGTAAATGTGCCTGATGGACAAATGTGATAGGTGTGTTTCAGAGGGACGCTGTGCTGATGTGGACAGCTCTATGGCAATAATGGCATGGTGACACTGAGGTATGAGCGTTGTTGTCTGTGCCATTTCAAAGAGGGAACATGCATCTCTGGGGGAAGCAAATATTAAAGTAGGCATGAGTACACAGAAATGTTGATTCTCATATTTAATTTTAGAACTGAACAAATTGGTGGGGTTAGAGAGAACTGGGCCTGGTCCAGTAAAATCCAGAGAGAAAACATACACTGAATTTTCCAAGTCAAATAACAGATGTATACATTTCACTCTCTGAAACAAAAGCTTGGGGGAAAAAATAAAGGAAAACTTCTCTAAGCAAAATTATCACATTTTGTTTCTAATGGCTGACCAAAGAGAAATCATTTCAGTTCCACATACTTGCAAATCTGTCTTTCACATGTGGGATTTCAGAAGTTGAGGGCAGATTTCTGTTGTCCAAGGTGGCTGCTGACCACTCCACAGCTGCCATGCACCCTGCATCACCATGGAGGCTGTCTGATGATCACAGCAGAAGCAATAAGGCAAAACAGTTTGTTTGAGTTTGATTAAGAGATTTGGTTTTGACCAAGAGTAGTCCTGACACTGCCTTTGGAGGGTCCCAGATATGCAGCCTTAAAGAGGAATAAACAAATACCCACCAAGCAGTTGGCTGCCCACAGTAATATGCAATAATGTTGTTCTTTAGTTCTGAAGTCCTGTGGTTATGGACATTGATTCAAGGGAGGAGAGATGCAGGTCAGATCCTTGCTGTGATTTACATTTGGATTTAAATAAAATTATCCCCCTCTTTTAAATGCACCTCAACCATCCCTCTTGCAAGTGATTTCAGAAACACACCTCTCCCACTTAAATATTTCTCAAGAAAGAGTAACTATTCAGTGCTTAAATATTGACTGAGAGATGAGGACAGAAATGCTGTAGGAATGGTAAGCTAGCAGCTGGGAGCCAGGCACTGCTCCAGTGATTACTGAAATACTACACACAGTACAGCATTGCTATGCTGTTCCTATACACATATAATTATTCCAGGAAGAGACACTGGGATCAGCCATGGGATCAGCCATGGGATCAGCCATGGGAAGCCCTTGGCCAGGGGCTGGCACATTCCTCGAGGAAGCACCTTGTGTGGGTTCCAGTTCATCCATGGAGACACAGCCAGTTCACCTGGAGAACCCCTATGATGTCCTGGACTATGAACAGAGAAGGAAATGCCAGATTGCTATAACCACCAGCAAGGTGCTAATTGCTCTGTTTTGCCAGCTCCTGCTGCAGCTGTCTCAAACACAGTGTTTCTCAAAGGCTCTCAGGAGCTGTTGCCTTGGTTTGATTATGGGGTCAGATCTCAGTAGGCCCACGTCTGCAAAAAACATCAGTTCTTTCAGAGGGTTGATTCACAAAAATCCATGTTCTTGCTCTAATTCCATCACATTCATGCCTACAGGGAGCCAAAATGTACCTTTCTGGCCCTTGGTGTGCGGGCTGCTGTGTGCTGAGCTCCGTGAATGAAGGAATCAGCAGGGCCCACAGGCAGCTGGACCACACCGCAGCTGCAGTTCCCCTGCGCACAGAGCTTGCTCTTATAATTAATGGAAAAGATTGCACCCTTATTTACTTGGCTCAGAAGGGAAGTTTGAGGCAGAGCAGTGAAATGTGTGTATACCAAGGTGAGCTGGGGTGAAGATTGCAGGAAAGTAGCCAATTACTTGCTATCCTGTCGATACAAGGGATGATTATACACCACATCTAGTTCACTAGCTGTGCTGAGGCATTTAAGGTAATTAGCTTCTTATTACAAAGTAGAATTTGGATATTATAGACAAAATCCTCCTCACCAAGTCTGCTGCAAGGGAATGAATCCTTCTACCTGTCAGCATACCTCATCCCTAACCTCAGCTCGTGGATTCATCAAGGCTTCTCCTTCATGAAGGAGAACTGCAGCCACCAGCGGTGCTCCTCAGCTTTGAGCAGCCACAAGTATACAGATATTTTCCAGGAGAAAAATCCCACATCCAGCCTGCAGCTGGCATGGAGGGAAAGGAGCCTGGATGGGAGGAGCAGGCATGGGTTGTCCCTTCCTTCATACACAGATGCTCTTCTTACATTGCCTGGCTAGATGGGAACTCACAGGGCTGCACTGTGGGAATACAGGGATGTTCTGGCTTTGATTTCAAACACATGCATGTCTCTTCCTCCAAGAAATGAGCAGGCAAATCCTTTGGCTTTTGTATGGGTGAAAATAGATACAGGGATTCCTCCTAGCTAACAGCACACACAGTGCTACAATTTTCAGTACCACTGCTAATTGATGCATTGGGAGAGCTAGGAATCTCCTACCCTAGGAGATAAATTAGCCTTGTTTCCTTAGATTTATATATAATCTTAGGAAGTTTTCTGGCATGCATGTATTTGTCCTATCTGTATGATGCGTGAATCCAGAGTCTTAATTATTCAATTTTGACACGTATATGACTATTGAAGCACCCTGGAGTCAGACCCTCCTCATGCACCAGGTCAGGCACTGGCTGATAAGTTTATCATTGTCTCAGACATCAGAGAATTCACGCAGGAAAGCAGTGCTCAAGAAAATGCTTCACATACCTTTGCTTTATGGGGTCAGAACTCAGTGTGCTCGCATTTGTGAAAAGCTTCAGCATTTCCAGAGAGGGTCAGTTACAAAAATCCATGTTTCTGCTCTGGTTCTATCCAGCTCAGAAAGCTCCATTTTAGCTTCTGCTGGTCTTGGGTTGCGCCTCAGATGCATGATATGGTCCAGGCTGTTTCTCCCTCTCTCTTTTATAGATGAGAATATAATTTAGGAGTGATCTACCTGGTTTGCTGTTTCCATTTTATTTTGTTTTGTTTATTTTGTATATGTGTGTCTGTTTCTCCATGTAAGAGGTTTCTGTGTAACCTTGTATTACTGATGGAAATGGATTCCCAAAGAATTAGCAATTTAAACGTCTCATTTGGTGACAGCTGTTTGCGTATGCAGATGGGATCAGATCTTGAGCAGCTTAGTTTTCCCTCTTCAGATGTGAAACTGTAGCCTTGGTCTCTCCCAGAGGTTGGCAAACAGCCTCTGTCCAAAGAGCACAGCATCACACAGTTACGTACGTCACACTTACCTACATGCAGGGGACAGCACGTGGGGCCCAGCAGTCAGCATCCTGTGGGACCCACAGACAAAACAGGCTGGGATGTTTGCTTGATTCCATTATAAGAGGAAAGCTCCCACTGAGACACAGCTTTGGAGGTTCCCACTTTGTGGCAAGTTAGTTTGGCATCTTCTGAGTCTCATTTCATCAGCTTTGTGGCTGGGAAACACTGAAACAGGCCTCCTCCAGAACTCTGTAGGACAAGTCATGTGCTTTAAGCCCTGGTACTGGCTTGGAAATAAAATGCAAGGTGGAGCTTTGGTCCAGGCTCATTAGTGGTGTGAGAGTTACTTCAACCCCCTGCATAACTACTGCTGCTTTGCTGAAAAGCGCATCTTTCATATAACAACTCTAAAAGACAGAGGAGGGCATCCTGGGGTCTGTCAGCTGGTTAGGATCCAGTGACTGCAGGGCACTGGCTGCTTGCATCAGCTGAGATGGGACAGGCCATAAAAGAAACCCAGAAAATGAAAACTCTACCCGTCTGTCTTCTGAAGTAAGCAGGCCGTTAAGGAGTGTGGTTGTTTGCTTTCTTTGCTCTCTGAATCATTGCATGTGTTCTGTTTTACTTTTCTGTTCCCTTAAATGACCAGAATAGGCATTCTTCATGCCGTAAAAAGCAAGTACCCGTTTTGCCATTCTCGTCTCTAGCATTTGTTGCTATCTATTTATTAAGGTACATTCTCTTAATGAAAACATCTAGTAAATCAGCCTTTGTTTGCTGATTATACATTCAGGTATTCCAGATTTATAGGGTTCATTTAGCGTAATTGAAGCTTACAATGAGTACAAATTTTCTGCTAAAAGAGAAAATAGCAAATTGGTACGGGGCAACATTCACGTAGAGCTAAAGCAATGATTGTGCCATTTGTTTTGGTGGGGAGATTTGCTATTAAGCTGAAATCTAAAGTAAGGTACATTGATTTACAGGAAATTGCTCACTTACACATATGTTAGACATTTACAAACCTCACTTCAGAAGCCCCTGAATACTGATAAGCCTTTGTGATTTCAGCCAAGTATGTCATCAGTAACATCAGTGTCTGTATATAAACATTATTTTTTCCTGATTCAGGTAGTCAAAGTTCAGGAAAATATTTGTCTTATGTCTCTGCAAATGAATGACTTGAAATTCTGTGACATTGTCCTCTTCAAAGGGAGCTGAAGGAACCCCATACTATTTCCTAGAAAAGCCTCTGAGAATAGAGCAAGCTAATGTGGCTTTCCTGAGAAGGGGTACCCTTCTTTATGTTTTCACAGTATTTCATTATTTTTAAAGGAAAAAAAAATAATTGTTTCCTCTCATTGTCCCCTTGCACCTTGGGAGCTTTGAAAGCTGTTTTCTTGGTCTCCTGGATTACTTGTGGAAGAGTTATCTACATGACTTGAAAGAATACATTAATAAATAAAATACCTTCCTACAGTTAAGACGGAAGATTTGGACTTGGCCAGCCTCCATCTGATATTTGGCACTGGGACCTTATTCTTCAAGGGCTTTGGCTGCATCTGAAGTGTCTGATTTAGCTAACCACTTGAATGTGCTGCGGCTAAGCGGATGTGCTCAAGATTTGCTGAAGTGTACCCTGGGCATCACTCATCCTCATGTGTATAAAACACAGAAAACAACCTGTCTTTTGTCTTTTGTCTGTCTTGTGAGCCTGAGAAAAAAGCTCTGTTGAGCAGGTTTTTTCCCTAGTTGCATTTCAATATAGAGAAAACACAACAGTCGAATTTGGCACCAAGGCACAATGCGAATAAATGGCATGTAGTAAAACTAGCTCTCTGGTACTCTGAAGCAAGCTTTAGGAAGTGATTACATACGAGAGTGCAGAGGGCAGGTCACCACGTTGCAGGCTTCCTTTGCTCAGCTTTTCCTCCAGCCTCCCTCCTCCAGGCTGAAAAAAAAAATCTGTGGCTTTTGCCCAGCAGCACTGGCACTGCTGGATGGCATTACTCTGGAGTGGACGCTATTGCTCTGGATTCTGCACCTGGGAAGGAGCAACCCTGGCTATACATACAGACTGAGGATGAGATGCTGGAGAGCATCCCTGCTGTAAGTTATCTGAGAGTCTTGGTGGGCAGCAAGTTGAACATGAGTCAACTGTGTGCCCATGCAACCAGGAGGGCCAAGTGCATGCATCCAGGGGTGCACCAGGCCCAGCACTGCTAGCTGGTCAAGGAAAGGGCTCTGCACTGCACTGGTGTGGCCTCACCTCGACCACTGTGTGCAGTTTTGGGCCCCACGGTACATAAAAGGCCATAAAACTGTTAGAGAGTGTCCAAAAGAAGGCTACAAAGATGGAGGAGGGTCTGAAGGGCTGAGGAATGGCTGAGGTCGCATGCATTATTCAGCCCAGAGCAGAGGAGCTGAGGGGAGGCCTCATGGCAGCTGCAGCTCCTCACAGGGAGCAGAGGGGCAGCGCTGAGCTCTGCTCTTTGTGACAGCGACAGGGCCCGAGGGAACGGCATGGAGCTGTGTCAGGGGAGGGGCAGCTGGGGGTTAGGGAAAGGGTCTGCACCAGGGGGCGGTGGGCATGGAATAGGCTGCCCAGGGCTGTGGGCACAAGCCCCAAGTTGCTGAAGTTCAAGGAGCGCTGTCCAGATGCTCTCAGACACACGGTCTGATTTTTGGGTGGTGCTGTGAGGAGCCAGTTGTTGGACTTGATGATCATTAT
This sequence comes from Numida meleagris, assembly GCF_002078875.1. Lineage (NCBI taxonomy): Eukaryota > Metazoa > Chordata > Aves > Galliformes > Numididae > Numida > Numida meleagris. Next base: position 168,694,752 of record NC_034409.1, read on the forward strand.
GAATCCCTTCCAAGTGAGGATATTCTATGCTTCTATGATTCTGTGATTGCATATGTTTTCCCACTGAAGACCCTTAGATGGATGCAAACGTAGAGCAGAAGGTCTTGTATCCAACCAAAATAAGGCAAAACACTTTATCAGGTTGTGCTCTTTTGCCCTTCTTGCAATGGCCAAGGGGGGAGCAGGGAGGTCCCTGGGCTCCATCAGCAGTGCACAGGCATGGCCTTTGCTGGGTCACCTCTGTGCAGTGTGGGGACAGCACCCCAGCTCACAAAGGGTGTCGCTTCTGAACGCCCATTAGTTATGAGCTGGGTTTCCCCTGAAGCCTGAGCTCCGATATCCCTAAGCTTCTTATCTTATCTCATATAATTATGCATATTCTCATTACTCACACTGGTGCCTTATCCTCCTTCTTCCTGCACCTGAGAGCTGTTAGAGGGAATAGAATGTAGGGGAGGATTTGCTGGTTTGTAGTTTACCCTCCTGTCAGTCAGCAGCAATCCCTTTGAGATAATACAGAAACAAGTATCTGTGCAGATCAGCAGCTGTTCATCAGCCTCTGTGAGAACCTGCTGGCACCAAGCTTGAAATCAGTGCATTGAAATACAGTGTGCTGGCCAAGCTAATGAGCTGTGTGAGCAATGGGAAAGGGAACAGGAGAAAGATGAGGAGAGAGAGAGAGAAGTTTGAAGATTCAGGTCCTGTTCAAGCTGCTCTGAGAGGTGGGTGCTTGCCTAAGCTGTACCTACAGCCTCACAGCTCCAAAGCTGTAAAGAGAGGGAAATAACAGCAGCAGCAGCAGCAGCAGCGGAAAGCAGCTTTGCAGGACTAAGCAATGCTGAGAAAGGAGGGGAAGCATTTGCACTATCCACTGGATCCAGTGAATGCCTTGTAAAGGAGCCCTGCTTTCCCCACAGCCTTTCCAGACCTCTTCATGGCATCATTTTGATTCTCAGCATCTCACCAAAGCTCCATGCATGAAGCAGATGTGAATATGTATATATATGACTACCTGTAAATGTATGTATTCTGGGGATGAATTTGAATGGACACAGATACCGTGCAGTTTTTGATGTGAAGTTTTGCACTGTCACACTTCAGCCATCAGCAGATAATCTGGGGGCTCTTAGATGCTCCCAAACATGCACGTGGGGTGCCAGCACCTACTGCCCCTTTTGATACAACCACAGCTCCACAGGAGGCACAGAGACATCACCAGGGGATGCACCCAGTCATCTGCATTTCCTTATCCTGCATCTCCCTATCGCACTCAATAAGGGAACCCTGTTTTGGAGGTCTTCTCCCCCATTTTGCAGGGAGCACAGGAAGAATACTGAGTTTGTTGCTTCCTCAGCTTCACAACAAAGCTACCCAGTTCTAAAATTATCAAAGTGAAATGGAGGCTTACGAAACATGTGTGGGTGTTAATGGAGAGAGAACCATTCTTATAACTGCCTTAAAAGCTATTTCATAAAATAGTTTCATTGTCAGAGACTTTAAACATACACGATTAATATCTTAACTGACTGTGCCTCATTTTGCATTATCTCAGAGGACACATTTATGGGATGATACACACTATTTAGTATTTATAATGCTTGCATCTGTAGCTGGCATGCTTTGGGAGAGCTTTATTATCATTGCTAGTTATAGAAACATATCAACTTGCCATAAATGAAAAAGAAATAAATTAATCGGATTCACAAAAGTGTTAAGGAACTAACTACTGTACATAAACCACCAAAGCAACCTGAAGTCTATATGAAGTGAGATAAATATTTCTCAGAGATATTAAACAGCACATATATAAACCATCTCAGATTAAAGCCTGAAACCACCAATACTGTTTTGACGTATAAGGTTGTATATTTTATCAAAATAGTTTATTGAAAATGTTTAGATTATTAAAATGTGTTACAAATACTTCACAGGTTTCTAGTTTACTGAAATTTCATTTTAAAACTTGGAATAGTATTATTAGAGAATCCATCCATTTTATGATGTCACCTCAGTGTATTAAGAAGGAAGAATAAAAAATACTGATTATGGAATGCCTTAAAGCACACTACATTTTCAGAGATGTCTCCTGCCTGGTTATAGTCTGTGCAGATCAGTGTACTCACAGCAATCCTTCCACTTCTCCAAGTGTAACACTTTGTCACAGTGTGGGACGGTCAGGGGAATGGAGAACTCTCTCTTCTGTTAGTGGACAATGTAAGCTGTTGGCTTCCTTGGCCTTGAAAATCAGAGATATGTTTGGTGCCCGTAACTATATGAGGGTAAAACACCAAAAATGTCTTTCATCTAATTGGAAGTGTTGGCATAGAAATAAATACAAACATGTTAAGAGGACAGGAATTTTACCCCAGGGACTATGAAGCCCAGAGATCTGGCTTCCGATGTAGTGATACTTAGTGGCAGTTATAAAACTGTTCCTTTGGAGGTATCTCCAACAGCTCTCAAATATTAAAGGAATCAAGAATGATATCATAAAGATCTGAGGTTAAGGAGACAACGCGATCACCCAATTTTTTTGGAAAGAAGAGGTGAACCATCCTTGTCTACAAACGGCAGCACTAGGCACATCTCTCACTGATCTGGCAGCAGATCTCCAGGGCCTCGAGGCGACAAGCAGTCTTTGGTCTGGTCTGGAAGTGCTGGGCTGTCATACAGAAATGGCATTGAGATTCCTGATGTCAAGAGAATAGGCAAGGAACATGTGTTCCATAGCAGGACTGATGCACACCCCATGCTTTCATTAGCTAGACATCCCCAACACTGCAGATAATGTCTGGGGGCACTGTGTTACTCTTTGAAGGCTCTTCCTGGTCCATAACACTTGATTTAGACACTGACTCCAGCCCATTAAAGCAAGGAACCAACTTTTATACTATTGCAGTGTGTATGCTGGGCACCTAAAATAAGCTTCCTGCCTAGCACAGGGTCTAGCAAACTCAGCCAGCTCCTGTTTGCATGTTCCTGGTACATTTCCTTGAGCTTATTTTGAATATCTTGTAAACCCAGGCACAAAGCACATATGTAGCAATTGGTGTAGAATGAACATTTTTCTCATATGTTTGGGTATATGGATGGAAAGAAACAAGCCTGTTCTGACAGATGGTGTTCCTGTCACCAGTGTCCTCTACAAGACACTTGAATACATATAAGACCTTAGAAAGAATACTAGAGAGCAGATCTACTGAAAAACATGGCATCAACAGAAGGCATGCTCTTGGTGCACACGCACCAACTCATTCCCACTCCTCAGTATCCTTTCCTGCCCTGATTTATCCCCTGCATGATGCCACATCTCCTGCCCCATTACTGCTGCCTTCTGCCCTCTTCCCTCTTCCAGAACACCCTCCAAACCAATTTGTCCTACTTGAATTTAGGCATTGAAGAAGGCAGCTAAATCACAAGTGAAGGTGTGCAAGGTAATTAAAGAGAGCCACCCTTCCTGAAGGTGACTGGGGTGAGTTTGGTAGTTTCTTTTTTGTCTTACTTGACTGTGAGATATATCTTAGGGAAATTACACCCATAATTTAGATGCTGCTTCTAAGTGTAGCTCAGATGACTCATGCAATGTAAGAGAAAAGGTGTTAGCAGCTATCAATTAACTGTCAGTGTGGTGACGACAACGTTTTTAGCTTTCAGCTGCAGGATTTACATCCCAGGCTGCTCTGCAGCTCTACTTACTGAGGGCCCTCCTAAAGGTCCCGTTGCCACACTTCTTCCTCCCCTCTCTTCTCTTCTGAGGGGATTTGGCCTCCCTGAGCATTTTACTTTGCCTGCTAGGTCTCCTCCAGACCCTCCTCCCACCCTGTGAACGAATGCCCTTGCATTGGCTAGAAATGGTTTCCAAGCGCAGAAATGTCACAGTGAAGGTGTCTTGGGTCAGAGATATTTTCCTTATTCATACCCTGATGGTTTATTGCATCAGAGTGCTTTACAAAGCAGCTTTTAGGTGAGGTTCCCCAATCCTTCATGCCCACAGCTCTCAGCCATTTGAAGACAGTGACAAACTTAAGTACAGAAAGTGTATTTTGAGAATAGCTAAAGCATATCCTACTGAAAGTCCATGTTGTCTCTGAGTCATATAAGAACAGAAAAGAAGAATGGGATTGTCCACCTTTTCATAGCTGTGCCTTCTAAACTATCTTCAGATTTTCTACCTCTCAACTTAGGGATAGCGTGCAGCGGCATTGCTTAAACCCTGCCTTGAACTCACAGGCTCTCCCTTCCTCTACAGATGGCTCTATTCTTCCACTCTCTGTGTCAGGGCAAGTCCCCTGCTCACACACACCGCCTCAGCAATGCCTAGCTGTTAGCCAAGACCAAAGCAAGAGACTTAAACAGTAAGCAAGCAGCTGGATATTTGAGGTTAGACACTGATAGCAGCAGTGGCTTTGTTCTAAAAATATCTCGTGAGACTACATTAAGTGCCCAAGGAACCTGTGTGAGAGCTATTTTCACATGAAAACAATGCCTGTGACTTTCAAGGCAATCGTATTTGTTATTTTGCAAAAACCTTCATCTGAAGAACCTCTCTATCTTCTCCCGTTGCCTCCTGCTCACAGCCCCCATCATATTTTTGTTCTTTCCATAGTTTAATGTTTGTCTTCCTTTGCAGAAGTAAAAGTCAGATGGGAAACTGTCTTTTCTGGGCATTCCCACAGCACGTATTTGCATATTTGAGCAGTATCTCAGTAGCATGGTGTTCTTCAGATAATCTGAAATCACAAAGGCTATGCAGGTAGCAATCACAGCACAACTTAAGTGACTATGCCAGGCAAGGATCAACAGCCCAGAAATAAAATACACTGGCTGGAAGCGCAAAGGTTAGCTAGCACCAACAAATTCAGGCAGTCCTGGCTCCTATGAACTGCAGGGTAAAGGGCAAAGGCATCCCAGGGTGCTGATTTCTTTCTCTGTTGTCTAATCACAACTAATTTCAGGTTACATTTTACAATCCTATGTGGACCAGCAGCAGAGAGTGACATTGGTTTCCAAGGAAGCCTTTATTCTGAAGATACTTCAAAAGTTTCGGAAAACCTTGATCTAATCTGACAAATTGTGGCACCTCCAGAGGATTCATTCACCTTGAAGGGTTTCTTTTCCCTTTCCTTTGCTTTTTATCCTCTGTCGTGATGTGAGGAGGTGATAAAAGTGGCCCCCCACTGCTGACGTGAAAGGTATCCGGTTTCTCCAGGGCTGATGTTCTGACAGCTCAAATAGTAAGCAACAAGGATTTGAGTTGTTTTTTTGTTTGTTGCCTTCTTTTCAACCCCTCTTCCTGCATTTAAAAGGACAGCACCTGCTTTAAGCCATAGAAGAGCAACAGAGGAGGTCAGTGGTGAAGGGACAGCTGCTAGACCCACACTGGTTATAGAATCATAGGATCATAGAATCATTTGAGTTGGAAGGGACCCCTAAAGGCCATTTGGTCCAACTCCCTGCTGTGAGCAGGGATACCTACAGCTCAATCAAGTTCTCTGAGCCCTGCCCAGCCTGACCTTGGGTGTCTCCAGGGATGGGGCATCCACCACCTCTCTGGGCAACCTGTGCCCATCCTTATTGTAAAAAAACTTGATGGCCCTTAAATAACACAGGTGGGTGGAAGGTAGGAGAAAACGCTAGCACAAGCTTCTGCATTAAGGAGGAGCCAGGTATGTTTTCACAGTCTCTGGCTTGCACCCAGATGTTGCCTCTTGCTGGGCCTTGGCTGGCTTTTTGGACAGCTTCATTCAGTACTGCCAATGCCAGCAAAGGTCTCTGCTTCAAAGTTTCCTACTGGAATCATGCTTTCCTAGTGTATCTTTCTTGATAAATTAGAGCTAAGCAAACAGCCACCAAACCAGGTTGAAAAGAGCTCCAATATAAACAGGAACATTTTGCTGCTGTTTTCACTTGGCAGTTTAGCAGCTGCCTGCTGAACTGGGTAAATAGGGAATAGGGCAGTATTGCACTGTCTTTTATCAGGGTTCAAGGCAAACTTTTTTCTCCTTTTTTTTTTTTTCCCATTCTGTGCATATTGTGGAGTTGTTTTTAGAAGTTAATTTATTTTTAAGTTTCAGTCTGGGTTTCTGGAAAATGAAGTTGAAACTGATTGTGAAATCATTCCCTGGCAGAAAGTAGACAGGAATCATGCAGAACTGCTGATAATAGAAAGAGGTTTCCACAAAAATTCCTTTGTTTTTTAAAAAGACTATTTTTGGCTACTAATTTTATGCTTGTGTGTTTAACCTTCTATATGTATCAAAATAGCAAAGAAGCAAAGAAATTGCAAATCTGCCTTCCTGGGCCAGACCGAAAGCTGAGCTGATTCCCTCTTGCAGTGGTCTGGGAGGTGGAGAAAACAGAAGGTGTCAGAAGTTCTCCACGGGAGCCATGAGGAGACCACCTTCACAGAAGATATTGCAGGGTGGAGATCATCTAAATTTGAAGAGTAATGGGTCTTGAACAGTGCTTATTCACAATGACAGATTCTGCCATATCCTTCTCAGCCTACTCCTCCCCTAGCTGAAGCAATCTAGTCTTTTCAGCCTCTTCATTATCGACTTGCTCTGATCTCATCATCATATAATTGACATTCTCTACAGCATTTTTAATTCCACTGTAACCTTCAGGAGCAGAGACCAGATCTGTGCACAGTACTCGAGATCTATGGATGCACCAAAGATTCATAGCATGGCTATTTCCATCCGGAATGACAACCAAACCCAGGCCCAAAATGGAAGACACAATCAGTTCAGACCAGTTCTGCCCAGAGAAGCTGTGCGTGCCCCATCCCCGGAGGCACTCAAGGCCAGACTGGATGGGGCCCTGTGCTGCCTGAGCTGGTGGGTGGCACTGCCCATGGTAGGGGGTTAGGACAGTATGGGGTTGAGAGTCTTTTTCCACCCAAGCCATTCTGTGATTCTATGATGATTCTGTGATTCAGAAAGGCTAAGAAGAGCAGCAAAAAGTCCAGAATGTCTTTATGTAAAAGAAATGGTGAAGAAAATGTGGCAGAGGCACTGAGAAGTTACGACTGAAGAGTATAGAAAGAATACGATGGTTAGTTAGAGTAGGTCTTAGGAAAAGGAAAGCCATCCTGCTTGGAAAGAAGCAGTGCAGCATGGTAAATAAATCATAGGTAGTTCCTCTGGACAAAGAGCCAGGAGATAGAAACCAGCAGAAAGGACATGAGCAACTGCTGGATGCAGAAAGAGTAGTAAGAAAGGGGAAATGATTCAAAACATTCTCTCCTAGGATTTGTGTCTGTTAAAAATAAGCGAAGGTTGAAGTTAAGCAAAAAGAGTACCTCCAAGTACAGCAAATGCAACTTTAGTATTCAGAGAGTAAACCCATAAAAAAAAATCCACTCTGAACCTAGATTTTTGCAGTAAAAAGAAACTGATTGAAAGTACTAACTACAAACAGCAGAGCTACTTAAATTCAGATTACCAGAGGCTAAAATCCCAGTGCAAATGTGTGAGATTTTATGAAAGCAATTTAATTAGTCACAAGTGACTAGGCATGAGGATTAACATCAGGCAGTACGGGAGAAGGTTAAAAGATCCTATCTCCAGCTTGTGACAGAAGGCAGGGCTCCAGGAAGAGCAAAAATGCAATGAGCCTTTACAAGGGGAGTGGAGTTTACATGGGAAACTGCTGCAAAAACAACAAAAGAAGGGAGTCTAAATTTCAAGAAGTAATCGTGACAGTTAATTCTGATACAGAGAAGATAAAGCCACAAAAGGGGAAAGGGTGTCTTAACGTAGAACAAAACTTCAGTCTTAAGGTAAAAGATCTAATGGACTTATGAGGACTGCAAAGTGGAGGGTAAATACCAGTGCCAAGTGCCTCACCAGTACTCCCATTAGCAGGCTGGCAATGGTATAGCAAGGTAGACCTGCAGAACACAGGGATGGAGAAAGTGAGCCCTTCTCTGGTGTAGAAGAAACAATTGTTTAGATATAAAACATAGTTCTGAATGAAAGCTTTAGTCTGGCTGGGTGGAACATGAAGAAATATCTCCCCTCATTGAACATAACAGCCAAAAACGAGGAGGCTTTTGCAGTTGCAGTTGCCTCAGGTGGATGTTCAGGTAGGACCAAAGCTATGTCCCTGTGGGTGTTGTTACCATGGGAGTTGTCCACAAAGAACATGTGTTCAAGTTTCAGTCCTGGGCTGCCTTCTGTATAGAATCACAGAATCACAGAATTAGCAAGGTTGGAAAAGACCTACGAGATCATCCAGTCCAACCATCCACCTGCCACCAATATAACCCCAGTAAACCATGTCTCTCAACACAACATCTAAAGGTTTCTTGAACACCTCCAGGGCTGGTGACTCTACCACCTCCCTGGGCAGCCCATTACAGTGCCTGACCACTCTTTCAGAAGTATATTTCTATATTTACTTCTTTCAGAAGTTTAATTTGGTGCTAAGTATTTTTTTTTTCTGGTGTTAGAACCTGACATGGCAGTTGAGCACATAGGTATCCTTACTGCCTTCCTACCTCCTAGCTCTTACTACCTGGCATTTGAGAGGAAGACAATGATCTGGCACCCGAGACACTACTGGAGAGACAGAATAAGGGCAGATAAGCAGATCTGATCTCCTGATGCCAGCAGATGCTATGGGATGAAGCACCAGGGCCTGGCACAGCCCCCTTGCTGTCCTCCTGCAGGCTGTGGCAAGATAAGGGTGCAAATGGAGCGGAAAGATTCAGATTAGACCGGCAGCATCAGGGTAGTAAAAGATCTGCTTATTCAGGGCTGTGGTTTGGATGGCAAGGCAAAGCCAAGGGGCCCTTTCCTTGCACCCGCCTGGGTTCAGCCCCCTCCAGCCCGCAGGTGGCTATTCTTGGCTCTGGTCGAGCTGTTCATGACACTCGGTGTTGAAGCACAGAGATTAAAAGTGACTTCCTCACCAGTTGTGACAACCAGGAACGTAACCCAGATTTCCTGCTACGCAGTTTGGGGCTTTAACCACAATATTTTCCTGCAGAACTCTTCTTTGCTTATCCTTCCGCTCCACACCTTCAGCAAGCAATGCCTGCTCCCAGCATGGCGTTCAGTCCTCTGTCACCTCCCTTTCTCTTCCCACATGGCTCAACATGTGCATCCCTCTCCCAGGCATCTCCAGAGGCCCTCTGGAGCCACCACACCTCCTGTGCAGGGGCAGAACAGAACCCATCTGTCTGTGGGGTGCATCCTATGTCCCACTGCATCACAACAGAGCACCAATGTGAGCTGCATGCTTCCGAGGTTTGTGAAAAGGTCATTGATTCATAGAAGCATTAAATTTGGAAAAGACCACTAAGATCCAACCACCAGCCCATCCCCACCATGCCCACTGACCACATCCCTCAGAGCCACATCTCCATGGTTCTTTAACACATCCAGGGACAGTGACTCCCTGGGCAGCCTGTGCCAGTACCCAACCACTCTTTCAGAGAACAATTTTTTCCTAATATCCAGCTTCCAAGGTGAGGGTAACTGGCATTTCTTTCCTGTGGCCACGGAGCCAAGTGCTTTTTGCTCTGTGCCCATCCTGCGCCCCATGTCCCCGCATCCCCATTGCCTGGGCTGCAACCGCTTTGTTATCTACCCCAAACAGCCCTTCCTCTGTCTTCTCACTCTGCTATCAAGGTCTAGAGCAGCTTCCTGTCGTATTTTCTCTGCTGCTTGTATCTTAACTCCTGCCTCAAGTAATCTCTGCTCTGGTGAGCGTTTTCTGCACTGCATCTTTCTGCAGACCATATATCTTGCTGTGCCCCTGTCCCTCTCGCTTCCTCCAGCCCTACTGAATCTCTTCCCCACAGGCTTGTGATTTCAGGGTTTCCTGTTCTCAGGAGTCAGGACCCCCAGGCAGCATAATATAAACTGCCAGGGCGATTTGCTCCCAGCTATCTGATGAAAGCCTTTGAGCTAACTCCTGCTTCCTTGCACACCTTGCATGGGCTGGTTCCCTGCTCCAGCAGTGCCACATGGTTGATGCCCCAAACCTTCTAATTGTGGCTGTGGTTACAGCTTTTCACAAGGAATTGGTTACAGGCAGCTCATTTAGAAGGAGGAATTTTAAATAGCTGTATGTATATTGGAGAGTCTGAAAGAAGTCTCAAATGTTTTATGTATTATTTCTTGAAATTCAAAAGAATAAGCTTCATAAGAAAATATGCATCTGCATTCATAGCACTCTATGCATTTCCATAGGCTTAGGAGAAATCAGGATACATAGCTGAAGACAATACAGACCAATAAGAAATATGTTTTGGAAAGTAGATACATAGAAGAAGACCACCACTGGGGATTTCCATGTTCTGTGCCCCGTTATTTCATACTAGGCAGCACCAGGGTTCAAATGAACACACTTTATTAAGAAATCCATCTCTTTTTCCTTTCAGGAGGAGATACAATGATAATGCAACCACTAGATTAGCCTTAACTGGGGTTAATGAGAGATTCTTTGAAAGTGGAAATAGTAGCAGATAAACATGCTTAAACTTTGCTCCTATTTTTAAGCACTTAGATGCAGCAAGAATCAATTTCCGTTGGTTTGCTAGGAATCAGTCTGTCAATGATCCTTTCTGTGGAGAGAGCTGAACAGGGAGCTTTCTTCTAAGAACGTCATGACTCCAGAAAATGCATCCAGGGTACCTGGGAAGCTAAAAACATTTTGTTTCTGATCTTAGGACATGAACAACACATTTCTGCACCCCAAAAAATCAGGAAAATCGAATTCGGAAATGCTCATGCACTCTCATTTCCCAGCAACCTGATGAGAAAATATGACTTCAAGAGTTGGAGAAGCGATGCCTACTAAAACTGTCTCAAGCAATCCATACTCAGGACCATGGTGTTTGGGCTCTGGTATTAAGGTTCTTGCATAGAGGTGAAGGTGATAAAGGTTCTCAGCATCACTTTTTGCTGTACATACTGCATGGCTGCGACACAACGCTCAGGTCCTATGGCATCCCTAGGAAGACAGGGCCACAACAGATCCTGGAGAGGTCACAGCATTCACTTTCTGCCCAGGAAAATGTAGGCAGGAGTGTGTGTACATAGCTGGCTGGAGAAGTGCCTAATGGATTATTTTATTTCTGTTGTGATTGTGGTATTTAGGGCTATTTTAGGCCATGTTGAGATCTCTAGTTACTTAAAGCTGTGCCAACCCAACTGAAAATTCCAGGTGATTCCGTGCAGACCTCTAGCTCACTTGCTTTGCCTCTCTCTGAGTCTGTGTTTTCACAGGGAGCAGAAAGCAGAACCTGGGGTTAGAGCTCTGTCTCTCTGAACTGCTCCTCATTGCCTTTGCTAAGGGGAGAAATAGGCACTTTTAAGCACAGTTCTTCTCTTCTGAAGTTGCTTTCTAGATCTGAGCCCATCTTGTGCTGCTGACGCCTCTGGGAGCTGTGCCTCAACCAGGAGGTATCTTTGGCTCTCAGGCACCTATTGGACTAAAAGTGGAAAAATCGCAAAACAGTACGTGTGTGAAGTCACCAGTACAAATTAATTACATCTTTCAAGTCCCTAGGTCTTAATAATAGGCTGGAGAGCTTTGCAGAGTTGATGCCAGCATCAGGTTGTGTAGCAGAAGGGAATACGGTAACTGCAACTGCAGAGCAGCCCTGTTGTATTCTTTATCCCGTTTAACTGATGGATCTGCCAGGTTGGTGAAGTTTTGGTTTTCAGCTTTTTCCCTTGTGATCGCCTTGGCTGTTTTGCCTCCTAAAGTTAGCCTGAGTAAATATTTGGCTTTGTCCCCTAAGCCCTCGCATACCGTTGTGTAACCTAATAAACCCTTTTATTTCATTAGCACCGGTTTACCCAATGTTCCAAACTAATTGAGAATGGATTTCCAAGAAGAAAAAGGAAGAACATGTTCACAACCACAGCCACCTCTTCACCTGTTTACGAAAGACAACTCAGGTTCTGCAGCACAGGGAAAATACTGGCAAAAAAATATCGCATCTCACCTTTCTGCAATGTTGTCAGTCCCTGTCAGTTGCCAGAGCTAAAAGCCACATCGTTCAGTGCTTAGATAAAAAGGGAAGGTAAAAAGGCAGGTCACTGCTTTCCTTTGCACAGTGGGGATTATTGGAGCAAATCCTGCCCATCAGCTGGTGGAGGACACCCCTGCTCCATGCTCTGCTCTGTGAATGGAGTAGGCTGGTGCACATATGCACGAGGGCAAGGAAGGGCTGTCTTGGTTTTCAGCCACTTGTTTCAGCAGTCTGGGCTCTTTGTAAGGAAATGGGGAGTCAGAGAAAACACAAAATATCATGTCAAGGACAAGCCTGTGTCCCAAGCCAATATTGTGCATATAAGGAAGAAGTTTTCTGCAATAAGGGTAGTGAAGCACGGATCATGTTGCTCAGAGAACTGGTGGAGGCCTCATCCTTGGAGACATTCAAGGTCAGGCTGGACTGAGTTTTGAGAAACATGATCCATCTGTAGGTACTGTGTTCACTGCAGGGGAGTTGGAGTTGATGACCTTTAAGGGTCCCTTCCAATTCCAACAATTCTATGATTCTATGATATTGCTTAAGACTCCTATACCTAAGGTCGGTGATGGCCAAATAACCTGTCAAAAACCTTCTCATTTCTCTTGAACAAGATTTGAGGGCAGCATGCATTTGTACCTTGTACCTTCCTGTCATTGAATCATAGAATAGTAAAGCTTGGAAAAGATGACTAAGCTCATCCAATCCAACCATCAGCCCATCACCATCATGCCCACTAACCATGTCCCTCAGTGCCACATCTCCATGTTTCTTGAACACCTCCAGTGATGGCGACTCCACCACCTCCCTGGGCAGCCCATTCCTGTGCCCAACCACTCTTTCTTAGAAGAAATTTTTCCTAATATCCCTAATATCCAACTTGAACCTCCTCTGGTGCAACTTAAGGTTGTTCCCTCTCCTATCACTGTTACCTGGGAGAAGAGGCTGATGCCCACTTTGCCACAACCTCCCTTCAGGATGTTGTAGAGAGCGATAAGATCTCCCCTGAGCATCCTCTTTTCCAGACTGAACAATGCCAGCTCCCTCAGCTGCTGCTCATAAGGCCTGTGTCCCAGCCCTTTACAGCTTCGTTGTCCTTCTCTGGACACGCTCCAGGGTCTCAGTGTCTCAAAGAGGCCCAAAACTGAACACAGTACTCGAGATGCGGCCTCACCAGAGCTGAGTACAGGGGGCAATCACTTCCCTGCTCCTCCTGGGACCAAGCCTTCCAAGCTCCTCCTGGGCCATCCAAGCCAGGATGCCATTGGCCTTCTTGGCCACCTGGGCACACTGCTGGCTCATGTTCAGCTGGCTGTCAACTAACACCCCAGATCCTTCTCCTCCATGCAGCTTTCCAGTCACTGCCCCAAACCTGTAGCAATGCATCAGGTTTCTGTGACTAAAGTGCAGAACCTGCCACTTGATCTTGTTGAAAATCATACAATTGGCCCCAGCCCATTGCGAAACCACCGCAGCTCTGACATGACACTGGCACAAAAAGGCAGATTTGCTGTCTGAAAGACCCAGAACATTACCGTTAATGACGTGACTCCAGGGGCCAACTTGGCCCTTTCTGGCATGGCCTGACTTGATGCACGGTGAGATGAGAATCCCCTTTGGGCACGGTGAGATGAGAATCCCCTTTGGGCAGTCAGCCAGGCAGTGCAGCCTTGGAGACATATGGTCCTCAAACAAGGCACAGCATCTCATAGCGAGGCGGGGAAGGGCTGAAAAGCATGACATCTTCACTAGGGCTGTGGGAGTGGGAAGCTAGGGCTTCTCACCTGTGTGTCCAGACAATTTAAGGACCTGGAAAGTTTCAGATACAAAACACACCTTGTGAGGAGCAGCTGACACAACTAGGATTGTATAGTCTGGAGAAAAGGAGGCTCAGTCTTATTGCCCTCTGTAACTACCTGAAAGGAGGTTGTAGCGAGGCAGGGGTTGGCCTCTTCTCCTGGGTAACTAGCAATAGGACGAGAGGTAATGGTCTCAAGTTGCACCGGAGGAGGTTCAGGTTGGATACCAAGAAAAACACTGAAAGATTGGTCAAGTGCTGGAACAGGCTGCCCAGGGAGGTGGTGGAGTCATTGTCCCTGAAAGAGTTCAAGAAACATGTACGTGTGGTACTGAGGGTCATGGTTAGTGGGCAATATTGGTGATAGGTGGATGGTTGGGCTAGATGAACTTAGAGGTCTTTTTCAACCTTAATGATTCTATGATTCTAATATTTCAGGATCAGAAATGTTTTGTTTGTACTGTTTCTACAATGGAACTGGATGACCACGCAGAACAGATACATGCAGAAGGGACAAGGCATAGTCTTGGGGATTTCCCCATAAGCTGGATCTTCTGAGGGCCTTTATGAGCGATTTCTAAGGGAAAAAGAACATTAAGAGTGTAGCTCATCTATTGAGAGCGGCAAGTTGTCTTCTGAAAACCATTCATAAATTCCTATTTAAAGTTCATAAGGCTGCTAGGCTACAAACAAGGACATCAAAAGCATTAGGAAGAAAAAAAAGAGATAATAAAATGTGTCCTCTTCTGACTCTTACCCATTTCTGACTCTGTTCTTTCAAGGTCAACTGCTAATCCAGAGAATGAGTTCATGTCCTGCCTCCGCTGCCTGTCATGGCAGAGCCAAGCCTGGGTACAGTGTCAGCAGGCGAGCCCCACGTTCTGCCTTGCAAAGCTGCCCACACCCCTGGACTGATGCAGGGAGCACCGATGTGTGCTGTTTTCTTCCCTTTTTGCATTCCCCACAACTCCTGGAATGTGTTTGCATATGGTGGAAAAAAATGCAAGGAGCAGCAAGATCCAGCCAGGGACATTGCCCGGCCTGTTGGCACTGGGCTTGGACTGGGACCATCACCACCGTGGAGGTCAGGGCAGCCCTCACTGCTTGTAGCAGTTGACCACCTCAGAGATGAGCTGAATTTTTGGGGGGAAATCCACTGTGAAATTAAAATAGAGGAAAATAAATCTTCTGCATGATCTCAGTGAATACAGGCTTGCAGCAAAGCCTGTTTTGATCAGAAAACTGGCTAGCAAGTATGAAATATTTTACAAACTTTCAAAGCCATCTTCTCCTCCTCATTTCATTAATGGGTATCTTTTATCCTGTCCTAAGCAACAGCAAGAAGACTAATTAGTTTAACAAGTACAACAAATGGTTTTATTGACAGAAAAGATCCCTTTGAAATATACATTACATTCACAAAGGATTAAATTACACCCTATTATCCATTTTCCGTAAAATAAAGATTACTTTGATAAATCACGACTAATGTTATCTTTGGCTGATAAGAACTCGGTGCTTATTTGTGTGGCTTCTATAAATAGTGTGTTCTGAATTTATTTATCCCTAAATATAGTCGATGATACAGTCTGCCAGGCATTTTCCTGCTATTTGACAATACCACATCTGTGAACGAGGCAGCAAATGAAAGCTTCATTGTCTGAATATGAAACATGCAACTGGAATTTTTTTTTTGTCACTCCTCCTACAGTAATCTATCAAACATATTTCAGCCATTTCTTGCTTGAGCAAGGTTTCCTTACTACTAAAGCAAAGCAGTCTAAACAAGCCTCTTCTTTGGGTTTGCTTGTAAAGAGAAAAGCCTTATATGGTTAATCTCCCCGTTGTATGTAAAGTCAGCTGTAGGGCATTGTTCAGGCTATAATGTAGGGACAAATGGATTTTTTCAAGTATCCTTTGTACTTTGTCTTTTCATAGCATTGTGCTAGAGGATTCTGGAGGTTAGTGAGGATCTGAGGGGTTGATCAAGGACCGAGGCAGAAGTGATGCCTTGGGATTCAGCCCATTTCTCTCCACACCACCTCTACATCAGTGCCTCTTTACTCAAGAACATAAACACCTGGGATGCCAGAAGACTTTTGTGCCGTGAGAGCTACAGCCACCTCTTGAGCATTTGGTAATCACACACACCAGGCTGGTGTGAACATCTTTACTGGAGCACTGAATGGTTGAAGTTCAACTTTTTGAAGAATTAGTTTGGTTCTGATGAGCCAAGCTGAGTCCCTACCCTGCAGCGGGTAGGTGGAGACCTGTGGTTTTGTTGTCCCCAGCGTCCCACTGTGCCACCAGCAGATAGAACGTGGGGTGCCCTGGGAATCCTGGCCGCCCTGCTGCAGCCATTCAGCAGCCAAATATCTGGGGGAATTTTGGAGCCCACTGCCACAAAGCACGAGGGCATGTCGTTTTCACAGAATATCTTGGTTTTCATTTGGAATCTGAACAAGAATCAATGCCAAAAGACCTTCTTCCTCTATGAAGGATGCCCAATGAAGGGCCTTCAGGACAAACAGTCAAGCTTAAAGAAATGGTAAATGAGCATAACTTAAATACGTTCATGAAACAAATTGGCTCCAAGCTCATCTACTGCTTTGTACAGCACTGGATGCCTCAGAGGAGCTCACGTTACTCCAAAATACCAAGGGTTAGAATTGGTACATTAGTTGTAGGACTGTCCTAAAGTTTAGCTTCTAAAGTGGAATGGGGTAAAGTAGAGAGATTCTGAAAACCTTCAGCAAGCAAATCCAGCTTGTGAAGGAGTTAAGTTACACAGCACACCTTCCACTCCTTCTGCCAGTTCCTTTCTCCCAGCTATTCAAACACAACATCAATCTCGCATTGATTTAGGGCAGCCAGCCCTACCCTGGTGCTTTGGATGCGTGCCCTCATCGCAAGCAAATGGCTCTTTTCTGCATTTTCCCTCAGAAGCAGGTGGCAGCAGATTTCAAACAAACCCACACCCATGTCTGCACTGCTTCTCAAGGGTGTGTTATGCTCATGGAAATAAGCCTAACCCCTCCATTTCATTTTCAACATTTTCTAAGCTCCTCACCCCCTGGGTTGATGGCAAAGTGACTCAGCAAGGCAAGCAAAGGGATTAAAGAGCAGCCAGAATCTTTTAAATGAATGGAAAAGTTTAGTGGCTCTGAAAGTATTTTCCTCTAAGACATATTTCAAAAACTGTAATAAAAATAATTACAGCTGAGTCTATTAACAAACAAAATTCAGGGCTAGAGTTGTAGAAGACAGAGTAGGGAGAAGCATGCAAATGTTATAAAATAAATGTATTATCACCTTTCCAAACTCCCTTAAATGTCTCTTTTCCTGTATTAGAAAAAAATTACTCTGGCTGGGCTGCTGCGTGCATGCTATAATTAAAACAATGTCTGTATTTTATTTTCAGTGCGGAGCGCATATTTATAGAGAGATAGCAAGACAAAGCTTTGCAAAGATTGAACACAGAGGCACTGCCACTAAGCGCCGGTGAACAACCTTGGGTCCGAGTCAGATTCAGCTCTGTGGCTTGCTGTTTGCTTGGTAATTCTGTGGACAGTAATGTCCTGGGGATATTGATTCTGCTTCTGGGGCTCATGGAATTGGAGGCCAAAGATAAGGTCCCTAAGTACCAACTGGCAGAAGAGTTAGACCTTGGGCTCCTCAGGAGTACACTCGTATCACAAATACGTATCCTTGTATGTTCTGTCCTTGTATGTATCCTCCTTGTATGTTCTGTCATATGTCTTCCATATCTTGCATTGATTTCTGCTCCTGCATTCATAGGAGAAGAATCAGATCTGCTCCATTTCGAGCTACACAAGTGAAGGGTTTGGGTGCTCTCCAGGAACGAGGGAGATGTAGATTCCAAACTCCTTTGGCCCAGAACTCAGCTTATTCGCTTTCCACAAAAGTGCTCTTTGCACAGGGCAACAATGCATAAAGAAGCCCTTTACTCACCTGCTCTCAGAACTGGGACATCTGAACGTTGAATGCAGAGAGCATTGCCTGCGGGAGCCAGTTTCAAACGTGTTTTTGTGCCATTTTCCCAAGCATACTGCTAACAGACTCACTCTTTGAAGATGTGTCCCTCTGTATAAAGCGTTTAAGGACCAAGAGCAGATGTGCTGTTGATACTCAAGCTAGATCTACAATTAACTCGTCTATATGTGGCCCTAGTGCTGTCACCCACCAGGATCCTGTTCATTGCAACACTTACGGGCCAACCCATCAACCTGAGCAACTAGAGGACTCAAGCACCACAGCTGCTGGTGTGGAAATCCTGGGTATCTGTATTTGTAAAATGAAAGGGTCAGAACTGCCAAGGAACAGCAGGTCCAAAAGGAACCATCTTTTCCTTCCTGCTTTAGGAAGGCAAGCAGAGGAAATGACAACACTGAAGACCAAAGTCAGTAAATGAAATGCCTTTTATTGATTTATTTACTCATTTGTGACCCTCTGTCATTTACTTTAATTGCACAGACCAAAATTAGTGATTGACTTGAATTTTTATGAGTTACAGCTTTTAAGCTTTTGCATTAGTATTAAGAGAAGATAAAATCACAGCTAAGTCTCTACACAGACTCAAAGAGGGGAAGGAACTTCTTACTACTCCTCATGCAAACTACCAACTGATTACTGGAGACTGAGGTTGAATTTAATTTGAGGAAAAAGTTCATTCTTACGAGTATGTTAATCTAATAACAAGCTAATTTATAACCTTTTCACAACTGATGTAATTTTCACATATTAGATAATAATTACAGGCATATTGAGCAATATTAATATTATTAAACAATGAACAGCCTTCTGAATATATACTACAGTAATGCAAAACCTGAATAATTTAAATGCCTTACCTAGTAGAAGAGCATAATTTTCCATTAGGACTTTCCTAAGCTTCTAGATATTTCTTCTTTTTTTCTTGCAGATTTGGAGTTTTAAAACAGATTAAATGCAACATTCACATTCACAAAAGGATTTATGCCTGATCCAAGAACGCTAGGGACACACATTTTCCGATCTTATACTATACCAACAAATTATGCCCATTAAGAAAAGGAGATATTACTCAGTGCAGTGTTGCCACGGAAGCCGATTTCTGAGTGCACTGATCTGACGTGTACCATGAGTTTTCCAAGAGACTAAAATGTATTGCTGCTGCTCTTCTCTATTTCCTGCTCTGTTGCAAGCATACACTAAATTTGGCTGCCACAAAATGTATGTTCTGTATGGGGAATATTATTATTGATAAAAGCATCCACCTTAAATATATAACTGATTCAATATGAATGAGTGCTCATCTCCCCCTCGATGCCTATCTATGAGTAACGGCCATGCCGCTGCGCAAATGATCTTCCTAACCTACGTTGTTATTGGTCCCAACCTTAAGTTTCAGTTGATACAAGGACTCCTACACAACAAGTGCACTAAAACAAAATCCTTCTAGTAAAACAAAATTATAAAAATAATTTAAAGCGTGAAGTTTCAGGTTATGTACATACATGCAATTCAAATATTCTTTTTTTCTTACAAAAAAATACCCGAATAGCAACACAAGACAATGGATTCCAAAAAACACAGGAATTTTGCCTCAAGGATTTAATCAACAGATTTTGAGAAAAAAACGCATCAAATATTCCAAAATGATTTATGAGCTATAAAAGGCTTGAGACATTGAAACTATATCAGCTGCATTAAAATTAAACAGGCTCCGTGTATATTGACGACAGGCTGAGAAAAAGAGTGAAAGAATAGAGAAAAGAGCAAATAAAAATACTGGTGAGGTCATAAGAGACACTGGTTCAACATCGAGCTGAAAGGATTACGTATAGGCAAGGAAAAACCTTTCTCCTTTACTCTTTTCAAAGAGATTGCATATTGTCAAGGTCCATTTCCATTACAGGAATACATTAAAATAATTTTTAATCTATATTCTATTTTCTGGCCTACAGAAGGTTTTCAAAGACACAGGAAAGACTCCACTTCTGCCAAGCAGATTAAAGAAAACTGCATTCCTACACATTTTAAATATACAGTTACACATCAAAATTCAAAACAGAAAAATAACTCAATGCAAATACTCAACAAAGACAGTATTATGGATTCTGATAAATCTGGGTGAAGCACGATTACGAGAGAAGTGCCTGAACTTGGTGAGGAGATCTGTGTAGTATCGTTTCTGGATCCTTATATTTATTCGAAGGATCCATCACAGCTGCATATAACTCACTGTAAGCTCTGCAGACCAGTTCTGTCGACTGCTTTATTATCTGCTCTCTAAAAAATAAAAATAAATTAACATAATTTGCAAATTGTAGGGATTTAACAATATACACTAAAAATATACATTAGAATTCAGTGTCAGTTACATTAAAAAGCCCTTTTACTTCAAATTTGAAAACAACTTAAAAGCTTTACAACAAGAGAAGGCTTTCCTGTCTGCATTGTATGTACACGAACTTACATATATGATTTTGATAAACAAGAAATTAGCATTTTTTATTTCTGCAATCATGAAAAAAAACTGTAGAAGGGAAAAAAAAAATCACAGACTCACAAAACGGTTTGGGTTGGAAGGGACCCTTAAGATCATCTGGTTCCAACCTCCTGCTATAGGGCAGGGACACCTCTCTCCAGACCAGGTCGCTCAAAGCCCCATCCAGCCTGGCCTTTCTCACTGATCTTTTTAAAAATACACTCAGTTTTCATCTGTGAGCAAAATATATTCTGTTTGCTTTATCTCGACAGCGCCTACTCCATAATCTGTCAGAGGAAGAGCTGAAAGTGATAGTGGCCAGAGATCTAGAACTTCCTACAGCCTTCTACCGACAATACCATAAAGCCTGCATCCTGTTATTTTTTCAGATCTAAATGAGTAACAATGCGTGGAGATTCCACGCTAAAATTAACAGGAAAATGTAATATTTTTTGAAGGCAAATATTTTTATTTTACAATGCTCACCGAATGCTTGCTTTGATCACCATGGTAATGTGTTTACAGTTATACATGCATTTTTATCCAACAAAAACATAATTATAACTATTTTACAGCCAAACCCATACAAACGGGACACCAGGAGAAGCTGAGGAAATGGAAATGACCGTGAACCCGAGTCCAGCCCTGCTGTAACTGATAGGCAGCAAAGGAATAAAATCACCAAAATTGCACTCATTAAAATCAGGGCTGAATTTACCAGCCTCTGACCACAGCGAGTGTGGACTGAAAAATTAGAAGAATTTTGAATACTGAGTGTGTAGAAATTTGTATTTTCGGGAAGAAATAAGAAATGGAAACGATGAGATATAGGTGAGACATACATTGTATTTTATGCCGATGCAAAGTATCCTGTTTTTCAACAAACACTGCCTGCTGTCCAATTACTAAATTATTAGAATACCTGAAAAACAGACTGTCATTATAAAAGCAGATCTAGAAATGCTCTTTTAGTGTTTTCAGGGTTTTCTGGTAAACAACTGTCTCAAGCACAGCTCAGGATCATTCAGCCGTGGTAACGTGACCCCCTTCTAAGGAAGTATGGCACAAAGAATTTTTATGGGACTAACTGCATCGCACCAAATAATACTGCATTAAAAGAAAAAGTTTATTAAAATATTCCAAAGGACTGAACAGCACCAAACGAGTCTCTCCATCAAATAATGTCAATGTCATTAATCAGTACATTAGGATTTCAGTTGCCATAACAACACGATCCATTTTATCACCAACACAAATGGCAGCACTTTCTAAAAATAATAATTCCAGCATTCAGTTCCTGGGATCCAACACAAATGAAAAGAGCTTTACAAGACCAGCAGCCACAGAAATAAATACCTTAAAACTTTTTTTAAATGAGCAAAGGAATTTGAAAGACAAGATTATACATGGGCCAGTGTTGGAGGGAATGCTCTTCATGGTCATAAAGCTTAAATAATATTGCCGGTGAGTATATAATACACTAGTCCCTTATCAAAAGTATGTGGTCTGCTTTTGAGAATCAAATAATTTCTGAGTTTTCCAGCTCAACAACTGGAACAGAGAATCACAATGATGTGATTTCAAGGAAGAAGTCTTCAAAACTGACACCAAATGTCTGTAAAAAGTAACTTGAAAGTGATAACTTTAAAATGATAGCACCGGTCAAATGTTTTACTTGAATTTTGAGAAACTCCAGAATTTTGCAGGTTTATTTCCTACAGAAAAAGCAACCTGAATACTAAGACCAAGATTCTGCGGGCGTCCATCTATGTAAATATGTATTTTTGAATGCTTTTATTTTTAACTCTGTGCAGAAGCCAACCTGCAACGTTGAGTTACAGCTGGTTAATAAACTCCTTTGTGTCAGCTGAGCTGTAGCAACTATAACAATCATCCTCACATAGGCTCCCCACTCACCTCTCTGCTGCCCAATGTTGCAAGATAACACAAATTTGGCTTAAATTTTGCCGAGAGAGGTTTAAAAAGTTCATAAATGGAGTAAGGCTAAGAGTGCATACATGACCAGTTTATCTTGGTTCATCTGACAGAAAGAAATGATTAAGTCTAGGCAATTTCAGTGCATGCCTACATCTTTATGGTAGCATAAAGTCTACCTCGAAAAAATTGCTTTTGTGTTAGCAGTGAAAAATTGAGGCTTTCAAAATTCATTTACCATTATTATGATTATAAAATAGACCTACATTAAGAAATATATATATACCGAGAGCTAAAATACTGGTTTAATAGCTCGACATCTAGAAGCTGAAGTTTCAATGCTTCTGTTACATTGCTGCTCAAGCTGCCTCATTTGAGCTGTACTGTCATAGAGCAACTCTTGTAAGACGGAGTCAGCTCTGCTGGTTGAACTGCAGGAACACTGACCCTAGCAGAGAGACCCAACAAACTGCTGAGAGGAACCAACATCCCCCATGCCAAGCTATGCACCAGGTGTATGGCATGAAACCGGAAGTCTCTGAGTGAGAAGAACTTGAGCAATAAATTCCCAGCAATAAATGTTTTTGCCTTGCTATATGGCACTTCTTTAATTGCAAGATGTTGTAATACAATCCCATTTGGAAGACAGGTAGCAGTAAAGAGAATCCAAATGTTAGAGTATTAACTCAAAATGTGATGTGCCAGTCACAGTTTCTCGTATCTTTCTTTCTTTAACATGCATTCTTGACAAAAACGTGAAAAATAACGTCAAGAAAACTTTTTGATCAGTGCAGCATATAATTCTCTGAATTAAAGTACCACAAAATGTCTTCATCTGGTTGGCATTTAATTGGAAAGAAATTTGTGGCATTTTCCTTAGCCTTAGGGTTCAGTTGGCCCTTATTTGTCATATTGCATGATATATTCATGAAAAAAGAGAAGAAATAAATTATGAACTCCTCACTTTTACACTTCAAAGGAAAAAAAAATCACTAACAAAAAAAAGCCATGTAAAAGTCATCTCAGAGCAATATTTAATAGCACAAAATGTCAATACTCTATAGTTAAAGACAACACATTTGATAATTTTAGTCTTAACGGAGCAGTGGGGGTAAAAGAAATCTTGAGTAGCGAATTAAATATTTCATCTGCCTTCAGAATGCTTACAAAATAGTTCTAAAACAGTTTACAACTAAAATGACAAAAAAATGCCAACACAGCACATGTTTAAAAGATATGAGCGTAACTCATTTTGATGGGGTCTATTAAATGAAGAGTAAGTACTTCAGAAATCTACAAAATTACACATTCCTGTTTTTCAAAAAGTGGTGAGTCAAAGCAAAATTGACCTGAAGTACAATGCAAATGTGATTACAGCTGATAACCTGAATTCTCATCATGAGCCACAAAAACCTGATCAAATTCATCTTTCTGATTACTATACAGGCATAATACAAATTCAAAGTTAAGATACTTACTTCACAGTGGCACTCAGAAGGAAATTCAGCTGGGACATCAACAGACTATCTGGAGCAGATAGATAGCGATCAAACTGAGCCTAGGGGCGGGAAAAAGAATATGAGATCAACACAGAAATAACTCATTATATGAAGACAGATAAAATACAGATCTCTGAAAAGTGGCTATATTAAAGAGGGATCTTCTTACTTGATATGATTTTCTTTTTTTATACATTTAAGATAGAAGCTAACTTAATATACAAATATTTAAGGCAAAGCTTAATAGTCTACAACAGCATCAAATCTCAGCACCTCTGTCACTAAAATTTCAAGTTTCTGACTCTTGAGGAGTAGGGGTGGAAGGGTGAAAAACGAGAAAGCAGCTTCCATATCTAAGTTTCCTATACAGCTAGTGTGTGAATGTATGCACCACTGAAGACCAAACCTACTCTATTCAGTGCAGAGGGAGCACTGTAAACTCCAGAAAGAAATCTAGTCTGTCCAAGTTACAACATGTTACTTTTTTACTTCTTTTTCCAAGAAGCTGCTGCTTTATAACCTAATGAGCAGTTAAGCTGGAAGAAACAAGACCAAGAGATCTACTTGAGGCTCCATGAGCTGCTTCCAGGCTTACTTCTCCTCCACACAATATAGTGAAAAATACTGCAGTGCTTTGATTTTATTAGTTTGGAGCACTAAGTAAGAATGTGACTGTTGTCTTCAAAAATCTACTGTGTAACTGTAGAGAAGATGGTGCTAGGTCTCAGAGGTGAATCCATGAGAGATAACAGACAAGTTCTTCTGTTCTCTCAAGAATAAGGAAAATTGCAATTAGATGATTAAATACAAGTTGGAAAATTCTCACCAGCAGTGTCATTATCACTCAACAAATTACCAAGAAACAACTTAGAAAAGCTATTTCTAGCACCTCCATCCTTGGAGTTACTCACTCATGTAAGGCCCTAGGCAACTTTATCTAGTAACAGCAATCTTCTGAAACACTAGATTAATCTTCTCAAGCTTGTAACTCCTAAAAGCCATGCCCATCATCATTTAAATGCACAAAACATGGACACAAATGACTAATAAGGTCAGCCACAGTTATCACAGGGTTATCTGCCCAGGTTGGGAATGCAGGGGAGATACACTTGAGAGAAGTATGTACTTTACTAGAACAGCATCAGTAAGCACATATGAGCAGCTTGAAAGTCTGCAACCTGGAAAAGTTCAAGTTGAGAGGCAGTGAATCTACCTGTATGTACTCTCTCTCCCTTATGGTTTAAATCCTAGGTAGCAGACAGACTACAGTGACTGACGAGATTTGTGTGGGCTTCATTTCAGCATACTGGATTCAAGTGTGTTCAAGCAAACATGCATTTAAAAAAGTTATGAGGAAAAAAAGATTTGGATTATTTTCTAACTTCTCAAGTAAAATTATTATTTACGACCACGAACCAGTAATACAGATTCAATTTAAAAAGATGGTCTCCAAGCTACAGTCTTTAAATTTCTTGCAGGTCTACAAGACTATGATAAGAAAAAGGTATTTTAGATGCAAAATGTATAAATATTGATAAGAATGCATGCTGATCTGAGTAAACCACTGAATGCTCTGTGCCAGAGCTCTGCTCTTCCAAGCAGCTTGGGATTCACTGGTTTAGAACTGGAATGGAAGAAAATAGGCTATACTGACACCACTAGGAGGGATTCAGCATTCTCAAAATGACCCATTTCCTGAATCAAAAGAGACAGAGCCTTTCCCTTCCAACAAATTCAAGCCCCTGTGTGATTTCAAGATTTATACTAGGATGTTTTTCATGGGGTGTGCGTGCACTGCTGGATGAGTAAGCCTTATTTACGGTTAAACTTTCAGAATAAAGCTAAACTTGGCTAAGAGCAAGAAGAGTGACAGATCATATGTTATTGCCTACTGAACTGTGATATTGCAATCTCTATGCAAAATAGCCTTCGCACACACAATGAAAAAGAATCAGCTGATAATCTGTTTTAAAATATAATGCAGCTTTCAGCTTAAATATATACATCTAACTACATATAACAAATATAAAGAGAGAAATAACTGTGGCATACACCCAGCGCTTAACTTTGAGTTTAGCTGAACTATTTGCATAAAATCAAAGCCTTAGGACTAAAATTATAAATGATAGCAGAACCTATATTTCAAAGCATTCAGGCAAAAAATAAATTCTAGTGATTAAAACTAATTAGAGCTAAGTATTTGCTTTTAGCAATTTAAGATGACTCATGGGATAACATTATTATAAGTAAAATTCTGCTTCTCAAGACTTAAAAACTAATATTCTATTACTACCAGTTCATAAATAATTTATGAATTTATTACTTCAAGTGGTCAAATTACTACAAATGAAGAAAATATTCCCAGACATGTAATTCAGCTACTCTTAAAGAGTATAACTGGTGAGATGAATATCTACTACACCACAAAATCAACAGAATTCTTTCCCAGGTCACAGCAACACTACCACAAAATGAAATTGTAAAATGCTTACCATTGCTACCTTCAGGGACATGGAATCCAGACTTGGCAAATTTGAAAGAGGACCCTAAGGGAAAAAGAATAAGTCACTCTAGCATTTGGAAAAAGACAAGAAATAAATTCTACAGTCTGTTTGTACTAAATTGTTACTTGGTCCTGCTACAGGATATTACGTTTGGAAACTGAATCACCACTCCAGTGCTGGAGTTCATTTGTATTCCACCACTCCCTTGGAGCAAAAAATTGGAATACTGTCTTTTTTGTATGTCCTTCAAGTTTTCCCCTCTTTTCACCATTAAACAACAAAACCTGGAAGAAGTCTTCTATGAGGTCTGGGATAAAAACTGAGCTAGCAACTATCCAAATGGCCTTAGTCTATCCAAATGGCCTTAGTGTTCCAGGATTACAGAGGACAACCTCCACCTCTTCATCTATTCCTGGACCACGCAGAATTCAACTCTGCTCCCCAGTAAGCCTTCTGTGTTTAGATGGCATTACAGTGCATATATGCTGCCTAACCCCTCTAATGAATCCTGTAACAATCTCACCCCTGCAGCCAGGCAGAGGACAGACACGAAAGAAAATTACTACTGGAAATTCTATCCACATTCTATTAAACAATCTGCTCTGGTCTATTTGAAATTGGTTTTAGAAGAGGAGATAAGCTTATGAATAGGAAATCAAACTGAGTTACTAATTTCTGCATTTAAAGTGGTTCTCCAAAAAAATCTGTTGAGTTTGGGCACTTTATGTAAAAATACTGGCTAGAGAAAGAACAGGAAACTCTCCAACACAGTACCACTTTCTCCAGAAATCACCACTCTTCATCTTCACAAAAGATCACAGGCACAGGTGAAGGGAAGACGGGACGTACTAAGAACTACCACGTAAGAATTGTTCAAAAGAAACAAAGAGCACGAGCCCCAAATGCCAGTTTTCAACTTGGTCTAACAAATCCAGTGTTTTCCCTTTTAGAACCAGACCGTCTTGGCTCTAGAACAGGTAAAGCAGTGAATAGAGCCAAAAAGCTACTATCAAACTCATCTAAAATTACAATTATACTCACTCAACATTTTTTCCACAGACCCAAAAAAGCAGTAATTGTCTAATGCATGCAAGGTATCTACTCCAGAAACGGATACCACAGTTGAAAAAAAAGTGAATGTTACATGCACAGGAGGTCCAGAATGTCCTGTGTATTGTGGAAGGGGTATACAAACTCACTACTTGTATTTTAGAGCCAGCTCCACTCTAACAATATCTGAGGGATATTATACTACCTATACAGTTGTTCTGAGAACATATGTACACAGCTAAGGCAGAAGGAATGATGCATCCCAAACCCACCAGGCTTGCTGAACACAGAGCATGAGGAAAATCTGTGCTTGAAAGGTATCTTTGTCTAATAGTCCTGGCACCATAAGAAAAATCAACAGAGTTTTTGCTTTCACTCAACACTTAATTTGCAAAAATAACAATGCCAAAGTTCTTCTAGTCAGCAGGTACACACTACTTTCTGAATACAACCAGTACACTATCTTACCTGCTCTGGTTTGTGTTGCTGCACAGAGTTATATATGTAACTTAGACCAGCTCTAGTTAAGACGTAGGAAGCTTGTTCATTTATGAGTGTATCTAAATGAGCTTCAATCTGAAATTTTAAGCATAAGATATTTACAAAATATGCATGAGAATATAAAATAAACTAACTGGAGTTTAAATGTCTAGAAACACAAATAAGAAAAGGAAGATGATTAATAAACAAGGGAAAAACATAAACACATACAGCATAATTACTGTATCCATTTACATCTTCTGAATTATGAGGAACCAGTAATAAAATTATTGATAGTTCTTTACAGAAGAGCCTCACTTTTTTGTATTAGTAAATTCAACAGCACTAAAAATAAAAAAATGAAAGCTCTTAAATTTTTTTTATCATTTTATTCTATTACAGTTCTTTGAAAATATGTGATAAAAATCACCCAGCTTATTGAAAATATCAAAACCTATCAAAAATATTGACAACATTGTGGCAGCTTTATAATAAACAACATGCAAAAAATGACAGTGTCTAAAAAGGAAAATGAAATTGAAACTAAAACATAGAATAGAATCATAGAATCCTCAGGGTTGGAAGGCCATGTAGTTCAACTCCCCTGCAATGAACAGGGACATCCACAACTAGATCACGTTGCTCAGAGCCCTGTTCAGCTTCTCCTTGTAAGTCTCCAGGGAAGGGCAACCACAGCTCAGGGCAACCTGCGCCAGTGCCTCCATACCCTCACTGTAAAAGACTTTTTCCTTATATCCAACTTAAATCTCTTTAAGCTTGAAACCATTTCCCCAATAATCAGTAAGTAATAATCTTCTCCCATAATCAGTAAGGCTTCTAAACTCAATACTATTACCCATGTGTTTAAAAAATTTGACTGAAAGAATAACAATTACAGAAAACCTAATCAATAAATCCAGTCACAGCAAAAGGAATCACGTTTGAGTAATCTGGGAAGATTTGTTATTAAACATATTTTTACAGATCACTCTCCCATATTTATTTCTCTTCTAACCTTAAGGAAAATCTAAAATTCATAATATATCAAACTCTAGTAAAACATAAGACTTCTATGTTTGATATTTAAAAGCATTCACATTTTTACTTTCTAAAATTGTTTAGAAAAATGCACTTTTTACAAATCAGGGGGGAAATCTTACTATTTCGATTTGGAGATTTTAACTGTCTTCAGGAGTTTTCTTTTTTTCCTATGAAAAATGCTTCTTACTTAATATGCCATTCTACCTTCACTTTGATAATCTACTTATGTATAATCTTAGAGTTTTTTTTTCAATCTATTTCTGTATTCGTGGAACACTTGAAGAAAGCAATTGGTATTAAATGCATAACCTTCAGTTCTACTGCTTATTTTAAAAAATAAATCAATTACAACATTTACTGTGAATAAGAAGCTCTGATAATGGAGGTTCAAAATGCCCCAGACAGTTTGGTGAGGTTTTCTGTTTGTTTCCCAGCTAAAAGGTGCTAGAAATTCTAATGAGGAGTAGAAAGGGAAAAATGGCTCACAGCCAATCTTTACTGATGCTTTCAAATGAGAAGCTGTGACTCTTTTTCTCCCCGAAGTCTTCAAGCTCCAAAAACTCTCCCGAGAGGTATTGCAGAGATTATTATATAGCAAAACTATAAACGGGCAATGCCTACGTTTTTTCCAACTGAATGGTTTATAGACTACATTTCCATTTTGAAATGGTACCAAATGTGATCAACTAACCCGCCACATGAGGTGAAACCTAACAAATGAGAATGGAAAGGTAGAAAGAAGCACTGAAGTAGTGACCTCAGGTATACTGTACTAACATTCCCATAGGATGGAACACAGCCAGCTGTTTCACTGAGCTTTCAAATTCTATTGGCTTCAATTCACACAGTTTGCAAGTGAACTAGAGTAATTAGAATGACTCGGAAAATGAGAGTTTTCATTGACATGGGTTTATCTGTGACTAAAATAAAACTTTCCTAATTTTTTTTGTATGTTTGAAATAAAGGATGCTGGGTACCATCATCGACTCTGATACTTGTTATTGGCTTATACCAAGAGCTCCACTTATCCCATTTCCTTGACTTAGAACTGTTCCAAACCCAATATTTTTAAA
Organism: Numida meleagris; assembly: GCF_002078875.1. Classification (NCBI taxonomy): domain Eukaryota; kingdom Metazoa; phylum Chordata; class Aves; order Galliformes; family Numididae; genus Numida; species Numida meleagris. Next base: position 168,724,614 of record NC_034409.1, read on the forward strand.
GACAAATATGTTCACGTCACAACTTACAGTCTGCAAAACAAAACAAAACCAGTAGTAAGCTTATTTTCAGTTGGGCTAGTAAGGCTCACCTGAAACTGTAACATTTCTAGACGTTTGTCAGTGAACTCAAAGAGAGCCAAAGTAGTCTTCATCATATAAAGTGAATTTACCATGAAGGTTGCCATGTCAGCTGTGCCCAAATTACTAGCAGACATAGTACACATCTGTAACAATGGATCTAGCACACAAGACAGAACCTAAAATAGAAAACACAAAGAAAAGAGGGAGGAGGGGAAAGAAATTATGTCACATGAGGCATCTAAGCTCATTCCGTCTCTATCATGTATTTATTCTCCAAAGCAGAAGAAAAATGAGAGGCTCCAACTGTGAAAGCAGTTTTCTACTGGATTTGTCAGCAGGTGATCAGCTACCATAGTGATGGGAAAAGTACAAAAACCTGAGAATAGATTCTAACATAGTAGGAGGAGGAGTAACCCAGATTAGATAATTGGCAATTGTGCAATCCTGATGGAGTATTTACTTAATGGAGTAGTAATTGGATAACAGAATGTAGACACTGTGCTAAGAGTAGCACTCCATACTGTACTGTAATTATCCACTTAGTTAGTCACCATCTTATTCACATTGAAAACTTGAGTTTGGAAGAAGGCTCCAAAATGGGACCCAAAGAAAAAGATTAATGGACCAAGACTAATGCAAATTTACTTCCCCTCTCCCCCCTCCCCTTTTCTCAAAGCTCCCTTATACCTGCACAAAGTCAGCCTGACGGGCATCCAGTGGAACAACGGATGAGTCATGAGATGCCAGAACCTCTCGAAGCAAATTAAGTGTCTGGTTTAGTGCAGAGCTTGGGCCAAGATCAGGAGGTGGGAGTTCAACCTAAAGAACAAGATAATCTGGTTTTGTTGTTTTTTTTTTTTAATTCCGTTTACAGCAAACTTCATCAAACCTGTACAAAAGGCACAAATGCAACCACCTAATAACAAAATTACACATTGCCATCCAGAGAAGAACTTTAATATGAGACTGGAAAAATCTAGCACATTTCAGATAATAACTGCCTAAAACTTTCAGAGTAATCACCCTGTTCGGTAACAAAAAAGCAAAACCGAATTTCTCCCCTCATTCAAAGTATGCCTGTTTTACAACCTAGGGATTTAGAGAAACTCAAATTCTACAGTTTCCGGTAGTAAAAAATATATATACATATATATATTTGCTAGATTAGGTACCAGAGAACAGTCACACTGCTGACACCACTGAGTTTACTCTGAGCAGGGCTGTCTTGTCCTTCCTGTCTTCATCGATGGCTCAAACTAGCTTCTTGCTGCCTCCAGACCCCCACCTACTACAACCCAGGCTGCTGTCCTCATTTCCTTCTGACAACAAGCCTTCTCCCTCTTTCCTGCCTACTGCCTATTCAAAGGCAAGCACTAGTCTGGCCAGATTATGTGGGAGTAAGAAGACCCCAGGAACACAGAGCAAGTGAATACTTCACAGCATAATCTCTTTCCACAAGGATGTAGGGAGAACAAAGTGGCTTCGTCTGGGACTAGCTTCCATGTCTCACTCAAGGTGTGTTGGTGCAGCAGAAACAGGCAGTATTTTGCAAATCTCTTAAAATTTCTGCTCCGTAAGAAAAGAAGGTAGTTCTGGATGGTCCCTCTAGGCATAGCCAATGTGCTCCTCATCTGTTGCTAAAACTTATCAAACAAGAACTCTTTTGCATCCTTCTGAACACAAAGTGTTTCTCTGCACTCATTTTCCAAGAGGTAGTATAGCCAATTCGAGGAACAGTTGTTGTTCAGCATAAACAGTTGAAAATTGTAAACAGATATTCTCCTAGCAATGAAGTTACAGTAATTCGAAAAGAAGCACTTACTACTCGGTGCTGTTTAGTAGCAAAGTCTACTGAAATTTACAGCAGTGAGTGACTTCCTTCTTGTTTATTCTTGTTATATTAGGGGTATTGATCGTGCCCTGAACACACTGTTCTCAGACCTGAAATGGACCGTGTTCAGGGATATTTTGTCATTAATTTGAGACTAGAGTCTGATAGGGCTTTCACTCCCAATACAGATACAGATCATGGCAATGATAATTTCAGGCTTCTTTACACAATTACAGAATTTTTGCCCCTTCAAGTAGATGATGGTCAGAAGCCTCTAAATTAGCTTCAACTTTCACTTAACCTGTTCTTTTGAAGTTCCCCATTCCCACCTAGAAGATAGCAGACAACATAACTGGAGAAGAAAACATTATAAGAAAAGAGGTTAAGATCTTTGAATTCTGTTTGAGCTAGCTTAAAATTCCTGACTACTTCAGAGGTAGAATTATCAGTAAGTTTAGGGAAAATGAATGCAATGCTATATTCATGCAAAAATTTAGAATGAATCTAAGTTTTTTTTTCAGAATTAGAAAATTTTACAACAGTTACAGACATTAATTTGTGAAAGCTAAATTGCTATTTTGATTAAAATAAAAAAGTGATGTCCTAAATGTTTTATAAAAATTATTACAAATAATTCTATTTCCATGGAAAGAGATTTGCTGAATTCTGCCTTTAAAGCAATTGGTTCACACACATGCCAGACAGGAGCCAGCTAAAAACTTCTCAAAGAATTCAGCAGTAGCTAGCTCAACAGTATTAAAATGTACTCTAATGATATGAAGAATCTAATGAGCTCTAACCAAAATATCAGTCACGCAAGAACTAGCCCAATTAGCTGTTCATCCATATAAAGAAAATAATTCCCAGTTTTTAAACTCTAATACATTAAATAGAAACGTGTTCTCCTAAAATAGGTTTAGCATAAAAGGTTCTGTCCTCATTTAAGCTTCTTAGCTCTGAAATGCAAGTTCTGAAGGGCCACTCAGTGGGAGACGATTACTAAGCAAATGATCTAGCATAATTTTTGTTTATATTAAATACAGTTAATTCTAGTAAGTACTGATACAGACATCAAGGAGAGCAGCGCTGTTAGTAGCCCATATGTGCACCTGCAAATACTGAAAATACTATATGGATAACGCAATCAGAACTATTTATATACTGCACTACCTGACCATTAGAAAGTTACCAGTACAGAAAGACATGGACTTACTGGAGCCAAGTCCACTGAAGGTCCACAAAGACCACGAAGGCTCTGGGATATTTCATACAAGAAGAGGCTGAGGGTGCTGGGGCTGCTCAGTCCTGAGAAGAGGTGGCTCAAGGGGGATGTTATCAATGTCTATGAAAACTTCATGGGAAGAATAAAGAAGAAGGAGCCAAGGCTCTTCTCAGTAGTGTCCAGTGACAGGTTAAGAGGCAACATGCACAGACTGAAACACATGAAGTTCCAATGGATTTCAGTGTGAAGTTAGTTAAATGATAGAGATAGCTGCACCATGAGGTTCTGCAGTCTCCAACCTTGGAGATCAAAATCAAATCAAAAACTCCATGAGACACAGTCCTCAGCAACCTGCCCTAGATGACAGTTTGAACAGGAAGGCTGGACTAGAGGATCTCCAGAAGCTCCTGCTGACCTCATCCATTCTGCCATTCTGTGACAGCAGTGTTAAACAAAGCAAGACAGTAATTTTAAATACACACAGTTCCATATAAAGCACTGCTCAGACAGAAACAAAATGCTGGTGGCTTTCTGAAGGGACTGCTCAGCTTTTAAATTTGACTTTTAAAAACCTCACTGGCAAGAAGGTAGAGACAAAGCACTGAAGGTAGATGCTTCACTCTAGAAAATGAAATAACCTTCACCAGAGTTAAACAACTGCAGCATAAGAAACCTGAGTGCACATCTACCAGAACAGCTTAAGAGCGGCTGTCCTAATTTCTTCTGAGCCCTGTTAGGATCCTACAGAGACCACCATAGATTCCAAAGTATAATGCCTAATGGCAAGCTTTTCTTCTCAGCTATCTCTAAGTTGGACTGGAAAGAACAGATAACAGAAAAAATTCTCGTTAGCTTTGCTTTCTTCAAATGGATCGTTTCAGACCTTGACACCATTCAAACCACAACACCAACATATCTCATTTCAACTGTCCCACGGCAGGTTTCCCAGAAACCTAAGAGGTTTCATTCTGAAGGGAACCAAATTATGAGGAAAAAGTTCACAGTTACTCCCGTGCAATGCTTTAATATCTCTTCCACTGACAAACTTAACAGATTATGGAAACATAACATTTAATTTGCATACATCCAGTATAAAAAGAACAGCATTAAGTGACACAAATTCCTTTGGCTACTTTACTCATCATCTTCATCTTCAGATAGCCCTGACAGGTTAGCTCACTTTAGAATCCTTATGATGCCTTTCATTCAATTAACTTCTGTGCTATAAATTATCCCTTCATTTAATAATTGTTCTGGAGTATTATCGAAATGAGATAGTAAGGACAGATGTGCTTGAAGACTCCCTTATAATTAGCTGCTTTAATAAAACATGCTGATGCAATGGGTTGATTAAAATGCCTCACCAGTGGACTCACGATTCTAAATACCAATTCTCTCAACATGAGACAACAGTCCATCTACTCCAGTGCACTAGGTGCTTTGAACTTTGCTTCCAATCTCAGGGGAATATTTTCTGTTTTCTGATAGTTCTGATTTAGTATTTTCTCCTGGACTTTTTCATCATGTGTAAAATGGTAATCTGCACCAGGATGTTTTTAATTAGATCCAGACATTGAGTGACACGAAAAGAACCCTAAATCCTTAAGCATTTGGTTTATCAGTGCATGGTCAAAGGAAACATTAAGGACTGGACCAATAGTTCCAAACCCCATCCCTAGCACTGTTGTCCAAAAAAGATATAAAGAAAACAAATACCAACAACATTTCCAAATCAGGGACACTAACACAGACCAAACCCCATTCTGGTTGAACAACAAAGGTATTCTAAGCCAGAAACTAACCACTGTTACCAGAGCTAGAAAGCACAGGAAAGACTGCCCGACACTGCTTTTGAAAGATAAAAGCCCATAAAACAATGTAAGGGAGAGGCAGTGTTTGTAATAAAAGCTGGTCCACTGAACTTTCAATGTGACAGAGAGTTGGGAATGCACAGCCTCTGAATGATGCCAGTGTTGAGCTTTAGGACAACCTGAGAATCTCAAAGCTGTGAATGGTACTTTAAACCTCGAAAACAAAGTAGCTTTGGAAAGATAGTCACCAAACTTCAGAACAGCTTTCAAGAAGTACAGAAGCCAAAGAGACTTCCTCGTGTTCTGCCTTTCTTACAATAAAAATGAACTTATGTTCAGGCAGTATGATGAACGTATCTATTGTACAGACTTCAGATCCTAAGGAGCCGCCTGAGAAGTGTGAATGAGAACACGATAAAAAGAGATTCTCAGAACGCAGAATGTGAAGTTGTGAGAATTGCTGACTACATTATTTTCAGATTATAACCAGAATGCTTGATGTTTTCTGATGTAATTAAAAAAATGCTCATAGGAAAATGCTTCTGAGCAAGTCAGTAAGCACTGTGAAGTAACTAGGGATTTCCCTGTATCATCTACAATGATGATTTGACAACCAAAGAGGGAGAATCCTGATCTAAGACTGCCTTTAAGATTCCATACAGCTTTGTGCCTGCGGAACTATTTATGCAATATGGGACTCTTTCTCAAAAATAGATGTGTACTGGAAGCTGCTTTCTTGCCCTATAAAGAACAGCCTGAAATCTCAGTTTCCCATTGTGCTTCAGAAACAAAACACCAGGTAGTTTGAAGGCAGTTTTCCTCCCAGCATAATCAATAACCCAGGGAATTAGTTTTTCTATGGTAATGAGGACAGAAACACATCTCTGTCCTGTCATTCCTCTACATTCAAAGGAAAGGGTCTTAAAGAGTTAGCATGCTCAGTGAAACCTGCTTTGTCTACGAAGTAAAACCTGCTTTGTCTAAGAGGTTTGCACATTATTTCTATTTAACAGCAAGTTTTGCTTAAATACTACTCTTGTCTATCAACTGTAAAACTGTAGATACTAGAAAAAACATTCCACAGCAAGACACAACAACACATCAGTTAAATCTAGACAGTTGTCCCCACGCTAAAGCACAACAGAATTTGCACAGAGCTGAAGAAACACATCAAGTTACAAATTCACCAGTAATGATGACTACATCTTCTGGAATTCAGTAGCTATGAACAGTAAATACAAAAACACTTATATTCTCTCTAAATGAAATAAATATTACAGAACTGATCTCTATTCAAAACTTTCGCTTGTGATTTCTAAGGTATTAGTAACAACTGATGATACTGAGGGAATGCTCTCATCAAAATGGTGATTTAATCGAAGTAATGGACAGCTGATATTTATCAAAACAGGCTTGTGAGAAAGGAAAAAAATATATATATTTTCCAGACTGCAGAAGTGAAAAGTAATTTACTAATTTTACAAGTGAGCATTCTCTTTCTGTGTAACACATCAGCAACAAAACCTTTGCAATCATATACGTAAGCACAAAAGTCTGTTTTCCAGTACTTTAATCTTAAACTGAAAAAAAAAGTTCTGGAAACAACTGCACTGGAAACACAGAGAAAATCTGGTAAAAATGTTGGACTATGAAGGGACTTCTACTCATGCACTATTGTGGCCTAAATACAAATTAATAAAAAAAGACCTGGATGACAAAAAGCAACTTAAAGATTCTTCAGTATGTAAAAACATTCTAACTTTCACTGCTAAATTAATGGAGACATATGAAAAGGCATAAGAGCTGGCTGTGTATTAACAGAGTAAACTAACAGGAGAATTAAATTTATGTCAAAGAAAGGTCTTTATCTCATGAAAATGAATGTTTCTCTGGGCGTAATTCAGCCTACTAACTTTTGTTTTTGGTGAAGTAAAACTAGTTTTAGTCACAAGGAGATAACATATTATTCTATCAATTCAGTAGTCCACTCACAAAGGAAAATAACATAAGGTGATTCACAAGACTGTCCCAAGCTCTCAGTTACAAGAACTACACATCAGTACAGTAAGAATTCTTCTCATTAGCAAGCTGTTAACTCTTGAAGCACAGATTCATAAATAACTGCAGATGTCTTTGTTACTTATACATCTAATCAACTTCCGAGTCTCTAAGTCTTTGACCTCAATCATATCCTGAGGAGAGATTTTTTGAAAGTATATATGTAATGTAAAATTGTCACTTTCGGATTTAATTTACAAAATGTGTTTATGAGAAAAACCAATACTTCTTACATCACACGGTAGGCTGGTATGCCAATTCAGTATTCTGAATGACTTGCACTGAAGAGCCATTGAAGGCAGCAGTACAATCACCACCTTCGTTTAAAGTCATTAACCTCAAATTCGGCTCCTTTATGAAACAATGGCAGCGTCTAGAGCCAGTCACATCCAGGCTGGAAACTGAGGGGAGGGGAACTAAGAAGTCAAAGAGGATTACAACACCCTCCCGTAGTGACTACATGTGCAGCCTAACAATTTGCTTTTACTTTGCTTATATCTCACAAGGCTGAAATTTAATTGGTGGATCCGTTAACAGCAACCTGCTATGAATACAGCAGGGAGAACTTAACAAGAACTGTTTCAGGTACAGAACAAGGGGAAGCTCACGGAAATGAAGTTCACAGCAAACAACAGAAGAAAAGACACCAGGGAAGCACTGCTGGCTTTGGTACAGTTGTCTAGTTAACAGAAGCATATTCTGCTTCTAACAGCAACAATGTTCGTGGTTTTTATAAAAGATGGAAAAGGTCAAGTTTTCCTTTTACTCAGCTTGCCATCCTGGGATTTATTTCATAACTTCAAAAAAGGCATTATTCACTTGAGTAATTAATTACTAACCTGATGATGCTTCAATACAAATTATCTAGCTCAATTAGCTGACCCCACTTTACTGCATTAAGGGAAATTTCACAATTAATTTTGCTGTTTATCATAGACTTTACAACTATGTAAACTGCTCTGCTGCTCTGTAAACAAATGCAGCTAATAATGCTATTTTAAGCCATATTTACTAACACTAATAGAAGAATTAAAACATAGACATGCAGGTTTTTTTATGGAATTCTATAGCTAGCACATAGGAACAAAAAAATTTCAATTTTAGGAAAAACTGAAGTCTAAACAGCCATTCGTCTAATAATCTCACTAGATAAAAAGGAAATGAAAGCTTGAGATTTGAAATGCGAAAGCTGCATGATTTTGAAACAAACCTTGTCCATTAGTTTACTTGCATGAAGACTCAGGCTGTTAAAGAATATCTTCTTACTCAACAAATGCATTTCTTCTATTGTTGTCAGTAGAGTGGCTGCACTGTTTCCTACAATACCACTGAAAACAAAATAAAGATTAACTACATGACAGGGTCAGGTACTTTAGAACATTTCATATACAAGTTGTTCAAAGTCGAAAATGTAGGCACTGTAGGAACAGCCATACTGGCTTTCAAGAGATACAATTATTAAGATGACTGTGAGAATAGGCACAATTAACCATGTGACAAGCAGATATAACTTTTAAGTACAGCCTATCTAAAGTTTAGCACTTTTGTCTAAAGTAAAATTACTTCAAATACATTACAGCTGTTTTGACAATAAGAATAGGAATAAAATATGTTTTGCTCAATATTATGAAAGAAAAAAAAGTCCTGCATGTGCACTACCAGAGCCCTGTAGTGCCATCACACTTGCAGAATTTAAATGCAGCACTAGATGCCCAAGTACCATTTACTCCGTTCCGTCCAATGCCTAAATACTGAACATAAGCTCAAGTCTTAACATTCGTGACTCAAATTCTCAGCACTTCAGTCCAGGGCTGTGGAGGAACATTTTCCTCCTGTTGCTCTTTCTAACCAATATCAACTACTGCAAATGCTACCATCTATTAAAAAAACAGTGATTCTGATTATTCTCCTGTTTCATTGTTCTTGGGGACACCTGAAAGTTTGGAAGATGAGTGGTGAACCTTGAACAGCAAGATACAGAATAAAGCAAGCATCTTTTGAACAGGAAAATGCAAGTGCACAATCAGAAAAAGTGGTATCCAAACACAACTAATTAAGGAAGAAAAAAATTTCAATTTCTAGAGAGAATTTAATTCCAGCATTTTCTCAAAGGGATACCTGATTTTGTCACCTTAGATGCTTTCTGTCATTTTTTAACATACTATTGGTATCCAGATAGAGTGGTAATAAAATATTCTTTATTATTTATCAAATCAACATTGCAAAGCAGACTCCGTATGAATTGAGGAGTGACAACAGACAAATGGCATTTGCTTGGTATCATGCACATTTCTCCTTGATTATATAGTACACAACAAGGACTAAGGCCAAGAAAAACCTTTTCTACGACACTAATCATTATACTTACAATAAAAAGAAAGACATCCTTAACATACTTTGTAGTTTTGCATACCTGATTGTATGGTGGTAGAACTTGAGAAGATTAGAAATCTTGTACAGTAAAACTGCTCCTGGCTCAGCAACAATCACCTGCTCAATCCTAACCTGCAGAATAAGCAAACATCCTTCAGGTCATACATGCTAAAAGACAATCTCTATCATTTTTTTATGTATAATATGATGCTGACTTTTGAGAAGTAAATTGAACGGGAAAAAAAAATCAACATGAGACAATGCCCACTTAACTATAACTTTATGCTTGAACCAAAGTATTTCTCGGGTGCCAAGTCTGTGGGTAGAAAACAAGCAGGTGTTTCTTAAAAAAAGTCTTAAAAATTAAATTAAATTAAATAACCCTCTCACCCCCAAATATTCCTGTAGGTTTTTGTTGCAACTCCTTATTGAAAATTTCAAAATACTGAGATCATTTTATGGATTAATACCCAGCACTGAACAGAGGAAGAGCAGCTGCAGAATCCCTAAACTATAACCACTGATCTTTCACTTCATGCAGCAATTCGGAATATTCAAAGCATTAGGCATTTTACCCAAGAGACAGTATTTTGCCTGAATTAATCTTTCCTTTACTTAAAGGAGATACCGCATATCTGCCACCAGTATGTAACTCGATATTTTTATAACTAACAAGCAGCTATGTTGACTGTTTATCTCAACCAGGAGATATTGGTTACACAGACCAAAACAGTGCTGACTTTCTTTACACTTGGACAGTTGAGGTCTTGTCTCCATGGTACACACAGTCTCAATTCACTCATAAAAAGCTGTCCCAAGGTCAAGATCTGGGCGCTCATGAAGCAGCGAAAGTCAGTGACTTATCACTGCACTGTTCTCCCATGTGCCTATGTGTGAAAGGGCTACATACAGATCACCATCCAGTCTCCAAGTTATTTGTCTGCTGTTCAATGGAGCACAATGTGCAGCAATGCCTTCTTGTCAGAGCCAGCTGCAGAGAGAATCAACTAACATTATGCTCCCTTTGCATCCAAGTTCGAGACCGAAAATGAAGAATAGTTTTTTACCCTTATTTGCAAAGCTCAGAGCACAAAGTTAATTTCAACATTCAGTTGTACTTTAGTCTCCAATTCGTATGTACGTACAGAAGTATATATACATATACCCATTTTCAGCGTTGCACAGAAGGATATTTGGACAGGGGTACAGTACTGAGTACAGTCCCTTGGACTGAGTACAGCCTGAAGAAATCTTAAAGAATACTATGGAACTAACAATGGTCCAGAGAAAAGTAAGAAGATGACAACGAGGAATCAATTTTTCATGGTTTCTTTCAATACAAGAGCTAAAGTTACTAAACAAAACAAAATCAACAGGAGCTGATATTTCAAAAAGCCTTAAGTTAAGCTGTGCATCCCCTCTTGCTAGATAGTGAACACCAACATTTTATACCAACTTGACACATTCACAGAAGAAAAATCCACTGAGGTCTATTAAGTACAAAGACAGCAGCTAAGGTTCAGTAAGTCCTTAGTAACTCCTCAAACAGTTGAGAAAGCTATTCTGCAAACGTATCTTGACATAATTCTACAACATCCTTTAAGAAAATAACATGGGCACAATCAAAAACACACTACTAAGTTAAAATGATTTTCCATTTGACCAACTATATCTGCTTCCATATTCTTATCCCAAAGCTAAGTTTTTGCAGATAAGTACCACTGAACTTCAGGAAAAGAAAAACAGATCAAGATACAGATTTAGTATCCGTGTACCTCTCACTGTACGATTATTTCTAATTAGACCATTAACTACGTACCCATGAACTATACAACCCTTAATTTTGAATGGCATTATAATTCTCAGAGTTGAGAATCTAGTCTTAACCAAGGACAATGACAATACATTGTAGAAATGTTCTGAGAAAAAATAACAGATTTTGTTTTAATATATTTAGAGTACTAAGAAAAGCAAGACACCTTACCTTTAGGGGCCTGCAAACACCTTCCGTGATGTGCCCAACTACTTCTTGAATATTTTCTTCCACACCTACAGTGAATGCAAGCACATGCTAAGATTATGCAAATGTAATTCTCTTTTCTTCAAGACTACAAAACAAATAAACAAATGTAAGAGCTACTCCTCCATAAAAAAACATTATGAACAGCATGTTCTTTTCTTCACAAGACTAGCTTATATCTCCCCTGAACTTCAAATCTACCCATTAAGAAATAGTTGCATGACAAAACAGTCCTGAAGACTCATTACCTTATACAACACAATTGTTTCCTAGCACAACACAGTGCCTGGAGATTTGAGAGAGAATGAACAAAGGGAAGAAAAAGGTTTTAGCCACAAAATGTCACAGTGATGCTCAGTATTAGCACTTCTTGAAACTAAAGAAAAAAAAAAGGGGGGGAGAGAGGAGGCACTGAGATGTTCAAGGAGCAACAGTACCTATCATTATGAAAGGCCTGGACTGCAAATACACACATCTGACAGTAATGTGCTCATGGCATTGGTACAACTTACATCACATATGTACCTTCACACTGCAGTGTACCACAGCATTAGCAAATGCTTCCTCCCTAGCAGCAGCTGAAACTAATCTTTCAGAGAACAAACTATATATGAAAGAGAATATTGCCCTGTCTTATCATGAAACACAAATTGTTGCATGGCAACCAGCACTGTCATAAATCAATCAAACTGAAAGCAACAGATCCTCAAGCTCTCACTTCAGTAACAACTCGGAATAGATTTATGGAGACAGCAATAGTTTAATTCTAATTTAAAACTTGTCAACAGGAGTTCATCTTCAGATGGGACCCATGCAATGAACAGTAAACATACTGACTGTGATAAAAATCAGGCGACCTGAAGCTGTATTTTACAGATTTTCTTTCACACTAAAAGAGATTACCTCTCAGTTGAAAATATAAAAGATTAGAGACTTGTGACAATGCCTCTTTACATCAAGACACGTGAAAAACCACATAAGCAGAAACAACTAACTTCAGTATGGTGGTCATAGCTAAGAATTTCAACATACTAAATTGGTAAGGTCATAAAAATATATTTATATACTTATGTATTGATACTGAGGAAGAAAGCAAGATTACAAACCACGAGGTTCATGGCCTGTTATGTCACAGCAAACTCCCTGACACATCCTAATAATTTACACATTTCTTTGGTAGGAACAGCCACCCTTTTATGGTTCATCAATATAACAAGCACATCTTTGCAATCATGTTTCTAAACCAGACTGACTCATTAACAAGTTCTTGGGTATGAAATTTTAGCTGCAAAAATATACAAGTTCAAATAGCAAGGAACATGGAATTACAATTTTGGTATATCATATGCTTGTACCATCACATACACTTTCAGATCCAGTTAGAGTATTTTAGACTCAGCAAAGAGCAAAAAGAAATCTTCCAACACAACTGATTATATAAGCGTTGCAATTATTAGCAAGTCACAGTGACATGGAAGAATTACGGATTAAACAGCTCGTAAGAGACTCAAAATCACTTCCAGGTCCAGTACAATGCAAAATCATTTACCTATTCTGAATTTTTCAGTGCTTAAAATTTTAATGGCTTTTTTGGCCAGATAAGTTTTCGAGGGCTAATATTTGCAAGCTTATAATTTTAAAACTTCTAAGAAGTTACTCTTGAGTACTTAGTTATGGGCTATAGATTCTGTTCTCTCTAATGTCAAAACAGTGAATGTCTCTCCAAGACAGTATTCACAGTTTTTCTTCTACTGGGACCAAATCTACATCTGTCTCCATCCACAGATAGACACGTTGCTTTTTTTTTTTTTTTTTTTTTAATTTTATAAAGAGAGGGGGAAGATTTTTGTGTCAGTGCAATTCACCACCTTCTCCATAGTCCTGAATTTGTATAGGGCTTACAGTAGGACTTAACAGTGATCCAAACTCAGAGATTCCTGACTTAAAATAATAAAAACAGTTCCACCTCCAAAAAGCTATTCAAACTGAGACTAAAGATAAAACATTTGACTCACCTATATAGATGAGATAATATTTCTCTACATTTCACCTTCAAAATCACTCATCTACTCTATGCTAGTTGCTTGGTCTCCCTCTACAGGGAACAGGGAAAAACAAAACAAAACACTTTTGATAAAAAGTCTCCAGTAACGCCTATATCAGAGCTATCTTTTGTTAGGAAGATCAGCCCTCTGGAAAGCTAATCACTATCATTATCTATAATCACAAATCAACAAGATGTCCACTTTTAAATGGACAAATTAACTAAACTAAACTAACAACTTCTGCTATAGCCTGTGCAACCAGACACCTGAAGACTGTAAACAATATAGGTAATTCACCTCAAATCTCTGAGTACCATACACACTGTACACACTAGTCAGTACCACATTAGGATCTGTTTTTATATGAAGCATATAATCTTAATCTATTTAATCTGAACCATAAGGCTGCACTTCCCACTTAAGGGTTTTTGCTAAATTCAATGGCACCCCATTAAGTAGTGTTTCATCTTACAGATCTTATCCTACAACCATCTTCACCATCAAAATTTTTCCCAAAGAAGCAGAGGAACAGTTAACAGATGCATCTTCCAGACTTTGTTGGCTCCAGTGTTAAGATAAGAATCCCCCTTTACCTTTCCCGAAAAGTAGGCAGCAGTGATGGCAAAGCACAAAAACATTTGTTTGCTTATCACATTATTGCTTCCAGTACTGAATATCTTGCTTATATTGGTCTCTTGGAAAGAAGCTTTGACCTGGTGATTTTTTTGGAATTTTTTTCCTGTAAATGTTTCTATTCTCTATATTCTCAAGCAGTTTACTCTGACTTATGGCTGAAATTCTCTAAATCTATCTACATAGAAGGTCACAGCATCTAAGTCTGACTTCCTGCCAGAAGACTGAAGGATTTCATAGTTAGATAAACCGCTGCACAAGGAGGTGGGACAACTTCAGAACAGAACGGAAGACTGGGCAATAGCACAGCAAACTGCAGAACCAGATGCAGTACCATGTTCTGTGTGGCCAGCTTTTCCTGAAAGACTCCCCAGTTACAGCAGAAGCATTAGATCAGAATTATCATGTTTTTTTCCTCTACCATATAACCATCATGAGGCCTTCTTTATTGTCTCTCTGAGATACTGCCAGTAAATTAAATTGACTTCTGTAGTATGCTGTAACTGTAGTTAAAAAACAACAACATTCCTTTTTGGTTTGATTTACAGTTCCTACTTTGTTTAAGCAGCCTCCTTGCTCATATACCTTTAATTATGAAAGCCATTTCATGTTTCCAGCAATAATGAAAATGAGAATGCATATTAACCTTAAACCCCAAAGCAGGACTCAATTAAAACTCATGATCTGAATAGCACATGAAAAATACAGATCAAATGTAAGCACTTGCACAGGGTTTCTTACAACCTGTTTTATTTGTTAGGAAGACTTTGGCTGAAGCTGTAGAGGCCAATCACATTACAGCTTCTACAGAAAGAAGTTTACTCAAAAGCTTGGTCCAGTGAATTTAAAAGAGAGAAAAGGTGCTGAAGAATCTGCATGAAAATCAATAATTTCTTTAATAAATGAGATCTTTGATATCATAAAGTTGTATCTACAGTGACCTACTTTGACCTTCAGAAACATATTAACTGACACAAGAAAATTTATTTATTTGTAGCACAGAAGGAACAGAACAAGGAATAATAATTCTCAAATAATAACCCTAGGATAATGTTTTCAGAGTGATATGCCTTATGGACAATTTTGAACTCTCAGACACAGTCCAAAATGTCTCTTTGTAAATTCAGTGTAAACCTATTAAGAGCATAGTAAAATGATAAGAATGCAATTTTAAGTACTCTTCTTTGGTAAGGACTTCTGACAAAATGCAACCACATGTTATTCTGAAGTTAATTCCAAGAAAATCAAAACTCAACTCTCATATCTTAACCCTCACTTAAGTACTCACACTTCTTAACTTAATTTCTTATCACTCCCCAATATACGTTTTAAAATCTAGTACTACCTTGAATAGTTACAAGCTTTAATATAGCTTCTAGGTGTTCTTTTTCAGAAGCTGTAGCTTGATGCAACCAGGCCAGCATGTCTCCTACATACCTGCATAAAGACAGAAATTTCTGTGTGAATCGGGGGTTTATGGTATGAGGGATGCAAAGTGTGAACAGGCAGAAGAAAGATCATTCCTTATACATTCTCAGTACTGTACCTCAGAGGATCGTGGGAGTGCATTTCAATAGGGCGGGGAGTACCTCCCAGACCTCCTCTAGTAAGAGCATCTATAAAGCCACGGACCACAGCACTCCGTCGAGCTGTTCCAAACTCATCCAGAGTGTACCTGTTATCAAAACACGAAAATGGGTAAAACAAAATAGTTCACCCTATCACACTTAATCTCTTCAGTTTTACAGTTAATAAGTAATCATTTCCATAGTTCTAAAAAATTGGCACCAATGCTTCTACTATACAGCATTCAAAACTTCCTGACATTTCTGACTCTACATAACAAATACTACAAATCGTTTTTCCTTGACCCTTCCATTCACTTACCACACACAAATAAATAAATGAAAAATCATTTCCATTTTTGCACATATAAGCATGTATTGACAGGCCTAGGGCTCCTGTTCACATGTGGTCCACAACTGAATGAAAGAAGCAGCAAATTACTGCCACAACACAAGGCTTCCTCCTTCTTCTAGATCACCAGATGATTAGTAGTGACAAAGTTATTTGCACATAGTTGTTTGGTGTCAATCAAATGAATCTTAGTTACATATTTAAAGCATGGATAATTGTAACTCAGACTGCATAATCACAAATGGCATTCCGTTAATAGAGAAGGCACCCAGAAGATACACACAGCTCATTTTTGGAGAAGGCTAGTTTCCTGTTGGGGCTCAAGCACAATAACAACTGATGGATGGGAAATGAACACTGCTAACATCCTCGATTTTTCTGGTTAGAAACAAGACTTTTGAAAGCAATGGAACAATTACTTTTTTGAAAAACAGAATTTAAGTATTTTGAACACGACCCACAAATTACAATGAAGAAAAAGAAAAAAGGCAACAGCATGTTTTCCCAACATAACAGAAGAAATGCAAAAGAGTAGGCTTGGTGTCACTTACCCATGACACCCAGCAGCTGAACAGATATAAAAATAAAATAATAATAATAGAAAGCACGTTACTCACTGACTGAAGTTAAATAAGTACTGTGCTCACAATTAAACAGACGTGGAGGACAAAATACAAAGGAAAATAATACACTGTGTCATACATGTTTCAAGTTAACTCAATTAGATTTTTCTTATGCTATATATAGTTTAATGAATCATTCATTTTTGTTCGTTTTTAATCTAAGTTACTATTAAAGGGGGGAGCGGGGTGAAGAATCTTCAAATTCATTTTTCAGTATTCTTGCTTACTCAGAGAGTAAAGATCTGTTTGTTTTTTAATAAAAGGTTGGTAAAGTAAGTCTTTAATCAATCATGACTTACAAAACGTATGCAGCTAAATATAAGAAAAATCTAGAATTCACTGACTGCCCACAGTCCAGGAATAGCAGCGTTGCAGCAAAAAATCTCCGATGTTAGGAGAAAGCAGTTAAGTTTTCCCCCCTCCAATAAACAACTATGTCATTACAAATGCAACAGGACAATATAATAGTGAGATCATATGACCCATTTGATTTGAATTCAGCAGTTAGCAATGATAATTTTTTTAAAAAAGAAAAAAACAACTCATTTTCATTTTGGTCTCAGCTGAATAGGGTATTACAATCACAAAATCCTACAAGCATAAAAATTAATTAGTAACAATTATTTGTATTAGAAGCACATTATTTACTATTATTTTAGGGGAAGAAAACAACATTTAGATTCTTTTCAGCCTTGTTCCCATTTTTCAAAAACCCAGTAAACTAATAATCATCATTTGTGAGGAGAGGAAGAAGGCAGTGGAAAAGCTTTGAAAATCAGTGTGGAGGATGGAAGAGGAACACTGCTTTGAGCTATGACTCCATGTATCATCTACTAAACAGTTTTCAATGCTTCTGTTAGAAATACAAAGTAAAACCAAAGTGAAATATACATTTTTCAGATCTGTACTGTAGTTTCCAAAAGGCCATCCACAGTACAATCTTTCTGCCACCTTAAAATCAACATCACAAATTCTTGTTTACTTATTTACGTCGTCTTGTTTCTAAACTGTTCTTCTCTGTCTTATTTTTATCCAATCAAATCACAACCTTTATCAGACACTGGGGCAGTAACTTGGAAGGGAAGCTAGGTCTAGCTTATAAGAATAACAGCAATCAAAAGTTATTTTCTTCTACGACTAAGCTTCTATATTTCAAGCTCAGCAGTTAGTACGTACAAAGAAATGTAAGTTATCTTTAGATTTAAAATACAAAGCATCAGTACTGCACTTTTGATAATGGCAATTGATGATGAGAGAGGCATGGTTCCATTTTTTACAGCATTGTTTACTTTTGCCATTCTGGGAGAAAAAAAGAGTGTCCTATCTTTTTTTTAAAAAAAACTTTGGTAACATTAGTATTGCTTATAAGAAAGAAGTTAGAAGAAAAATGAAGTCTCTTTTGCAGAGTCATTGTGGGTTTATACAGAAGATACTTTAGTTTTAGTTTTCGTTGCTTTCAGTTTGAAAAAGCAAAACTACAGTTTTGTGAAGTTCGAAAATAGCATCATTTAACAAAATGTTTATTGCAGAAAATACAAAACATATTTATAACGAATGCTATAAAGTGATGTGAATGATCCTGTGCAGCTGTGAGAAAGGGCTTGGAGGACAGACTGCAAAAAAAAAAAAAAAAGGGCCCTCCAAACCCTCGCTTCAGCCTAATGTACCAGCTGGCTGCAACGTGTGTAAGGAGCAAAATTAAAACAAAACCTCAAAATCAAAGGAGCTAAATGTACCAGAGCTAACGGTAAAACAGTACCTCCTCAAGTATGCGGTCACTCCAATATAAACAGTTCTTAGAGTGCCACCTCGTGGTTGTCTACAAGCTACCATTTAATTTACATTAAACAGTCCCTTCAGTAAATTCCAAACGAGAACTGAGGACTACTACTTATCTAAGTAGCCCTATGCTTCGGATGCCCATATGTAGTAGCTTGTCTTCCATTATGATTTGTACAGTCATTATTAAAAAACGTTCTCACTATCAGAAGCGCTTCAGCAGAAGCTAATTAGCATTTATCAATTTTTTCACTTTGGGAATTTAAATGAGACAATCACGCGCTTTGGATAGCTTTTTTTCCTCTACAGAAAAACCCTGCAAGGACAGCAGCAAAAATTTACAATTCCTTTAGATATGAACAAGAAGTCTGTCGTTTCGTTTATAAAGCAAAAAGTTTGAAGAAGTCCATCATAAGCATGTCAAAGAAACTTCTGAATTTTAGTTAATTTGAATATGTTTTTATTATTTTTTTTCAAATCTGATGGAAAACTAAATTGTCACCATCTTTGTACTGCAACTCATGGCAGTCTTCAAATTTCACAGGCTGAAAATACTCATTTCTGTTAGAGATGGTCATGAACACTGACTTACTTGTAGAGAACAGGTCTATCTTGTAAGGCTTCCATGGCTTGAGCAAGAACTGGAGAAATGTCACATGATTCTTGCGTCAAAGTCCTGCACTCATCTATAAAATATCAATAGAGATAAAAGTGCATTCTTTACACTGCAATACCTTTCGTACCACGCTGACAAACAAGAAAATGGGCTACAAATTCAAAGGTTTTTGATTTTGAATCGAAGCCTTCAGAATATGCTTCCTGGCCTTGTTTGTATTAATGTAATTAAATTCCCCCCTTAAGAAGTACTTAGCTGTAAAATGGATGTCCATCACAAATCTCAACAAAAGTAAAAATTAAATGAAGCTTATTATCTGCTTGCACCCACATACAAATGTTAAATCACTCAACGATGAATATTCTGTCAGGCTCCTTTATAAGAGATTGACACATCCCAGATAAATTACTGAGAAACAAAATGGAGCAAGCATTTAATCAAGCTGTGAAGGTTTTTTGTTTCTTTGTTTTTGCTTTCACTTTAATGACATAACTATATAATCTTGCAAAGCCCATGCAAGAATGTCAAAATCACATAAACTAAATCACACAGCAGCATAATAATGCTGAATTTTTGTTAGGATGAAACTGCAACCATTGCCTGAGACTTCAGCACCCAATGAAGAACAGCTAACAGATTTCATCTCCCTTTGCACTAGCTTTTTGCACACCTCTTGCTGTCAGTGTCTTGAGAGAAGTAATCTAAAAGCACCCACATTTTACATTCTTGAGATGTTACATTTAGCACTGATGCTTGGATCCAGAAGACACGTGAAAAAATAATCACCTACAATGATTCAAAAGAGCATCCTAATAACATAAGTTGGTTTTGTTTGTTTGTGTTTAAGTAATAAGCCACTTGTCAAAAACCAGAACTTTCCTGTGACCTGTGAGAAAATAAAATGCAATACACTTAGCAATTTCCTTAGACTATCTAACTGTAATTATTGTTCTTTGTAGAAAGATATTTGAAGATACAACTACACAATATGGTTTTACAAACAGATAAGATTGCACCAAAAAAAAGGAGACTCTCCAGTTAACCATTTGGTTCATAAAAGCTAGCTTTTAGACAAATCTTTCAGTAAGAAGGAAACCCAAAGCCTTGCTAATGAGTCTTTGAAAGGGTTTTTGCTGAGTTCAATCCACATCAAACAATTAAAGGAATCATCATCAGATTCATACACATAAAAGAATCGTAGTCCTACTTTGAGTCCATCTGTAAAGTCGTTCATAAGATGTCTCTTGCAGTAAAGCCATCTGTTCCATAATTTCCAAGCTACAAGATAGAAAATTTTTATTTGCAAACACTAGTCTCGGTAGTACCACCAGAGACATATAAAAAGTATCATTATTAAAAATACGAACATTTAAAAATGTTAATATTCTTCATTTTGACATTAAATATTCCATAAGGTCATGAGGAGTAAAGAATGAGTCCCTGCTGTAACTTCTATTTGTAATTAGCAAAGGTTATCACGCATTTAAGTAACACTCACCCTGCCCTTTGCTGATTTGTCCGGAGGAGAATCTTGACATCATCGTGAATTTGCTTTACTCTTCCCAAAGCCTTGAAAAAGTCCTAAACCAATAAACAAAATAAACACAGAGTTAAAAAAAAAAAAAAAAAAAAAAGCAAGTTCTCATTCACACCTCTAGCAGTTTAGATTCCCACTTTTAACTTCATTTTCATGTTCCTTGCAGGTCTGTGTTCCAAGTGCTGCTTGTAAATATAAGCTTCCCTGCCGCTTCCCATCCTTCACTCCATCTTGATAGTCTTGCGACATTTTTATCTCCCATTGCATGACTCCTTTCTTCAAGAATTTTTTTTAAATAGCTGCCAAGATGTGTTTTTAATCGCTCTTGTCAGTACTAAGCATACATTCTCCATTTAGCTATCAATTTTGGGAGATTCTGAGGGTATTACTATGTATTCCACTATCATCCTCTTATTAAGATTAGCAACTAAAGAGTAAAGCGAAACACTGTAAAGTATGATGATTACATTATGTTTTGCTTTCATATAGTAGAGTAACAATTCCTAAGAAAAATTAAGCCTTTACAACACAGTAAACTGAGGATTTCCAGCATAACATTTCCATCTCATGTAAAGTGTCACTAGTAGTGAAGAAAAAAACCTCTAGAAGACATCGAGGTTGAAGCAAAAAGGTTATTTTGTTACTATTTTAAAGCTTTCATGGAAATCTACTAACATTCTCAAACACAACTTATTACAAAGTCCTCTTTCAATCATTATAAAGGAGACCAGAGAACTAAGATGTAACTGTTTATTTTGTGACTTGAATGCAGTTTGCCTCAGAAGAGTTATATTTTGTTTCAAGTCCTATAAAAAATGTATTTTCTTTAAGTGAAGTAGTCAATTGATTTAACACACTGTCTTGCATCAACTGTGTTGAAGATCATGCATTTATCCCCAGCACAAGAAGGACGTGGAGCTCTTGGAAAGAGTTCAGAGGAGGGCCACCAAGATGATCAGAGGGCTGGAGCACTTCTCCTATGAAGAAAGGTTGAGGGAACTGGGCTTGTTTAGTTTGGAGAAGAGAAGGCTCTGGGGAGACCTCATTGTGGCCTTACAATACCTGAAGGGAGCGTATAAACAGGATGGGGAATGATTGTTTGTGAGGGTAGATAGCGACAGGACAAGGGGGAATGGTTTTAAGCTGAGACAGGGGAGATGTAGGTTAGATATAAGGAGGAAGTGTTTCACACAGAGGGTGGTGATGCACTGGAACAGGTTGCCCAGGGAGGTTGTGGATGCCCCATCCCTGGAGGCATTCAAGGCCAGACTGGACGTGGCTCTGGGCAGCCTGGTCTAGTGGTTGGCGACCCTGCACTTGGCAGGGGGGTTGAGACTCGATGATCTTTGAGGTCCTTTTCAACCCAGGCCATTCTATGATTCTATGATTTATAAAAACCCAGAAATATGTACAAAGTCTCCCAAAACAGAAGTCTGACTTTAAAGTCATATACATGCCTTTTACCTAGGCTAGAATCAACCAGCGTGTTTGAAACTTTATTACTGAAGTTTGCAGCTTCAGCAGCACTGGGATGATTCTATCTGGGTTACTTCTGCAGGTCTTTTAGGTAGGTCAAAGTATCAAAAGGACTAATCCTTGCTCTACTGCAAACCAAGCACTCAGTAAACAGCACAGCGTTGCTATCATTGTTCCTGGCAACGTGCTTTTTAGAAACCTGAGTGTTATTTCATGATAATAGTTGGTACAAAAGCATACAGCAATTACTCAAGTGCACAATCATTTAACACATTCCATTTATGCTTTCATTAGCATTGTTTATGGTTATCTGTTTCACGTCTTTAATAATGCTTGAACTGGAAACAGGATGCCTGTGGAAATGAGATACTATGTCTCAGCAGGTAGTCTGCATTTAAGAGAAGGTTTCTATGCAACTACAATAATAAAATCTATTAAGTACACTCAATTCTCTCATTATTCAGTTTGCTCATACTGCAGAACAATAAGCTGCCTTACCAAAAAATGAACAATTTCAAAAACTTGCTCTGGAAGGTGGCTGAAAGTGAATCAGCACCTAATATCTTCATCAACAAAATAATAATGAGAGAAAGCCCTGAACTATACTGATTCAATTTACCAAATATACATATACACACGAATGTATACACACACCTATACACGCACACAAGAGCAGTACTACTTAGTACTGAAGGACATCCATTTCTCATTTGCTTTATTTGAGCATCTAGTAGTTTTAAAACATCTTCACTGAAAACTGAGGCTCCATAAAGGTCTTTTTGAAGCGCAGGAATACACGACAGCTCTTACTGCTCCTTAAACTCATTATACAAACTAGAATTTAATGCTGGTTTTCTTCCTTGCTACCAGAATCTTTCATCACACATTTCAAACTCATCAGAAATTCACCACTGTGTTAAAAGGTACATTCCTCCATAAAAAGTGGAGCTACAAACTGATAATAAGATCTCAAGTACAATTCAGCTAGGATGTTTTTACATTTTAGTTTGGGGCAAAGCTTTTAATGTTCACTGAGTTACCTCAGTAATTGGCTCATCTTTCGTGCCTCGAAGGAGGTTCATTTCATCTGGTGTCAGCTGGAATTTTGCTATGAATGCATCTGCAACTTGTGCTTTCATTTCTAGTCTCTGACTGTAATAAAACAAAGTGAAAAGGACATTAGCTCTTAATGCTTATCTCTGATTCATTTTGCATATTCATATTCTTGGAAATATAATAAGCACTAGAAACCAATGCTATTAAATTCTAATAGTACATTTTTGCGATCAAACACTTGAGTCGCATCTTTATGTACAATTTTCCATTACCGTACATACATTACTGAACAAAAACAATGTAAAGTTAACACATCTGAGAACTAATAAATCCTTTTAAAAATATCCCCTTCGCATTTGTATCGGAAATGACCTAATCCGGATACTTCGTACTTGAACAATTTAATGATTGCAATTATCTCCTTCCAAATTCATCCTGGAAAGAATGAGTTTTCAGCTCCTGTTCTCAGAAAGACACAAAAAGCTGTAGAATCCAAAACGAGAAAATGATCATTCAATTCATCCAGTCTTCTGTAGAAGAGGTGCATTTCTGTTTAACAATGTACAGATGGGATACAAATTTACTAATCTCACAAGCAATCAAAATCTAATGGCTAATTGTCTTGTTGATTAACCTTCCTGAAATAAACACAGCAGGGATGTAATATGCAAATGCCATCTCTCACGGGCACTTTTTGTTGTTTTTGTTTTGTTTTACAGGTGTGTTTTGTCACACACCTTAAAACCACACAAGGACTCAAACGAATCAAGGTTTTATTCCACAGGAAGGGTTTGGAATTCCAATAACAGGAAAATTGCTTAAACTGTGGTTTGAGCACATAGCATTCCATGAAATAGATACTTTTTTTCTAGACATCAAGAAGACACTAAATTAGTTATCTGTAGAAGAACTAGGCTCAGTTGTTACTTTAAGACCATTTCAGCTTCCAGTGTAATTACTACAGGATAAGTACACTGCTATTATGGAGTAGTAAGGCAGACAAATACGCTTTTAAAACTGACTGCTGTAATTAAATTTTCTTGCAAGATCAAAGCTTGAAAAATAAGTTTTTACTTATTTGTTAGTTCTCTGTTACCCAGCTCTGGTGTCTGGCCTACACTCAGCTGAAGAAGCACAGAAAAGAGACATCCCTGCTGTAGACATGGATGACCTTCCAACTCTGCAGTTCCACAAACTCTTTTAGAGGTCAGATGAAATGTTTTGCAATTGTCAATACTCTAGCGCACTCAACAGTGAGGAGGACAGGAATATGAAATCCAAAACTGTTTAATGGCAAAATTTATTAAATTTGAGGTGAACAATTAAAAAAAAAAAAAAAGAAGCCCAGTATTTCTGAAGTCACACAGAAAAAAAACATAAACAAAGTAGAAAACCAAAACCTCACATGCTTTAATACCACACCTTTAAATGACATGTTAGGTTTCACAGGGGTCCTACAGAGATGTGACTGTTATGACTTTACCTTGGCAGTTCCACAATGTTTTAAAATCCTAAATGCTTATGATTTAGCTACTTAAACTGAAAATCAGGCACGGACACTTCAAGTTTCATCAAATGATGGTGCTTTCAGCAACACATTCCTCTTCCACACTATTGTGTGGAGGAATTCTAATCCATCAATGTCACCATCAATGGATTTGATTGAAACAACCACCAATGTAATTCAGTGAATTAACTTTATTTAATTGCTCTCTCCTCTCATGACAGAAATCTCTATTTTATATTCAACTGCAAAGCTGAGTAGACTTATATTAGACTATCCCTCCCAGAAGGGAAGAGAAGGAAGGTAGGAAAGAGGCTAGAGAAAGTAAATGCAAGATCTTCTTTGGTTTCAGCTAAAGAAATAGAATCTCTCATAAACACAGGAACAAGTGGGATGCAGACACTTCTTTGTTCTTAGAACCTGTGTACCATCTCAGCATAAAGAAACTTTAAATGCCCTTACAAAAGATCTCTATTTACTATTCTTGCTCATTCTTCAGATTTTTGAATGTTATTTTTATAGGAGCTTTCAGCAGTAGCCTGCATACTTTGACCAAACTGAGGAAGGGTGAAGTCTGATTTCAAGAAATGCAGCAGAGCAAACATACCAGGGTTTTGTTTCTTTTTCACTTTACTTTGAAGATTTGTTGGAATTAGGGTTGCAGACCTCCAAAGAACAAGGCACAGAGAAAGGAACTGTACAAAAAACATATCTGTTAGTCAGGTCTGGGATTCTGTGCCCCATTTACTTATATGGTTATAAAAATGAATAATCATGGAAGACTCCACTACTAAATCACTACCTTTCTACAAGTCCTCACAATACACAGCCCTCCTTCTATTCCTTTTTTTTTTTTTCCTGCTACAAAGAACAATGCTCCATTAAAAATCGTGCTTTTAAGTCATTTTAATCTATGGCTGTGTCTGTGGCTGACACCTGCCATAGCTGTTCATAGGCCCACTCTGTACCCTTTCAATACTTTATTCACATAAAAGAGTCATAGAATCATAGAATGGTTTGGGTTGGAAGGGACCTTTAAGATCACCTAGTTCCAACCCCCTATAGGCAGGGACACCTCCCTCTAGACCAGGTTGCTCAAAGCAACCTGGCCTTGAATGCTTCCAGGAGCGGGCATCCACAGCCTCTCTGGGCAACCTGTTCCAGTGTCTCACCACTCTCACAGAAAAGAATTTCTTCCTAATCTCTAGTCTAAATCTACCCTCTTCCGGTTTAAAGCCATTTCCCCTCATCCAATCAGTACATGCCCTTATAAAAAGTCCCTCCTCAGCTTTCCTGTACGTCCCCTTCAGAGTCAATGTATTTAACTCCAACACAATAAAACATAAAACAACTGCCTCAAGGTGGCAGCAATGTTTCATCTATCTGTCTCAAAATAGTCAGAGCGGTGAAAACTTCTAAATATAAAAGCATGCGTCTTTGACTTTTGATAAAGCTATTTCATTTGGGCTCTGTAGAAATGATATGAGATTTAAACAAGCTACTCAAATCCAGTTTCAAAAACCAAATTTACCCCCCCCGCTTATGCTGACTGTGTAAGTTTCCTTGATTACGCATCTGCGTGAGGAAGAGATCCTGTTTTCTAGAAGATGATGGATCAAAATGTAACAAGAAAAGTGGGAGTAAGGCTATTTCACACACAGCTCACAGCAGTCAGTACCTGTGTAGACACTCAGACATTTCAAGACCCATGGCCCTTCCTGCCAACCTCACCATTTCTAAACTGTGTTCTGAGCAAACACAGGATAGCAGATGGAAAGGCCAAACTGTGCTAGTATCCTGGAGTTGGGTTTTCTTCCCCTTTACCAAAGTTATCCTTGCATAAAGGAACAAAACTAACAGATCATGGGAATACAGAACCGATGCAAAGCAGGCAAGTGCCAAGCACTGGTACACTTTTTGAGCTTGGATAGGGGACAGGACTCCAACAAAGAGCAATTTCCCCAGTTTTAATCGTTACCACGGAGACAGAATTCTTTTGCAAGAGAACTCAAAAGGGCTGGGAAAACTATGCACTTCATGCACTTTTCACTTGAACTAAATACAAATGCACACTGTTTGTTAGGATTATCACCTAGACAGCTGAAAAAAGGAGGTGACGGAGAAACAGACTTCTCAAAAATTTAATTCTATCTCACCACCAAGTATACCATAAAAATCTGCTAGTGCCCTTAGGAAGAGTCAAAGCAGAACTTTCTGAAAGCACTTTCAGTTCACACTACTGAGGATTCAACATTCTCATTTTTAAAGCCGCAAAGAGAAACATTTTTTGTCATTTTAACTCAAACAACAACCATCTTCAATGGATATTTATAAATGCTCCTCATCGGGAACTGGAGAAGTTATTTTTCTCTTATGGCTCTTGTGGAAGGCATTTACGCAAGATTATTTAACAAAACATCCATATACAAGAAACCATTTTTAAAAATAACTACCAGCTGCAAAAATTAAAAAAAAACATTTGTAGAAGAAATTTTTATGCTATATTTGGACTATCAAACACGCATCTTTAAAAAAAAAGAGAACGCAAACATTATGAGAAGGTATTTGGTGACCAGTTCCACCACAGAATTCAATTATTTCATTTTCTGCTATAGTTAAAAAAAAAAAAAAAAAAAGGAAAGTAAAAAAAAGTGAATTGCCTAACATATTCCCAGGATAAAGGAAAATAACATTATGATTACAGAAAGCTTTTGTGAGACCTCATCTGGAAAACATCATAATCCTGGCCACCTGTGTTCAAGAACAATGGACTCCAATTAGACCAGAGCTAGTGGGATGACCAAGGGAATGGAGAACCTTTTTAATGAGAGGAGGCTTAATGATGCCTCACCTAAGAATTAGGTTGGAAATTAAGAAAAGGCTTTTAATTGGAAAGAACAAGCTTTTGAGATAAGCAGCAGGTACAAAACACAAAAATAAAGTACTTCGATGCTGAACGACTGATGAGTTTATGAAAGTAATTATGCAAATAAGCTATGACAGAAGAAAAGTGGACTTAGGTTTCTCCCAACTGAAGTCCCTATCTAAAGAGAGCAAGCCTGCAATGCAGTAGCTGTGCTATGTAATATGCTCCACTCTAGGAAGAAATAGATACAAAAAAAAAACCAGGCTAATTCAGAAGTTCAACAACTAAAGATATTATCTGCACTGAGACAATTCAAACCTTGTGAAACAGATTACTGAACACTATAATGAAAAAGCTCATATGCTGTAAATACATTCACAGTAGAATCATAGAATGGTTTGGGTTGGAAGGGACCTTTAAGCTCATCTAGTTCCAACCCCCTGCTATAGGCAGGGACACCTCCCACTCAACCAGGTTGCTCAAAGCCCCATCCAGCCTGGCCTTGAATGTCTCCAGGTAGGGGGCATCCACAGCCTCTCTGGGCAACCTGTTCCAGTGTCTCACCATCCTCACAGTAAAGAATTTCTTCCTAATATCTAGTCAGTATGTAATCATTTTTTGTTTTTACTTACACAACCATAAGGTTTCTGCAGATATCATCCTTATTTACAGAATACTCTGGATAAGATTTTCACACACAGAACTTCCAAGCAGTCATTTAATCTATATGCTTGTTAGGTAAATCAGCATTTAGCAATGGTTAAGATACAATACACAGTTTCTAACCTGCGTACAGAGATTAGGTTTAAAAGGAGCATGCTTCCAGTAGATGAATTATTTTGCATCTTGTAGAGGTTAAGAGAAATGATACTGATGCATAAAACAGACTGACATCTCAGCATATCTTTTATACAATCTGATACAAAGACATTCAAATCGGGAATCCTTAGTCTAGTTTCCAAATTTGTCATCAAATTCTAAAATGTTCCCAAAGGCATCAAAAAATACACTGCTCTCTGTATTGACTTGGAGAAAGATCAGAGCTTACTAAGGAGTACTAAATCAGATATTAGAAAACAACAAAGAACCAAAATCAATTTCCAGGGAAGACAGCGAGCTCCTCGTTCCTCTACATGCAGATTAGATGAGCATCAGTCAGAAACGCTAAGGTGTAACTATGCACTTCTGAGGAACGCTTCTCAAACTGTGAGTCCATGCCTCACTTCACATTGATCAAGAGAACTCCATGCTTCGTGAGAATACGGGGTTGCCAAGAGAAGGTAGAAATAAAGAGCAGGTAGGAAATAAAGCTCTTTTTTCTTTGTTGTTCATGGCTAGAATGTGATAAATTAGGGTTGTTCTTTTTTTTCAGATCCAATACTGCTGCTTTGATTCCTGTGTTATGGCCTATTACCTATGCTTTACTGTGGCACAAATCAGGAAAGAAAAATCAGCCTCACAATTTCAAATGCTCACCCTCAACCCCCAGAACTGTAATTCAGTTCAAGCAATCATTGCTTTTTTCTCATGAAGTATTTTCACGGGAATAAACGTAATTACAAGTTTCCAAAGGTCAGGACATGAAATACATCTCATTAACGCGAGCCACCAGATCACCAGTTTTCTCAGCAGATGCTGATGCAAGCATACCTCTCTAACCTGATACAAATACTGCTGAGCTTCCTGAATCATTTCCAAATTGACTGATGGAAAAGTTGGTTCTGAAAACAGAAAAGAGAAGAAAACGGAGAAGCACCACCAAGAGACGAACATGAGAGATCTGTACTATAGCACTACTGAAGCAGCAGATGTTCCCTGAGAAACATTCTTCCTAAGACTTTTGACCTTGTATTGAGCACTGCGCTGACACTCAAATCATTCACCGAACTCCAAGAGCTGCATTGTTGAATTTAAATGAAGAGCATGCCTCAGTGTAATTCAATTAAAACAAATTGAAGCAAAAACTATTAAACTCAGTTACAGCAAGAGAACTGACGAGTCACGGAAAGTTTTTATGAAAAAAAAAAATCACACGTCAAGGAGCAACATCATTTTTCTGTCACCCATTAGAGAAGAGAATATAAAAACCCACATATTTTAAGAAGCAGTGTACATTAGGCATACAAAGCCTAATGCAGCCTGAAAGCAGTATTAGAGTGCTAAAGTAAATGTACAAAAATCTATTGAGGATACTGAAATGGATTTTTAGCAATTCACAGAAATGGTCTAAATTAAGTACCTCAGTTCTTCTTTATTATCAAAGTTTGTTATGAAATACATCAAAACAAACATTCTATTTAACACTCTGTTATGAAACATCGATAAATCTATCTTACGTTGCAGATGGAGGGGTTACATTGTTTGTACCACATTATTTAACAAGATGAGGTTCTATCAAGTTACTTCAAGTCTCAATTTTTAAGAACAGCAGAGAAAAAATACTCAGTTCCTACATTAAGCAAATTACATCACTTAAGTAACATCAAGGACAAGTGCTCTGCTTTTAACATACAATACAGCTATTATTAACTTGTCTTCACAGGGAAAAGAAATTCAGAACAAGCAACATAACTGACAAAAAAATCTATCAACAACACTGGCTTATTATTAAATATAAAAATGCAACTGGATTAATGGAAGATATTTTTTTCTCATCATTTAAATAACGTATTCTAGTCAGCATTTATGCCAAATCAAGCCTAAAGCTCTCAAACTAAATTACACGAAAAGCAATGCTGCAAAGCAAGTATTTGAGAAGGCCAAAGTTTTAGCTGAAATCAGAGACAAACATCTTACTTTCTTCCTAAGTTACATGACCAAGTGTCTTAATCGTGTGTTTTGCCAACATTGGAAAGGCCCAAACAGCTCATTTCCTACAGGGTACTGCAAGTGGACTGCTCTATCTTCAAATCACAAATCTGAGAGACTAGAAAAAACACGGAGGAGTTCGGGTAAGAAGCTTAGAAGCACAAAAATTATCCTGGAGTACATCTAGTAATAGTGATAAAATGATGCAAGAAATAAAAAGTGAGCATAATAAATCAATCAGTGCACAGAACCGTTGACACAGATACAGCCACCTCCCTGCAAGTACTGCAGGAGAGAAAGAACACCTGGCAAGGATGGAAGCACGTACAAGCACTCTCACTTACAATGTTCATCCTCATACTCAAGCTTCTGTGGCCACTTCGAACCCTTAGGAAACATTATTCTTTATGCTGTTCTTGGGGAAAACAAATCAAACCAAACCAACAAAAACAACACCAAAACACACTATGCAGGCTCAAATACCACATGGGGAAAAGAAAAATAATAATTTCAAGAGGCATTTATATTTCCAAGGTCAAAAAACCTTGCAATTTAAGAAAACAGTTCACTTACTATTTCAATGCTTACTTCACATATTTGGTTTGTACACCTAGAGGAATGAACAACCTCAGTTAAAAAGACTTACTTTTGCTGATTTTGCAGTAGCAATTCTGTTTTCTAATTGCAGTTTGATGTAAATGAACATTTTTGGACAAAATTTACTTCACACAAGGCAGGAAGAAGGTTTACCAGAGGTTCCACCTGTCATTCACTGAAAACAATTAAAACTACAGAAAGATGAGACATCTTTGATCAAAGCCAGAGCTAACAGTTACCACACACACAACTTTGTTCTTTGAAAACAAAGGGAAGTGAATAAAAAGCTGTGGAATTCTAACTCAATATTTGCCTAACATAACTAACTTGCTAATTTCATCAGATTACATGAGTGAAGATATCAGTTCAGTGAAGGTATTAGCACATTTTCCCTACAATTTCAGTCAGAGACAAAAATTGGGTGTTTTTTTAAAAAGTAAATCCCTCGCTGCTTTAAATGCATGAAATACATCTGAAAGTTCATTGTGTTCCTTCAGTTTAAGAACACTGAAAGAAATCAAAAAACAAACACTTCCATCCTAGGAGGAGACAGTCTGCTGAAATAAATCAGATAAAAGCCAACCATCGTGGAAAGTATTTTTTCTGACAACAGCAAATCTTGTACAGGACAATTTTTGAAGGTATTAAATATAAAACAGCTAAAAAAAGTAAGAAGAGATCAGGATTTAGTGTAAAACTCAGTGAGAAGGGCAGGGTCAAAATAATTTTCTTCAAGGATAGTGTAAAGAACTGGTTCAGCAAAATGATAGAATGTCTTATCTCTGCTGTTACAAAACGTTCATTAGCTACCGGTGGGAAAAAGAAGACCATAATGAATGTGAAAAAGAACATAATTAATTCCACATAATTAATTTTATTTTTCAGGGCAATGTTTCAAAACATTTCATTTTCCAGCGTTCATTTTAAGAACTCAAAAAAAAAAAAAAAAGACAAATATGGCAGCATGTAAAATTCAATTTGGTTTTGAAAAAAAAATTAATTTTAAAATTAAAAACTACAGAGAAAAATCTACTAAATTAGACCTATTTTAATACAAATTCCCACTATCCTAAATGATCAAGGAACTTCTAAGTAACTCATGCTTTCCTGTGAAAAGCCTATTATAAATCAGCTGGTAGGACCACGGAATAGAAACAGAAATTTGGGCCTGATGAAATCTGCAGACGCATTTTGTAACTTTCAAAGTAATCTTTACTACTGTAGGAATATCTCTAAAAAGCAATTATCCTCAGCCATTACTGTCACCTCCTAAACTGACTGTTCCTGCTTCAGAATCCTTGTTTCAGCTGCCCTGGTTTTGAATGGGCCCAGCTTTCATCTTCTCTGCTTTTCAATCAGCATTTTAGCACAGCTCCCCGAAGAAGCAGTGTCCTCCCTGTACTCTCTTGTTGGCTTATTAAGCCGAAGGAACAAGCAATTCAAGATGCGTATTTTGTCTGTCTGTAGGCAAGATTTCAGCTTTTCAAGGAACCCCTAATATTTGACAGCAGAGGCCTCTTCCATTTTTTTTTTCTCCTTATGCTGGAGGAATGTTTTGTATCCTCAAAGTAATTTTGCAGAAAGCCTTTTAAGTAAACTATTGTATAAGGAATATACTGTAGAACTACTGATGTACCATCTACATAATCTCCTTTAATGACTTTAAGACCAATCAGACATACTGCATTTGGAACTGGTCTTGGTATCCCACCGTTCCATGTCAGTACAAGGAATCAAAGCAGCTTTCCCATTCTTGAGACTACTCAAAAACAGATGACCGCTTCTCTGTCCTACTGCTTCACATGCTCACCTTCAAAGTAAAACACTTTCTAAGCACTGACTCCTGCTCATTTACTTAAACTGTGACATTGCCAAATTCTTCATTTTATATCAACCAGTATTATATTTCAAGCAGTTACTGGACATTCAACTCTAAAATAGGTACAGGTTACACTCTAACCTCACATTCATTCAGTCTCTCATGGGGTATAATCCACTTCCTACTGAAGTCCACAGTATGAACCTACTAATTTCCAAAGTGCACCCAGAACTACCCAATGTCGTAATTTCTACTAGAAACATATCACTGGAAATAATTGTTTCTAATCTCCAATGAGCTGTACATAATTTTTAGAAGAAAGTTCATAAAGTGAAGAGATTCATTATTCTAAACTGACAAAGGCTAAAGCTGTAAAACCAGATGCCTTAGTCATAGAAACATTAAAGATTACACCAATCTGTCATGGGCTATTATTATCTTCTTCCTATTAATAAAACACTGACAAGAGCAAAATACAAATCTTTTCTTCCACAAAAGGCTGGAGAACTAGGGGAAAAATGGTCTACATTAGGCTCATTAAACAGTACTTATATATTTCACAGTTAACGTTAAAGATGGCAAAGTAGGTTATAACTCAACTTTTCTTCTTACATCCAGTCCCTGAAGAGCAGAGTGATCTCCAGTGGATACGGAGCATTAACACCACTACAAAGTCTGTGCAACTAATGCAAGACTTAGTGCTGAAATACTTTGGTAAGATTTCATCAGCACAGGAATCAGCCCAAGGTCACAAATCCCAGTTCCCTCCATCCTTACTCCCTTTTCTTTTAAAGTCTAAATCTAGACTGTACTTCCTTTAAAGATGAATATTAGCTCACAAAAATAAACAAAAATAGTGGCCAACAACTTCCCCATATTTATGTA
The DNA here is from genome assembly GCF_002078875.1 of Numida meleagris. Classification (NCBI taxonomy): domain Eukaryota; kingdom Metazoa; phylum Chordata; class Aves; order Galliformes; family Numididae; genus Numida; species Numida meleagris. The sequence goes on from NC_034409.1 coordinate 168,758,171, forward strand.
TTTATAGGGTGAAGGAATTCACTTAAAAGATATAAACACACATTGCTGTTCACTTGTCTTTTATGTAAAAAAAAAAAGGTTATTTGTGACATGAAAATCTGTTATTTCAAAGCAAACAAAAAGAAAAGATACTTCTATCCATTTGCATCAAATTTCTGTATGTCACTGAATTACACAGAAAATACCAGTCAGGCAGTCATTGGCATTACACTACTGGAACACTAAACCAGAGAAAAAAAATAACTTCAAATACAATTGAAAAACAAGCCTACATAGATTAACCAACACCAAATAGTATACTCCAAGTATAAAAGGTTCTAAAACTCCAAAAATTTGAGCCCAAAATGCAACATAAACATCAGTGCTTAACAAATTTTGATCTCATGTTAGTCCATATCTGTTATAAAACTATTTAACTTACATTATCAATTGACATTAGGCAAAACATATCCACACTGAGCACACGGTACCCACTTTGCTTCTCTACAAGGCCCATTTTTATGACAGCAAGCATTGTGTTCTCAGCTTTTTGTATCCTCTAGTAATAAACTTAAAGAGTTCTATATTCTTATTCAAATTGAACTATGAACACAGTGTTAAAAAAGAAGTATAGATGGAAGAAAGCAAAGTCACTAAACAAAAATAAAAATGGCAGAACCAGATCTAAAATAAAATTACATCAGTACTATCAAGTCTTCAAGAAATAAGTAAGATGGCGTACATACTTTTCTGCTTGGAGCTTTGTTGTTTTTACTATCAGGTCCTGGGTTTGTTCTTTTGCTGCCTAGAATTAGAATCAAGCATATGAGAAATACAAACATACCAAATGCACTACACAACCTCTAAAACAAGTAAACCTTTCTGATTGTTTTAAAGAGCAGCCACCCTTCAATACAAAAAGCTTTATTTTAATAACATTTGTTAACTCTCCCAAATTACAGGTATGAAAAAAAGAAATTAATGACTTCAGCTGTACATATTATTATATACACTCATATTTGCACGCTGTTCTGTGGTTTGATTGCACAGAGGCTTCCTGAGATAACGTTATGAAACAAAACCAGTAGAATCAAGATGGCACACTTGATTTTTCTCGCTCTTTTGATTACAGGATAATTTCTAACAAGTACATCTTAGGTGTATACATGAACATGCAACTCATACTTTACTCAGCGTGAAAGGCTGATTAAATTTAGATTTTATACCATAATACACAAAATAGTTAATGCTTTAATCTTTCACACATCCACTCCAACGAAATATTTTCTCTCCTCTCAAATACAAATGAAAACTGATATTTTCAGAGGAAATATGTTGCTACCTTCCAAATGGTAATTGTAAGAAAGTAAAATAATTTCCTCAATACATTTTATTAAGTAAAAAAGAAATACATGAATATTGTATATAACACTCATATCTCAGTGTCACTCTTAACCTTCCAAAATAACTATTTATACTTCAAAAGAAAACAGTTACAACCGAAAAGTAAAAGTACACAAAGCACATCTCTTTATATATTACCTTCAAACGACTGGACATATCTTCACAGCAGCTGCTCATCGCTTGAACATCTTCATTTATACTCTCAAGCTCCTAAACAGGTTCAAACAACAGAAACAAATCAGGAATGTCACGCCCAGGCCCACTTCCATCCCACCAAAATGAGATTCCTCTGTTACTAGGAACATGCAGATCACACATTGAGTACTATGTCTAGTTCAGGTCAGCACAATTCAGAACTAATGTGGACAGTCTGGAAAGAGTCCAAATGAGGGCTGCAAATTTGGTCAAAGGGCAAATTTGGTCTGTTCACTCAGGAGAAGAAAAGGCTTAGGGGGACATCATTACAGTATTCCTGTGCTTAAAGGGCAGCTACAGAGGATGGGGGCTCTCTCTTCACAAGGAGCCACATGAAGACAATTAGGGGTAACAGACACAAGATATACTGGGAAGAGTCTGCTCTTGATAGAAGAAAGAATTTATTTTTTTTTAAGTGAGAATAATCCATCACTGGAACAATCTCCTCAGGGTCATGGCAGAATCCCCATCACTGCAGGTTTTCAAAATGCAACTGGACAGGGTTTTTTAAATTACGCAGCATTACTTGGGCAAGATATCTACTCAAACTGTAAAACTGCTACCTCTTTAACTTGCTTGAATATGTGGACAAATTCTTCATTGATAGCTAAGCTCCGACGCTCAATGTCTCCACGCAAGTTTCTTCGGGTGCGCAGACTGTTTTCAACAAAAAACGTTGAGAGAGCCTTGAGTGCTTCCAGCATTTCCTAAAAAGTAAAAACAAGACAAAAACAACAACCCACAACCTTTAACTTTCCACCAAGTCACAAAGAAGCACGTTACACAGGCTATAAACAATCCAAGCTCAGGGCTTTAGAGAATTTGCTAGTATACAGGTTGGATATTAGGAAAAATTTATTCGCTGAAAAAGCAGTGATGCACTGGCACAGGCTGCCCAGGGAGGTGGTGGAGTCACTGTCCCTGGAGGTGTTCAAAAACCGTGTGGATGTGGCACTGAGGGACACGATCAGTGGGCATGGCGGGGCTGGGTTGGTGGTTGCTCTAGATAATCTCAGTGGTCTTTTCCAACCTTAATGACTCCATGATTCTATCATTCTTCATGGTTTTAGAGGAAAAAAAATAACAAAACACACTTTAGATCAGTTGGTAGATAAGTAAAATAATTACGAGTACTTCTTTTAATACAGTACACGACTTTGTCTATCTTTATTATAGCCTCAATCACAAAAATCGGTTGAAGCACATCTCATTCACAGCCACAAAGCAGCTCAGTCAGGTACAGCTTTGGAAGCGCCCTGACAACGGCGGTCCGAGCCTTCTCAGGGCTGGAGCGGAACGAGTTGGTCCGCGGCACACCAAGCGGAGCCTCTGTCTGTACACAAGGCTCCGAGCGCCAGCCTGGCGCTGCGCAGCGACGCGGGGCCCGGCACCTCGGCCGGCTCTGCCCCGCAGCCCCCGGCCCACCGCCCGCCCCACCTTGTCGTTGTCCAGCCGCGTCTCCAGGATCTTGTTCAGCTTGCGGGAGAGCGGGTTGATGCCCGGGCCTGCCGGGGTGGCCGCCGGCTGCGGCGGAGCCGTGTCGGCCATGGCTGCCCGGCCACCTGCGTGTGACGGAGCGGCTCCCGCGGAAACACGCTCCCTGGGTTTTGGTTCCGCGTGTATCGTGCCGACCCAGAGCCCTGCCGTTAGCAGTGAAGAAAGCATCTCCAATTAATTCCTCACCCAAGATGGGGGCCGTGGAGAGGACACTCGCAAAGGCTGTCGAGGAGCTTTAGAATGTTAACCTTTAAAAATCAGAATTTGAAAAGCTCTCCTGCTGTACTTCAGTGGATGAGGAATTGGTTGGATGTTCACAGCCTGAGAGCTGTGGCCAATGGCTCCACATCCAAGTGGAGGCCGGTGACAAGCGGTGTCCCCCAGGGGTCTGTCTTGGGTCCGGTGCTCTTTAACATCTTTATCAATGACATCGATGATGGAATTGAGCGCACTCTCAGCAAGTGTGCAGAAGACACCAAGCTGAGTGGTGCAGTTGGTATGGCAGAAGGAAGGGATTCCATTCAAAGGGGCCTGGACAGGCTTGAAAAGAGGTCCCATGTGAGCCTAATGAAGGCCAAGTGCAAGGTGTTGCTCTTGGGTCAGGGCAATCTCAGAGAAGGGTACAGACTGGGAGAAGAACTCACTGAGAACAGCCCTGCGGAGAAGAACTTAGGGGTCCTGGTAGATGAAAGACTTAATATGAGTCAGCAGTGTGCACTTGCAGCCCAGAAGGGAACAGCATCCTGGGCTCCATCAACAGGGGTGGCCAGCAGGGAGACAGAGGGGATCGTTCCCCTCTACTCTGCCCTCATAAGTACTGCATCCAGGTCTGGGGCTCCCAACACAGAAAAGATGTAGAGCTGTTGGAACGGGTCCAGAAGAGATCCACAAAGATGATCAGAGGGCTGAAGCACATCTCCTACAAAGACAGGCTGAGGGAGTTGGGCTTGGTAAGTTTGGAGAAGAGAAGGCTCTGGGGAAACCTCATTGCAGCCTTCCAGTACTTAAAGGGGGCTTATAAACAGGAGGAGAAACAAATTTTTTACATGATCTAATAGTGATAGGACAAGGGAAAATGGTTTAAACTAAAAGAGGGGGAAATGTATATTAGATATCAGGAGAAAATTTTTCATAGAGAGGACAGTGAGGTGCTGACATGGGCTACCCAGAGAAGCTGTGGATGTCTCATCCCCAGAGGTATTCAAGGCCAAGTTGGATGGAAGCCTGGACAGAACCTGATCTAGTGGTGATCTAGTGGGTGGCAACTCTGTGCACAGCTGGCAAGTTGGAACTAAATAATCTTTGAGGTCCCTTCCAACCCAAGCCGTTCTATTATTCTACGATAAATGAGCATAACTAAAAAAGAGAAGGTAAAATAAAAGAACTATTGTTAATAATAAAAAAAGTAAAAGCATGCCAAAATTGGGAGGAGATCTTTAATTGACTATTCATTTACTGTCACAGATTTTAACTCAGAGATTTATTTTCTACCTGTCATTTTCAGCTAGTTGCTAGAAAGCAGGCATGTCTTCAAGTATTTTCAGATGCCTTGTTTCCCTGTTCATCTTCTACTACTCGGTCTTATTTCACAGGCGCTATCCCCTCACAGATATCCTCTATTTCTGACTAATATCTACATAGCCAGGAACTTCCTTCTTCAAGTCAGGAATTTGCTTTAAACTTAAAATAAAGAGGTAAAACGGCCTGCAGTGACAGCTGTATGCCATCACAGATGTGAGCAGTTATATTTAAGCATGTAAAGAAAAATCTGTTATTGGAAGGACCCCATCCCAACTATAATTAGTTGTCACCAGACTGAACAAAGATTCAAATGGTATTAATCTGTTGTACGGGTTGACACAGTGAAGACACACCTTGAAGTCAAAAGGACTTTAACATCTTGAATAGGATTGTGAGATGCTGGCACAGGCTGCCCAGAGAAGCTGTGGGTGCCCCATCTCTGTAGGTGTTTGAGGCCAGGTTGGATGGGCCCTTGGCCAACCTGAGCTGCTGGGTGGCACTGCCCATGGCAGCAGGTTGGAACTGGATGGGCTTTGATGTCTCTTCTAACCCAAGCCGTTCTGTGATTATATGTTTCTATATGAACCATGAGTTTCAGATTAGTCAACGTCATTGCCAAGTCTCATCCAGCAAATTATATCTCAAACATATAAGGAGCCACACAGATTTTCCTCTAATGTCTGGTGCACGTGTTATCTTTTGAAGGATCCAGTTTTTGCTTTCCGATGCTCCATGATGGAAGTGTATTTTTCCAATAATTCCTTTCATGAGCTGGAATATTTCTAGCTAAGGCAGTAACCCATAGGATTCTGAAAGAGAATGTGTTTATCTGTGCTTGTGTTCCCCAGGGAAGATGAGAATTATTATTATTATTATTATTATTTTGCTCTTTAGGAATATTAAATGCAACTACCATAAAGAAAAAAGAAAAAAAAATCTTTTTCTAAAACAGATATTATTTGCAGGCTAGCATTTTCTTCATAACAAATATTTTAAACCAAAAAATCAAACATGGTCATGCAATGAGGTTGCCATCTAAAACTCAGCTGCTGTGACATGGTTTCTAAGTGTCACAAATGAAATTTTTACATGGCAGTCTTACCAGTTTGCTTGTCCATCAGCAAACATTTTCCTGTAAAGTCAACAGGATGAACACCATGGGATAAAAAGACTGGGAGTTTGTGATCCATAACTGCCAGAAGGTGCTTTAATTTCATGTACCAGTCCCTGTGTACCAACAGAAGACAGTTTGTGCAGCATGTGTAAGTCACTCAAGCATAAGTTAACTTACCAAAGCTAGACACAGCCGCCAAACTACAGGTGGCAGCAAAGAAATGTTTGGTACACAGTGTTTTCTGTTGATTTGCTTATTTCAGTTCTTTATTATGGTAACAGTATTCACAAAACACACATCTGGTGCACTACAGATAGGAACACAGTTTAGTCTGTGAAACAACTGTGGAATGCCACCTGATATTTAAGTAGCCCAAGCTAATACTGCAAATGTGTCTTCAAACATATTGAATTATATGGTTTTTTGAAGGGAAAGACAAAAGAGTTTTCTGTAGTCAGCTGAATCTGTTCCTCGAAAGGCTAAGTAAGGAAAAAAACCCAAAAAAACAAGGGATACACAGTTTGGCTGACAACAGACAAGGATGTGTCTGAAGCTAGTATTTTCCTACCCTGTGGCAAAAGATAGGTGATAGAACATGACATAAAGAAAATGTTTCCTTAAATAGGTGTCATAATAAGCAAAAGAGTGTGAGAAAGGAAGACTTTTTTGTGATGAAAGAAGAAGAGAACATAAAAATACATCGAAAGAAGAGATTGAGAAATGTTTGAAGAGGGAGAGAAGGAGGAAGAAAGTGGGAAAAGGAAGAAAGGGAAGAAGGAAGGGAGAAAGGAAAGGGGGAAATAAGAACGGATGAAAAGAATATTGACAGTGCTACTGTTATTTGCAGTTTGTAGGCTCTAATGCTTTCAGATGCATCAAGGAAGAGCATTTGCAGGAAGTTGGCCATACTAGCTTGCTGCTCACCTACTCCATCCCTGGTGAAGTGAGAGCAGCCCTCTGTGTCACAGTCATCAAAGAAGACTCATGGAATCATAGAATGGTTTGAGTTTGAAGGGACCTTGAAGATCATCTAGATCCAACCCCTTGTCATGGGCAGGGACATCTTCTGCTAGTCCAGTTTGCTTGCAAGAAGACCAGGTGAGTGGAACTTGATTCCAACACGCTCTCCAAAGCATACAACACACCCCAAAAGATATCCATCACTGCCTTATGTTCTTCACTAACATCAAATTATTCATTGGCTTTCTCCAGCATTTTAAAGTCTTTTTTTTTGCTGAGATTTGACTTTAAAAAAATCCATCTGATTGGCAGGGGCAAAGGAAGATACTACTGTTACTTTAAGTCAGTTAGGGTTGAATTTTTGTTGGCTTATTTTCCAAGAGAAAGATTAACACTGTAGATACTTTTCACCAGACCAAATTAGTCCACTCCTTGAGCTAACAATTTTTCAAAAGCTCAGATAGATTTGACCTCACTCTACAAGTTAAGTTATGACTCCATGAATAATTTGATCAGAGGTAATCCTGACAGCAACCAGTAGTCGTAGAGCAAAACATGTCTGTGTCCCTTGAAAATCCAGAAGAACATACAGTTCTAAAGTTTTCTGCTAGCTCATGCTGTGTCTCTTGAGGATTTATTGTCGTGCTTCACAGTCAGCAGAATAGGCTATAATATATGTGATGCTGAATCAGCCACCTGGTTGAGGAGCTGTAAAACTCCTGTTTGTTGTAACTCACTGAAAAGATAACACTAGCAGTACAGTATGCACTTTAATGCATACCAAACCTATGAAATCTTCCTGTTCATCTCCTGCTAAAAAAAACAACCACTGATTGTAGGGGAAGTACTGTCTCACTAAAACTAATAGGATCTGGTCTAAATGTATTTTGCTCTAGACCTCTACTGGATTTCTCTAAGAAAGCTTAGACAAAACTATATGGTTGGATCCCCAGCAAGGTCAATAACATTGGTCATGACACTGTCATGGACTTCAGTGAGGAGCAAAATTTCATCTAGGAGAGAAGTTTTCTGAATAAACAAATGGCTTAGATGGTGGAGCCAAGAACACTACTATCTTCCTGTGGCTAACAAGCTGCATCTGTGAAGTTGTGCCTATGTGACTCAGGTATATAAATCTTATCACCCTTTATGTATGCCTTTTACTATGTTGATAAGAACTGTAATGTGGAAGATTATTATTATCATGATAATAATAATATAGCAATGAAGGGGAATATTTTTTTGCCAAAAGAAAGAAAGAAAGAAAAAAAAAAGAAGTAGAAACAGGACATGAATAACCCATGATATAAAATCCATGTTTTATGCCAGACCTGCTATCCTTTCTATTCAAGCGATGGCTGCCTATGTCCTGCTAGTAAAAATTCTCTGGAATGCTTTCTGTTGTTCAGATGAAATAAAGGCAATCTAAACTGAACAACAACAAAATACAACTATTCACTATCAGGCAAAGCAACAGCATTCTTCACTATGGTTCTGATCTCAGCCTAGGTCACTCTCTAGCAAAGAAAATCTAGAGAATAGTACCTGAATTACTGGGCACTACCTTCACATCAACCCATCAATATATGAGATCATGACATGACCATAACATGGATCATGAGAAGGTTAGATCTAATAAATCATGGGAATGGGCCTGACCGACAGGATGGATTTCTAATATGAGTAGACAAATGTCTTTTGAGTAAGTACATCAAAAGCACAAGTTTTAACACAGACCACAACTGTCGCAAACTTGGCAGAGTTCCCTTTTTCAGACAGCTCCTCAAGCTGCTATATTTAAACCCAAACTTGAGGGTCAAATGTCCTTGTCTTAAGGATGTCAGTAGAGTCTGTTGTTTCTTTCTTCCCTTGACTTTTCTGGCATGTTTCCTGTGAACAGACTGTTCATTATGCTCTCCTCCTAGAAATGGAAATCCTACACTATTACCTTAAGCCCCCACAGATAATGATGAAGCCTGACTGTTTATCACTGCAATGTCTGCATAACTTACGGATTTTTGCTTTCCCCAGAACCCAACCATTAAGGCTGCTTTGTGTTTACAGTTCAGGTTGCTCAAGACATGCAGTAAATATAGTATATATTGTGTCATTCAGAATTCATACAAGTTTGCAAAATACTATTACTCTACTTGGCAGAACAAGAGATGCACAAATATATACACAGGAATAAAATGTGTGATGACGTGCATTTTGTAGACTTCCTCCATTTCATTTTCTCTGTTGTGTTTACAGATTTGTCTCTAGTTTGAAGCCTATCTGTCTTTTAAAAAGCTTCCTTTTAAACTCCTGTAGTATAACTTCTGCCCTCGTGCCTTTTTTGCATCTCCCTTCTGCACACTTCTGCAATGCAGGCAGGGTATAATGGCTGGATTTGGACAGCTCCATTCAATTTCTTTGCCACAGAAATAATTGAAAGTACAGTCTTCTGCATTAATAACTGCTATACTGGATCTAGTAGCTGTTCCTTCGGATGTAGTTGCATAAAATGATAGACTTCTCACCTTAGTAACTCTGCAAATCCTGCACAAATCTTAGTATTGGCACAGGAGGGGTCAGAGTGTATGGCTAGGGACAGCTAGGGTACAGGACCTCCCTTTTAAATGGCAGCTGACAGTTCTGTCAGGCAAAAGTGAATCTGGAACCATGAGGAAACAAGGAGCTCTTGAGTGGTCAGGCAATGGTAGGCAAAAGTGGGATAGCTTCACCACAAAGGTCATCGTCTTGTGAAACTTCTTAGAAATGTTACTACTATGAGTTGCATAGAAATATTCATAAGCATGGCCATTTTTATTGCAACATTATAACTTAAACCTAATTGTGCACATTCAGCTGTAAAACCCATGCTTCCCTAGTACTCATCACAAACCTGCTTGGAACTTTTTTGCTATAGCAGGAAAAGTAAAAGTTTCCAAAATGCCAGAAGATGTCACACTCTGCCATCTGTCAGAAGGGAGGCAAAAAAAACTTTTCAGCAACTCCATTGTGGAGTTACCTGGTATATTTGGATTTAATTCCCTCTGTAATGTTGACTCAGAAGTGTCCTCCAGGCTTGCTTTAACTATTCATCTTTGTGTGTCAGCTCAAGCAGCCTTTCCAAAGCCTTGGCGAGGTGCCATCACCCTCAGAGATGCTGGTGAGCTGCAGTGGATAAAAATTACTAAACAGCTGACAATGGTCTCAGTCACCACAGATGAGCTGCAAACAATTTCTCTGCAAAGGTCTGCTAAACACCAGATGAAATGTTTTTAAGGCTGCAGTTTCTTGTTAAAATTATCTGTCAACATTTTCTAGTGGTCACTTCTTTCTTGATGGCACTACTGCAGAGCTGTATCTCTATGAGCAACACAGTGGAAGCAAGTAATTATGTCACTGAAGGATGGCAAAGGTTGTAGGAAACAACTTTGTTTCTGAGATCTGGTTTCTCTAGTGCATATTTGTAGGTTACTTCTGTACTCAGCACAGGTGAGGCTGCACCTTGAGTACTGTGTTCAGTTTTGGGCCCCTTACTGCAAGAAAGACACTGAGGCTGTGGAGCATGTCCAGAGAAGCACAACGAAGCTGTGAGGTGCCTGGAGTACAAGTCTTATGAGGAGCAGCTGAGGGAACTGGGATTGTTTTGTCTGGAGAAGAGAATGCTCAGAGGAGACCTTATTGCTCCCATAACTACCTGAAGGAAGGTTGTAGTGAGCTGGGGGTCAGCCTCTTTTCTTGTGTAACCAGTGATAGGACGAGAGGGAGTGGCCTCAAGTTGCACCAGGGGAGATTCAGGCTGGACATTAGGAAATACTACTTTTCTGAAGGAGTGGTCAGGCACTGGAATGGGCTGCCCAGGGAGGTGGTGGAGCCACTGACCCTGGAGGTGTTCAAGGAACGTTTAGCCGTTGTATTGGGGGACATGGTTTAGTGAGAGCTATTGATGATAGGTGGACGGTTGGACACTTTTCCAACCCTGGTGATTCTATGATTCTATGATTTGTGATCTGAAACAGTGAGGCTGGAATCAGCCTAGGTAGTTCTGCCAAGAGAAGGCAGGGTGGTCAGGTCCTAGCCTGGCCCTGGCCTCACCACACGACAGCAGTGGGAGCCCAGTGTTGGTGACAGAGGCTGCTCGCTTTTAAAAGGAGGAAGGATGGTTCGCCCTTACCACCCTGGATGCTGTCAGATATCTGGATAGTATTGGTGGCAATCTATCATTACATTTTGAAGGAATGAGCATTGCACATTCTGCTGTTCAGAAGAGTGATTTGCAAAAGCAAGTGTAAGCATCTACAGCAGCAGGCAGGTTGGTTTGGCTAGCGTATAGTACAGTGTCCACATCCTTGTGAGACATTCACATTCCCTGGCATGAACTCAGTAAGCTCTTCCAGCACCTCCAATTACAGTATTAACTGCAAGGGATTGTCAGGTTCCCCAGGATAGACATCAAGCTTCCTTTTGCATGCAGACTAGCAAGGACTGTCCTGTCCATGCAGGTAGAGCTGTCTTCAGAATATTGCCATTGTGTCTGTACCTCATGCATCGATCAACTTCACTTCAACACTGACACTTTAAAACACTGTGTATGCAGAGCACATGCCTTTCAAGGGGCAAAGGTGATGTTGAGAGAAATGCTAACCTGAAGGTCTGGAAATAATATTTCAATGTTTATTTCAGTGGTTAGCATCTTCTTTCTACTTCTGTCCCATACATGGTTCTTCGTGTGATAAAGTCCAGAGCCCTAATAATATTGGCAGAGTAACACCTCAAAGAGAAGTATCAAGTGCTTTAAGCAGCAGCAGATTGTAGCACTAACTGGCAGAAATTAGCAGACTGCCTTCAAGTAATATTTGTGCCTCACTATGGAAAGCTTATGGCAGGAAATGCTGATGCTGGCAAGTAGTTAGGCTTTCCTTTCACTGGTTAAAAAAGCAGATGGTTTGGGGGCTTTATCAGTGATGTGGCTGCTGGTACACTGCTACACTGGATAGCTGAATTTCTTCTCACTATCTTGAACTTTGATGCCTGAAGACAAAATAAAATACCTGATACATCTCACCAATTTTCTACTGCTACACGCTGCCCTGTGAAACTGTGAATGCCCCATCCCTGGAGGCATTCAAGGCCAGGTTGGATGGGATCCTGGGCAGACTGATCTGGTGGGTGGAACCCTGCCTGTGGCAGGAGGATAGGAGTCTGATGATCTCTAAGGCCACCTCCAACCCAAGCAATTCTATAATTCTACGATTCTATGATTCTGCCATCAGGAGCTGAAGGAACAAAGTCCATAGCTTATTGTCCTTTTTCTCCGAGGAGTAAAAGAAACAGATATTCAGAGGGCATTTCATCCTAAGATCCTTACCTAGCAAACCTGCATGACAGACCATTGACTAGACACATTATTTTCTCACTCTTATAGGTCTGACTCCGGCTTTTGACTTCTCCGCAAATAATACTAAAAGTATTCTCCAGCTTCTGTGTTGTGGAAATTACATATTGTATTTGAATGCCAGCGTAGACCCAGACTCTCTCTATACTCATGGGGAAAGAGGTGAAAAAAATGAGATGTTTTATTTTGCAATAAATAAAATAAATGAAAAGTCTTATTTTTCACAGTAGAATGATCTACTTGGTGCCTGTAGGCATGTGACATATAATACAGATGCATATCATTTTGGGTGAAATATTATTGACTTTCCAGTTGCAAAGGTGGAACTGCCCAGGGGCTAGTTTAATTTTTGCACCTGAATCAGAAAAACTTCTTGATTTTCATTCATAAATCAATAGTACGGTCTAGTTCATACCTGCTTCTTCTGTTTTCTCTTCTCCTATATATCCTTTCCTTACTCATTTTGTCACATCCTCTCCATCTTCCCATCCAAATCCACCTCTCAGAGGCATGTGTTTTACTCAGAAACATATCCAACACAGGTTGGATCAGGGGCCTGCCTACTTGGGATACATAACTCACTTTCTCAGATACCAATATTAATCCATTTTTTTTTCATAGAAACATAGAATCACAGAATGGTTTGGGCTGGAAGGAACCTTTAAGCTCATCTAGTTCCAACCCCCTGCTATAGGCAGGGACACCTCCCTCTAGACAAGGTTGCTCAAAGCCCCATCCAGTCTGGCCTTGAATGTCTCCAGAGAGGAGGCATCCTCAACCTCTCTGGGCAACTTGTTCCAGTGTCTTACCACCCTCACAGTATTTCTTCCTAATCTCTAGTCTAAATCTACCCTCTTCCAGTTTAAAACCATTTCCCCTCATCCAATCAGTACATGCCCTTATAAAAAGTCCCTCCTTAGCTTTCCTTTAGGCCCCCTTCAGATACAGGAAGGCCTCTATCAGGTCTTCTCAGAGCCTTCTCTTTTCCAGGCCAAAGAGCCCCAGTTCTCTCAGCCTGTCCTAATAGTGGATGTGCTCCAGCCACCTGATCATCTTCATGGCCCTCCTCTGGGCCTGCTCCAACAACTCCATGTGCTGGGGGCTCCAGAACTGGACGCAGCACTCCAGGTGGGGTCTCACGAGAGCAGAGCTGAAGGGCAGAATCACCTCCCTTGACCTGCTGGTCACACTTCTCTTGATGCAACCCAGGATACGATTGGTCTTGGGCTGCAAGTGTACATTACCAGCTCATTTTGAATCTTTCATCACTGACACTCCCAAATCCTTCTCCTCAGGGCTGCTCTCAAGCAATTATCCACCCAACCTGTGTTTGTGCTTGAGATTGCCCTGACCCAGGTGCAGGATCTTGCACTTGGCCTTGTTGAACTTCATGAGGTTGGCATGGGCTCACCTCTCAAGCCTGTCCAGGTCCCTCTGGATGGCATCCCTTGCCTCTAGTGTGTCCGCTGCACCACTCAGCTTGGTGCCGTCTGCAAACTTGCTGAGGATACATTCGATCCCACTGTCCATGTCACCTACAAAGATGTTAAATAAGACTGGTCCCAACACCAATCCCTGATGAACATCACTCATCACCGGTCTCCACCTGAACACTGAGCCATTGACTGCAACACTTTGAGTGCGACCATGCAGCCAATTCCTTATCCAGCGATCCATCCACCAAATCCATTTTTCTCCAATTTGGTGACCAGGATGTTATGCAGGACAGCATCAAACACTTTGCACAAGTCCAGGTAGATGACGCCAGTTGCTCTTCCTTTATCCATTGATGCTCTAACTCCATCATAAAAGACACCAAGTTTGTCAGGCATGACTTGCCATTGGTGAAGCCATGTTGGTTACCACCAGTCACCTCATATTTATTTTCCATGTGCCTTAGTAGGGTCTTTGGGAGGATCTGCTCCATGATCTTGCCAGGCACAGAGGTGAGACTGTAGTTGCCTGGATTTTCATTTTTGCCCTTCTTGAAAATGGGGTTATGTTTCCCCTTTTCCAGTCAGTGGGAACTTCACCAGACTGCCGTGACCTTTCAAATATGATGGACAGCGGTTTGGCAACTTCATCTGCCAGTTCCCTCAGAACCTGTGGATGGATCTCATTGAGTCTCATGGACTTGTGCACCTTCAGGTTCTTTAGATAGTCTCAAATCTCACCTTCACTTACAGCAGGCACATCTACCTTCTTCAAGTTCATACCGTTGCTTTATGCAACTTGAGCAGTGCAGCTAGAGCCCTTGCAGGTGAAGACTGCGGCAAAGAAGTCATTGAGCACCTCAGCTTTCTTTGTATCCCTCGTGACCAGGTCTCCTGTTTCCTTCCAGAGTGGGCCCACATCCTCCCTGACCTTCTTTTTATCACTGATATACCTGTAGAATTTCTTGTTCCCCCTGATGTCTCTGGCTAGATGTAATACTATCTGGTTTTTAGCTTTCCTAATCTGATCCCTGGCTGCTCAGACAACTTCTTTGTAGTCCTCCCAGGTAACCTGTTCACGTTTCCACTCCCTTTCCTTTAGCACAGTGAGATTTGGACACAATTTTTATTACCCATGACAGAGATAGTGTGCTAGCACAATTCCACAGGGATACCAGCTTATATCTGATTCACTGAAATGAATAGCTGTTTTACTAGAACACTGAGAGAGAGGGCAGGAATACGTGCATTGAGATTCATTCTCCAAAATGTTGGGTGCTGTCTTGAAGATGTGTTCAAGTTCTTGGTGACTCATGGCCGGAGTTTCTGTGTTTTGCAATGTTGAGCCAAAGTTCCTTTATATGTTCAGTCTCTGAAGTGAATGAAAGAACTCATGGATGCGTATTGCAATGTAAACTAATTTCAGCTGAAGAAACAAGATGGTTCTGAACAGGGAAGACGACTGTCACTGCTTCAGTCAAAGAGAAAGGATGCGTTGCCTTCCTGAGTGGGGAGGGAGAGAGTAAGGATAAATTTGCTACTCATCATTGTCTCAGCCCCACTCTGCCTCATCGTGCATCGGATTGTTAAATGTCCATGTGATGGGCAGTTCTTTAGTACGCAGTGCTACCACAGTCATCTCTGCTCGGACAACATGTGAAAGAGGCTTAGCAAACATCTATCTTTTCTAAGGACAGCCTGTAGTGTATAGTTAAGATTTTTTTTAAAGACTTCTCAGTTTAATGGGTAATTTCCCTTGAAAATGGTAAACTGCAAATTAAATGGAAAAAAGCAATTAATTATTGAAATGATAATATCCTTGTAAAGGTTAAGAGGTAATATAAATGAAGTTCCTGTGAGCACATTAATGGAATTACTATCTTCCTCTTTACAAGTGGCAACTGTAACGACCTTGCTAATTAGCTTTTTCATCGTGAAAATGAATATTGAAATATGTAGTTATATTGCAGAAGCATAGTCTATGACTAGGTTATTTTGCTACAACAAAATATAGAGAGAACTCTTTCACAAGCAGTTAAGAGCTCTTTCCAGAGCAGGCAGCTTCTAATGGAAGAAGAAAACAACGTACTTTAATGACAAAGGAAGTATAACTTGTAATGTGGAAGGAAAACACCTGCTAAAGGCAAATATTAGCACACACAGTCCAAAATACATCACTCACTCCCTGCAACAAAGGACTAACATGTGGCTAAACACGTGTCTGTGCCTCCCTATCCACAGTGGGGGCCAGGCAGTCTGTGGTGTACAAGTGTGCAGCATGAACCTGGGTCTGCTGTATGCTCAGTGCAGTATCTTTAACATAGGTATGTGTAGGTATAGGTGTAGCTGTTTGTCGCATCAGTGCAAATGCATAGGGTTTGTGGATGCTATAACTTTTCTGCCTTTTCTTTGCAAAAGCCTTTTGGATAACTTTCTTAAAATAAACAAACCAACAAAAAGAACTTGGTTCTTCCCTGTTGAGAATGTTCCCCATGTTTTGGAAGGGGGTGCACCAAGAAGTGGGCACTGCCTGGGTTTCAAGTCACAGTGCTGGCATTGCATTTTTTTCCACGAATAAAGCCGTGAGAGATTTCAGAGGCTGCAGCTTCACTGAGGGCTTGAGAGCCACATGAACCTCTGGGTACGATCTGGAGGAAATGAGCTTCCACTTGTAAAATGAATTGGCTTTTGTCCCCAACATAAGGATTTTCAGCTTTGCTTTCAAAACCCCCCAGAAATCATTAGCTTCCTCCCTGGGAATGCGATCTAATACAGTGACCTAGATGCAAATGATTGCTGCAGCTTGGGGGAGAGGCAGCTCAGTGCAGTTTTGCAGCAAAAGGCCCGGGGGAAGGACCAGGGAGATGCCTTGCATCCCATTCACGCTGATACACAGTTCAGGCAAAATACAGCAGTGAGGCCAGCGCGGCACGATCTGCACCTGCAGCTCGTGAGCATCAAGACAGCAGAACGGTGAAGCTGTGAAGCCGGTGAGAGATTCGTAGAGAACGCAGACAGGCTAAGATCTCCGTACCGGCAAAGCTGCCTGTTCCCCGTGGGTACCCGCGGCCGGCGGTGCCCAGCAAGCGGCACTGCGGAGCAGCGCTCGGAGCTCCGGCACCGCTCCCTGCTTCGGGGACGTGGCGAAAGCCGCCTTCTGAGGCTTTGCACTCCTGCGCAGGACCTGTGCTTTCTTTAGCGCTGTTTTTCTGTGCCTGGGGAGGATGAGTAGATGTTCTGCTGGTAAATAAGCTGCCACGATTAAGTTGTGTTGGTCTCTATGCACAGACTGCCAGTGGGTGAGTATTTCTTACTGAGATTTTACTTGTTCACAATCCAGACTTTCCTTATTTTTCCAAGCCCACTTGGGAAGAATGGAAATTTAGAATTAAAATCACCCACGTGGTTTTTCTCTGTGCAGAACTAAGCCAATTCTCTGTCAAAGGAGAATGAGACTGGGGCCTGTCATCCCACGGCTTCAACACCTTTGTGGCATTGGTGAGGGCAGAACAAGCATTCACAGAATCATAGAATTGTTACGGTTGGAAAGACTGCTAAGTCAAACCATCAACCCATTCCCACGATGCCCACTAACCATGTCCCCTCAGTGCTATATCTACATGGTTCTTGAACACTTCAGGGACGGCGACTCCACCACTTCACCGGGCAGCCTGTGCCAGCGCCTCACTGCTCTTTCTGAGAAGTTTTTTCTAACACCCAACCTGAACCTCCCCTGATGTTCCTCCCTCAGCTGCAGAGTTGGTGCCCAATGAACCTCCCCAGCCTCTCCCTTCCATAGGCCTCATTGGCAACGGGACATGAAATACATAATCAGGAACTTGTTTTGCTACAGCTGGTATTTGGCAAAGTGCAGAGCACCTGGTGGCTTTTATGTAATACATCCTAAGTAAAATGCTTGAAAAATGAAGCAGCTTAAGGAGGGTTTATTGCATACAATAAAGGATGCTTCCCTTTTCCTCATATTGATTGATACTTTACTTGTAGGTGTGCCCAGAGATTAAGAGTGAGGTTTGCAGCAAGAGCAGTATTTCCAGTGAGATATCCATGCTTCATAAGTGTGTTCATGAAGTTTCAGTAACGTGATTTGTAAAACTCACCACCATTAGAACAATCATAAAGATAAATCCTAATCACAACCCAGCATTGGAAAGGAACACAAGAGAGAATGTTTTGCCCAGAGCTAAGTTGTTAGGCTAGGATTTAGGTTCAGATGTGACAGCCTTGTATCCCTGGAGTCCATTTCCACCCACTGTAGATAACATTCAATGTGTGTTGCTTGGAAGAGACGCCACATTGGGTGCATTAGGATCTAGTGATTTGAATTTGCTTTCTTACCTTCTTCTGGTTGAGAAATTCGCAGGTGTTAGACTTGAGGTGCTACTTTTTTGCATGATTAGTTGTTGTTTTCTTCCTGCTGCTGTGACAGAATTTAAAGTAAGTGTATTAATTATCAGATGGCTCCCCATAATACTCGTCTGCTTGGTTTTCAGTGACAGTATTTGAATAATTGAGTTGACTTTCTGCTGCTCCCAGTACATCGCCTCAAGTCTATTGTTGTGCCTACATCTTTTTTTCCATTTAAAATCGAGTGCAGACATGACCTGAAGATCCAGTTTTGTAAGATGCTCGGAACCATGAAGACACTATCACTCTCCTACAGACCACACAAGAGAAAACCAGATGGTGGCTTGTGAAAGAAAAGCTGCTTTTTTTTTTTTTTTTTTTTTCTTGTTAAAGATGGAAAAATGAGATGGAGGTTCACTAGCTATTTCATTTTCCTTGGAGTTTAGGAACACACCTACTCCCCTATGACATTTTATATAACAGTGGATTGTCTTACAGGATATGCTGTAATGAAAGATTCTGTGGCCGGGGCTGAGATGTGTATATTAGCCGGATTGATTTAGGTACAGTGACAGGATTTTCTCTCTTTATTCTGCTGCACTGATTAGCTCCATTGAGTCTGTAGGGCCCCAGATGTAACAGTAGCTTAGTCAGTGGATCAGGGAGAAGAGAGATGGTAAAATCTATACACATATTTTCCCATCTCCCTGCTACGGCAGTCTTCTGACAGTGTGTTGGTAGGCGTTTGATCTGGTCTGACTTCAGGTGGTGCCAGCAGTGGAATTCCACGTCTCATGTTCCTGCCACTGACTCAGAGGTTTTCTCAAAAGAGGGTTCTGTTAAATCTCCAAACACCAGAACCAATTTTAAAACCAGCTGCTATTTCAGAATAGACAAGGCCCTGGGGATCTGGACTGCTGCTATCACTCTGCTTGGTGGAGGTCTCAGCCTTTGTGGTTACAGGAAAGACCACGGGTCCAGAAGCACCATACAGTAACTCCGTTTTTATTTCAGACAGGTTAGATATGGGTTGAAATATTTTGGCTTTCACAGTAAAAATACATCTAAGCACAATGATCCCTGAAAAGACAGCAAATGTTGGTACAGTTGAAGCGTGTTGAATTCCAAGCATTAGGCAAAAAAAAAAAAGGAATAAGAGTTAGTATAACATAAACATGCAATGTGTTTAATTTGTTTCTAATCAAAACAAAACTACTTGTCTCTCTGACAGCGAACGGATGGAGAAATAGATCTTATTCAAGTGGATAAGCCATGTGGCCAGCTTGCGGGGGCATTCAGAGACAGCTGGCAAGATAAGATGCTGCAGGAGAGATGGAGAACTCCGTGTGCAGTCTCTATGAGGGAATGCAGAATGGCAGCAGCTCAAGGAGTGAATGTAAAGGCCATATAAGGGAAGTAAATGGACTGCTGTAGAGATGCTATTAGCAAAGCAAACACTGACTTGGGGACCTTGGCATACACCATGGAAGAGATAAATTGCATGAATAAATGCATACTTTTTCCTTCTCCCTAGGTTTACAAAGTCAGATTTAACCGAGAAACTGTTTACATGTGTGAAACAGAAGTTTTTCTGTAGTCATTTTAACGCCAAGCAATTTCTACCCTGTCTAATCCCAGTACACTTAATTTAGACACATTTATTGTTGTTTCATTGTAACCAAGGCCTTTGGCTAATGAAAGAACACCAAACTGGTTCTTTCAGCAATTCCAAATTTATGACAGTGCTCTCTTCTCTCCTCATGCCAAGAGCACAGTTCCCATGGTGGTATAAGGGAAGCAGGAGGTGAAACACCCGAGCCAGGCTCTGGCTGGAGGCACAAGAGTGGTCATCACTGAGTGTTCATTGGAAGCATGCAGACACTTGCAAAAGCAGAGCTGAGCACTGGGGCATTTTGCGGTGCAGACTTGGCACCACGCAGAGCTGATGTGAGAGGAGGGTGCTAGGAAGGCATGCTGCAGAACAGGCTCTGGTTCTCACCCCTGGGACAGTCACCCACCCTATGGGCACAGCCACATTCATGTTCTGGTATGGCTCACTTTTAGGATGAGTCTCCAGATCATCCTTTACTCAGCCACGTTTTGTTTTACCCAGCAGTGATGAGTGCACAGGGTGGATGCTATTCAGATGGCACTAGACAAGAAGACAGGCATTAGAAGGGCATCTAATGGGTCTTGAGTGCGAGAGACTTAGACTAGATCAAATCTAAAGAAAACCATATGGAAACACATGAATATCCATCAGGCCTTCAGCACCAACAGATCTGCTGTACAGATTAGGCAGGAGGGTAGAAGAAGATGATCTTCAAAGTCCCTTCCAGCCCAAACCATTCCGTGGTTCTGTGATTGGGTCAGGCTGATCTCTAATACTTGCCAACACAGATGTAGCCTTTGTGGGTGCAACTAGGGGGCCGTGGCTGTTTTGGGGTATGCCTTTATTGTCTTCCTTGCAAAGCACATCACTACACACACCTTCTAGCACCGAAGCTGTATTTCACAGAATCACAGAGTCACAGAAGTGTAGGGCTTGGAAGGGACCTCTGGAGATCATGGAGTCCAACCCCCTGCTAAAGCAGGGGTTAGCGACCCTACAGCAGGTCGCACAGGAAAGCATCCAGAACAGAATCACAGAATACTTAACCTTTTATTTGAAGCACTTTTCTTTAACCTTCTTTTATTTGAATCACTTTTCCTTAAGGAATAAGCCTGAAACGATAGGATGGAAAACTAGATTTTGCTAGATAATTCTCAATCCATTTTCTATCCTTTGAGAAAATACACATTTCCATCAGTGTTCTGATTTTAAGACTTAACATTACAGGGCAAAAATAGTGTCTTTTTTATTAAAAAAAACCCCATCCAATAAAGTGTCTTTATAATTTAATTCTGAACATGACTGTTGTTACTACTAAATGGTGTAAACACAGACTGAGTGCAATAAACCTTGCTTCCATTTAGCATTAATAATATTAATGATCAGTACTTAAATCACATGCGATGTTCCAGGACTGTAAAAGAAACATTACCAAAGAGATTTTCCCTGTCTGGTGCCGACATAATTTAAACTCGGCATAAAATAGTCTTCTGTTGGAGGGAATCTATTGACGCTGCAGGGCGGGGAGGAAGAAGCAGAAAGAGGAAATCTCTCTCCCAGCGGAGACCATCCGTCCTCGCAACCCCTCCCCAAAACTTTCCCACTCCAGACTCTGGCCAAGGCCTGGGGCTCCCACCCCCAGCCGGAGGAGCTGCTTGGTACTCCGGTCACATTGCCCCTCGCTGTAGCCCAGCAGCTCCCAAACTGTCGGAAGCAAATCGCTGGGTCAGCACCTCGCATGCACACACGCAGACACACGCACTGCTCACACGCACACCACCCGCTTAGCCAATATTTTCCCATGTAAGGGCTGCAGCCTCCCCCCCGTTAACCCTCCCTCCCCACCCGGCTTTTTCCTTCTCTCCCTCTCCCCCAACTCGCTTCCCACCGCCCCCGCACCACTCCACCCGCCGCCGGCTTCGGGGCGCCGGGACCCCCCCCGGGACCCCCAGCCCCGCCCCGGGACGCCTCGGGGAGGTTCTTCCCGCCCCCGGCCCCTCGCCCCCGGCCCCGGCCGCGGCGAGTCCCGCCCGGGGAGGCGGCGGCGGGGAAAGGGGGAGGAGAGGCGGCGGAGCGCTGTGCTTCCCGAGGAATCAGACGTGCGGAGAAGGGAGGGAAGGACGGGCCGGGGTGGTGTGGGGAGGGTCTCGGTGCCGGTCCCGCCCGCGTCGCCTCCGTTCCGGGACCGCGGGGAGAGTCGCTTGGGGCGGCCGCCACCCGCCGGCCCCGCAGCCGGGCCCCGCGCCCATGTGCTGCCGGCACCCGCGGCGGCAGCCCCCGCGCCCGGCGTGCGAGTAAGTATCCCGGCTCCCCCCGGCTTCCCCCGGCCTCCCGCGCCCCTCAGAGCCCGGTCCTCCCGGCTGCATCCCTGTGCCGCCCGCTCCCCGCACCGCCATCCAGCAGCCGCGTCCCTTTCACGTTCCTCCGAACTGTCCGGGCCCCTTCTCCTCCCGGCTCCCCGCCGTCCTCCGTCCCTCGTCCCGTTCCTCTCCGGCGCCCCCGTCCTCCTCGGATCTCCCCACTACTCCGCACTCTTTCCACCCCCACTCCCGTCCTCCCGCTCCCCGCCGTACCCTTGCCCACCCCTCGCACCCCGCAGCGTTCCCCTCGCATCACCCCGGCGAGTTTCACTTCCCGGCCCCCGCTTTCCCTTGGGGGGCCCCGGAGCTCTCGGCCGCCCACTCCTACCCCGGAGCGGAGGAGCGGGGTTTTGGGGCCGGAGGGGCGATCCCACGCCCCAGAGAGAGTGCCGGGCGTGGGCTGGCAGCGCCCGGGGTGCGAAGCGGAGCTGCTGCCCCGCGGGTTGGAAGGGTCCTGTCCCTGTATCCAACCCGATCTCTTCCTCCGGTTGAGGGAACGGTCTCCCCGAAGTGCTGTGACCCACTTTGCGGGAGACGTTTGGTGGCACGCCAAGACGCGGGCGGGTCCTTCCCCGGGAGATGCCTCCGGAGGGATGGAGGCGGCCCGTGCCCCGCTCCAAGTTTCTGTCCCCGGGGCTCGGGCTCTGGCAGGTTGAGAGGCGTTCCTGCAGATGGGCTGTGACTGCTGGGAGCTGGGCGCGTGCTTCTCCACGTCCCGGGCCTTTCTCAGCGTTAAGGAAGAGACTTCTTTTTTTCTTAGTGTTTTAAAAGTAAACAAAAGTTTTGTGTGGTGCACATGCTTAATTTCACTTACAGGCGCTGTCTCTCCGTTCCCTCCTGGTGCAAAAAGAGCTTTAATTTTATTGCCTGCGCATTAATTGAGTTCACTGATTGGTGTGTAATCACGCTTAGAAAAAAAGCCCTCGTAAATAGCTATCGGAATTCATTTGTAGCAACTGTGAGAGATGATCATAAATGTATAAATGCAGTTGGAGCAACAATCCAGGATGGATTTAACAAGAAATATATCCCAATCTCTGGGAAGCAGCTCTCCTGAAACAGACAGGCGCACTGCAGAGCCAGGAGGCTGCAAGTTGTCCAGAAAGGAGCAGGAGTTAGAGGTGCTGGGTTTGGGCTGGGAAGAGTCAAAGAGGTTTTGTGTTAATGAGGTTTGCTGCTGCCACAGGGGTCTGGGATTGAAAAGCTGTAGGCAGTGTGAACAGTTTTGCACAGAAGCTGTGAGGCTATGCCTAAAGCACGTTGTGGGAGGAGGGATGAACGAGACCTTGCCTTTTTCTCTATCAGCACTGGGAAGATGAAGACATGCAGGGGTGAGAGGTGGAGGAATGGGACAAAGATGTATGATGTCTTCATGAGAAGTGCTGTAGGAGGGGAAGGTGCTCTGGCAGATAAACTCTTCTAATGTCAGTGTTACTGAACTCAGCTGTTTCTCCTTTCTGTTATTTCATTAAGGACCTTTGTCTTCATGATGGGAGGAAATATCCCCCTGGCTTTTAGGATCCGAGCTTCTCCCATTGTGAGGATTTGCCAAGGCTGAGAGACTCTGGATTATCCCTAACGTTCTCAAATACAGAGGGGCTTTCTGTCTCCCCACTGCGAGAGGCTTGGTGCAGATGTGAAGATGGCCTCCAGCCTCACCTGTGCCGGCGTGGTCTGGGCCTTCCTCTCCTTCCTCTGCGCAGCAGCATCCTGCGTGGGCTTCTTCATGCCCTACTGGCTCTTGGGGTCTCAGCTGGAGAAGTCAGTTTCCTTTGGCACTTTCCGGAGGTGTTCCTACCCGGTGCGGGATGAGAGCCGCCAGACGACCATCATGGTGGAGCAGTGCGGCCGCTACGCCTCCTTCCAGGCCATCCCCAGCACCGAGTGGCGGATCTGCACGGTGGTGACGGGCCTGGGCTGCGGGCTGCTCCTCCTGGTGGCCCTGACGGCCCTCATGGGCTGCTGCGTGTCTGAGCTCATCTCCAGGACCGTGGGCAGGGTGGCAGGAGGCATCCAGTTCCTGGGAGGTAAGTGCTGCCTTCTTGTGCTTGTGCTGTGGTGTGGATCTTCACACTTAATTTGTATTGCTGTGGAGGCTTCGGGAGGAGGAGGGTATGAGGCAGACCACTTGGCTTGGCCACTTGACCACTGAGTGGTTGTCTCAGTGTTGGAATGTGGCCCAAAGGCTTGCTCACCTACAGCCACTCTTGCACTGAGCCCCATGCCTGGCTGTTGGATGACCTTTGAGAGCTACCTGAGAGGTTCAGCTCACAAAGCTATTTGAGCTAAAGGCAAGGAGGGAATGTTTATCCCTGGTAGAGGAGGCCCGAGGAGGAGCTCTGCCAGGCTGCTGGCTCCACTCAGCCCGGTGGGGTTAGTGGAGGCTGCGGTCTAGACACTGCGTAGGAGAATCACCTCCCTTTCTTTTTTTAGCCTGTGAAATGTATGGCCTTAGCCATGGAGTGTTTGAAGGGTATGAGACAATAAGCAGAATCCTCTGGTGTGTTTTTTATAGGGTTATTTTCCTGGTAAATCATCACTCTCCCCTGTCATCAGTGACACGGGGCTCGGTGGCACTCACTGTCACCTCATGCCACTTGGTGTGCACTTGCCTCTGTGAAGAGGTGAGTTTTTCTGTCCAGGCGCCAGCATTTGGGCTGTCCTTCTGGACCCACTTCCAGCCTGGGGGCATTCGTGCCCTTCTCCCCCAAAAATGAGGTGCACCCAGGTAGGACAGTGGGCTGCCATTCCACACGCAAGATGCAAACTCAGCCGGGATGCAGCTCAGGGGACACAGCCGACGCCCTGTAAGGGAGCTGTGCCAGGCCTTCAGCTGGGCCGTGTCAGCATGGCTCCCCACTGGCTGCCAGAAGCCCAGGCTCCAACTTTTGGAGCGTTTTCTGCACTTCAGAGCAAACTGACCCTGTCACTTCGCCCTTCCCTCAGCACTGCATTCCTGTGTTTAATCTGGCTGACAATTTGAAAACGCAGCAGCTGCTTGAGAGTTAACTCTCCTGGAAGCTGCTCCTTCGAGAAGGCTGCTTCATTATAAAGCTCCAGTCGGGCGGCTGGGGCGTGAAGAGGGTTTTCAATTCAGCAAAGCTCTGCGAGCCCATGCGGCCTGGCTAGTTTCACTGAGAGCCATCACAGGCTCTGTTTGGGCTTTAACCACCCCCTCCTTCCAATTGCTGCTCTGGTCATCTGGTTTTAATTTGTGTTTGGTGGTGCCGCGTGCCTGGGTCTGGTTATAGCCACCCTAGCGAAACATGGCGGGGCTGCTGGACAGACGGACAAGGGGACATCGGAGGTGTTGGGGACACTGCCTTGGGATGCCAGCGTGGGCCAAAGGTGTGGGCTCTTCTCCCAGGTGTTCTCCTGCTCAAGGAGAACCCTTCAGACCATGCCATGGCCACTCACGTAACCATGGTGCATCCTTTCCCTCCAAAACGGGGTGAGCATCTCAGGAGGTGACAATTCAAAGATACATGAACCTGTGATAGGGAATGAAAATTGCTGGCAACTTTACTCACAGTTCAGAAATTATTTACACAGCACGTCCAATTTTCCCCTCTACTGGGTTTTATGGTTGTTTCTCATTTCACTCAGCGCTGCTGGAAATGAGTAAGAAATGAACAAAGTGAGAACCCATCATTTCTTAACCTGCTTAAAAACTGGCTGCGGAGACATCAGGGAGGGGCCAGGGGGCAGAAGCCACTGGTAACGGTAAAGATTGTTACATCCTTCATCAGATCTTCATCTGCTATCGATCGGTACAGCTCAGTTGTCTAAATGACATAACTACATTTACACAGATGTTGAAATTAGGCACTATAATCATTAGGTTGTTTTAAGTCAAGCCATGAGCTGTTTGGATTATTTGCTATATAGGAATGCAGGTCTTTGTTCCCCATACAATGGTTATAGGTTGAGATATATACCGTGAGGTGTGCTTTGACTATGGCTCAGTGGCACTGTTGTGATTGTCACTTTAATTGGCCTCCAGCTGGAGATCTAGCCAAATAAAACCCTCACAAATATTTTTCTTGGGCTTAAAAGAACCCTCTACCATCATTATTATGAAGGAAAAGCATGGGAAAAAATAAGCGGTGTGCTGAGTGGTGCCATTAATTCATGCTCCGTGCCTTTCTCTGCGTATGGGGAAAGAGATGGGTAGCGGTTTCACTTTCTGTTTCTTCTCATCCTGGTCACCTGCACCAGCGTAGCTGCTGCATTCAGTGGTAGAGGATGAGTGTTTGAGTAAACTGCATTGTTCTTGAAGTTAGAAACCAGTGTAGGCATGTTCAGTGTAGCTGGTTTAAAGTTTTAATGGTGTTCTGCTAGTCTAGGATCTAAGTAGGTTTCCCAATATGATTTAAAATATGTTGGACTGATGAGGAGCTAAGCCAACTGACAACGGTGTGTAACTGGAGGTCTGTGGGTGGGTGAGATGTAGGCTGCCCTGTGAGTTGCTAAAACTCACTTCATCCAATGCTGGAAGCATTTTCACTGCCATAAAAGGTGACAGAGAGTCATACTTACCAGAGGTGCTGAGCAAACAGCCTGATCCTCTTCTTCCTGCAGTAACGAAGGGGAGGGAACTCCAAGTAGGTCAGTGGAATAGCACCTGTGCAGAAGTAGTGCAGCTTGCACTAGCTGAACTGTGCCAAGGTTTTGCAGCTGGGATTTCCCCAGTTGTGTGTGGCAACTCACGCGAGGGAATTATTCATGAGTGCTTATGCCACAAATCTGCTCTTATCATAAAAATTGAATGGCAGAGCCTGCAAGAAACTGCAGGTCCATGCAGAGCCAGAATGGCTCTTTAGATGTCGGTTGTTTTTATGTACTTTGTATGTGCTATTTCAGACAATCCTGGCTACGCAGCATACATATATTTTATGATAACTCTGGGATGTGCTTGGTTTATGTTCCTAACAGAAAGGTTGCATCATAGACTTTTCCATTTGCAATTTTAGGAACCACTTCCTTTCCGATGTATAATCACGTGGCAGCGCTGTAGCTGTTACAGAAATTGCTTATATGAAAAACAGTGCTATCTTTTGCTTCTTCTAAGCTTCTACTAAGGCAGTTTGGGCAACAGGAAGTAGCCCGAGTCCAGCCATTTCTTCAGTGGCTGTCAGTGTCCTGCAGTCCATGGTCTGCAAGCTGCTGCTGCAATATCTCTGCAAGATGCTTCAAGATCATTTCTGTTGGAGTGCTTTGACATGCTGACAACCCAGGTGAAAGTTATGCTGTCCTTAACCTCTTGAGGGCACAGTTATGTAGACAGATACAGTCTTTGCTGGTAGCAGTAAGTGCAGCACTTCCAGCTGGTTTACTTTGAATGTTTGGAAGATAAAGAGATATGTAATGTAGCTAGAACAGATTGCAAGGATGCATCTTTGGCCATAACTATTGAGGACACGACAGCAGGAAGTGAAGTTTAACAAATCTGTGGCAAATTAGAGTCTATAATTATTGATCTTCTTTTCATTGTACCTTGGCAAGTCAATTCCACTTAAGTGAGGAGACTAGAAATTTGCAGGTAGGCAGCTCGGATATGACATACTAATTTGGTGAATAGTTTCACTCTGCAAATGCAGAGCAATGATTTTAAGAACATAGCAATAATTTGAAGAACATAATGAACTGAAAGGTTAGCCAGTTTTATGAGAGACAGCAGATCAAAAGACACAAGTATTGCAAGGATGGTCAATTTAAAGAGCATTATGCTGGCAAGGTGAAGCTTTTCATTAAAATGGTCAGTGCACAGGAATTACAGATGAAATTTGCACTTGCTCAGAACTCCCCTTGGCTCTGCAGGAGGGCTAAGAAGGCTCAGAGGGGTATGAATCCAGGGGAGCAGAGCATGCAGTGACCTGCTGATTTACAGGCCTCTCTGAATCTGACACTTTGGCCTTGATTTCAAGTGGCATCTGAGAAATGAGCCCTTGCCATCATTATGAGTAGCCATGTGGCTTACACTGCCATCTTTAGTACTCATCACTTGTTTTCAGTAAAGAAAGAAGGTTTCCAGCAGTGCTTTCTCTCATTTCTCTATTTTGTTTCCTTTGTGTCTCATAGGAGCGCTGAAACTCCTGAAACTGTGGTCCTTTAATTGCTGGTTAGAAAATATGGAGAGCAGTGGGTAGTGTTAAAAGGAGCATTTAATTAGAGAGGAAGGGGATGCAGGTTCTAGCAGCTTCTGATTTCACCTCAGAAAAAAAATGAAGCCTTCTGGAAAAAGCACCATCCAAACTGCCCTGGAATCCTTCTCCAAGTGTCCTGTGCCAAGAGTGACCATAATAGTTTCCATCACCCATCACCTGCTCAGGAATAGTATGCTGTGTATGGAGGGTTGAATAATAAGGCATTTTCCATCAAGATGAATGCTGAATGTGGGGCAATGACTCTGTTGTCTGTGAGGAAATATTGGAAAAATGCTTTCAGATTATAAAGAGACAGCCAAAGGAGATCTGCAAATTAGCACGTTAATGGCTGGATGTGACGTTGCAGGTGAGATGGTCAAGGTCTAAGATGTAGAGGGGAGAAAAGGGAAGAGAACTAAACTCATAGCACTGTGGGAGCATGTAGAGAAGCTATTCCTCAAAGGAAGTGCTTGAGGAAACAGCTTAAGAAATATGAGGGCCCCTTGGGAGAGTTGGAGTCCCTGTGCCTGAAGTTCAAGAAACATGGCTTGCATCCAAAGGCAGCCCACAGGCAAGGAAAATGAAGCAGCCTTGGGTCTGAGATTAGCTCAGGAAAAGTCATTAGGGGCTTTGGTGAAGGTAGCTGCAGATGACTACTGGGGCTAGAAACTGTCAAGGGGAACGTTTGTGTGGAGCTGAAGGAAATGAACTGCAGGCAGTGACCAGTAACCATTATTTTGTCTGACAGCTGCAACGAGTCTTTCTGCTTTCTGCCTGGAAGACTAAGGTCAGGATCATTTTCTGCCTACAGGGAAAGAGTGTAACTGGGCAAAAATAACAGGGAGAAAATGAGCCTTGGTGGGGGCGGAAAAGATATAAGGTGGCCAAGAGAATTCCAGGAAGGAAATGGTTACCCCAAACCCATTTGGGGAGAGTCTAGGGAGAGGTGTCTGTTTCTGTCCAAAACAAAGCAGTATTCTTCCCCTCCAAGTTTGCTTCTTGGGGCTGTTTTACCATGTCTTTCCCTCTCTTTCATCTTGTCAGATGCAAAGCTTCATTGACTTCTCGGTGCTCACGTAGACATGTGACAGGGCAATCCTCATCCCGGACAAAGACAAACTGCTTGCTAGGTATTAATCCAATGCATACATGAGCATATAAAGATGCTGCAAGAGGGGCATGCGAAAGGAATGGATGCCTCACCAGGAGGTAACAGAAGAGCAAAAAAACCGAACATGGCACTGTTAAATGTTACTTGTGAGTGATTGTATGTCAGGTTGTAGCCTGATAGATTCAGCAGTAATAAGGTCAGCAGAGAGCACTGTGACTATTTAGACTGAGGTC
This sequence comes from Numida meleagris, assembly GCF_002078875.1. Lineage (NCBI taxonomy): Eukaryota > Metazoa > Chordata > Aves > Galliformes > Numididae > Numida > Numida meleagris. The sequence continues at coordinate 168,787,487 of NC_034409.1, forward strand.
TGCCTTAGCATAGGTCATAGGACAGCCTTCATGTAATTCCTATTTGAACAAGAGTATATCTCTGAGAGAAAAAAATAACAAAAAACAACAAACAGCCCTTCTAGTCTGAATTTAATTCCAGAAAAACAGGATCTTCATGAGTTGTTCCAATGGTGAATTACACTGACTGCTTTTCCTCCAGATCATTAATGCAAATATTAAAAAGTGTAGCACCAAGAATAGATTACTGTAAAATCACATTTGCTTAAGGATCATTATAATTATTCTTTGAAGATCCACCAGTTTACTTGTTTTTAATCCATTTAAGCTGTGCTTCTTGTGCCTTCTTTACCAAAACACGTCTAGAAGCAGCTTCATGGAATCAGTATTTCACACTCTCGCTCCAAATTTCTATAGATATCCACCAAGAGATTAAGTATAGTGTTTTGCAGCGTCATCCTTTTTCAGCTTGACTGTGCTTCCCTTTGACTTGCTGAACTGCATCCTGTGACTGCTAATGCTGATGTTCAGTGTCTGCTTCCCAGCACTACAAGGTGCCTTCATGTGCTGTGATAGTGTGCAGAGTCAAATTCTTGGATTTGGGTTTGGAGTCCAGCTGAGAAAGGCTGGGAAGCATTATTGTTTGGGAAGATGCTAAGAACAAGGGAATTTAGAAGGTGATGTTATCTTTAACAGATTTAGTAGCATATGTTCCATTGAAGATTAGCCAGCTCTCTCTCCCTGCTGTATTCAGACAGAAAAGGGGAAATAAAATATAAAACAAATTCAAAATGAAAGATGAACTGATGCAATATATGTTCTTTTTCACTCTTGGTTTGTAAATGACATTAATTAGATTCCTGTTCTCTTAATCAGATGTAGTCTGTATTGCACAAATCTTTTATCAATGCATTGCCACCAAATCTGACTGGAAGGGAATCAAGGTTAGCAGGTGCTTGTATGCAGTATGTAAAAAAAAACACAAAAAAACAGGCAGACTTAGATTATGTATATTCACAGGAGACAATCCCCTTTCCTGTGACTGCCTTCCCTTTGGTTGCACATATCCTCCCTGAAGCTGCTGACCCAGCAGATCTACCAGCACTGCTCTTTGCACAATCTTTCCCTAAGGAGTCCAGCTGAAGGAGACCCAAGTGAGCAAATGTTTGCCACTGAAGCTAACACCAGCCATTTTAATGGAGCAGGTTAGCAAGCAAGATTCAGTGATAAACATTACTGGTCATAAAGTGCCAAATGATTAGCTCTGAGGAGGCCATTCCTGTCATCAAGGCCACGAGCAGGACTGAGCAAGCAGGGAGTTGTAACACTCTTGGGATATTGGAGATGCAACCTGAAGAAGAAAAATGGTGCTGGGAGCAGCCTTCATACTTACCTGCCTCTGTTCTTTTCTTTCTGTCATCAGCCAGTTGAGATGTCTTAACTCTTCTGGTGTTCCAAAATAATACTGGGGAAGCAGCAGGGCCCTTACCAGCTACAAATTTTCATGTGTCCTTTGAAGTCAATGACACTCAAGTACAAATTATGTCAATATTTCTGTCCTAGAGGTAAGATTATTTGATTGTGACATTAACCTGAAATGGATGTGGATCTGAGGTTGAGTGAATTAACTTGTTAATTGGGCTCTGAAACAAGAATTCTTTTTTTTTTTTTTTATTCACTCCTAATATAATTTTCAGTTAAAAAGAAGGGGAAAAAACATGCTAAGTTTCAGCCTGGAGCAAGTTAGATTTTAGGTGCCTTGGAAGCATGATTAAAATGGAAATGCTGATGTATTAAAAAAAAAAAAAAAAGATGCTGCTAAAATATTGGAAGGAGTTACTTTTCTTCTCTTCCCCTTCCTATTGATGTTGAATAAAAAATGATGTTTTGAGTATTGTTGCAGCTGTGTTGGGTTTCAGCAGATTTTTGCATTAAGAACAATATTTTTGATCTACAGAAGTCCTGGAGTGCTGTTTTATTTATCTGCAGAATCAAGTTTAGGCTTCTTGCTTTTTATTTTTTGCCCTCCTTTATTAGAAAGGAACAGTGGTGCTCAGCACTTCTGTGATGCTTTTCATTTCAAAGGGCTTTGCTTGCATAACCTAATGAAACTTCAGGAAATGTAAGACAGGAACAAATAATCTATTTTACTGGTGCAAAGTCAGAGTAAACTCTGAGTTACTTCTCTTCTGATCCTCTACATTTGTATTGATTAGAGCAGAAGCTGGGAGTTGGCAATTTTATTTCTGCATTGAAAGATTTGGCTTCTTTTGGTTCCTGAGCTCTGTGAGATGTTTGAATATTGCTGGGAGCTTCACTTCAGCATCAAAGTGTTGCAACATTTTCCAGCGCAGATGAAGTCATATTCCCCACAGACAGTACAGAATAGTTCCCAAAGGCACATTTTCCAGGATTTTGTCTGGTCTAGTGTTAAATGCTTTTATTTTCTTCTCTCAGGAAACACAGCTTACTAGGCATTCCACTTGGAACTTTTCTGTGATATCCAGCCTGCATTTTCCTTTCCTTACTCACATCCCTTTACTTCTCCAATGCATATTTTTACCTTGTGAGCTCTTTAACTTTGGTTTTACAAAGAGGAATAAAACAGTTTTCAGTCTCCTTCATCACATGGATGAAGACAAGCATATGAGAGCAACAAAGGCATCATTTCCATGCAGAGGCATTGGAAGGAGAATGGCTTAATGAAGAAACATGGAATATATATGTACTACCTAAACTTCACCCACAGCTACATGCCTTGTGGTAGCCATCATGTTGGCTGTTTCTCTGTCCAGGGATTTCTTTTGGCTCATTGAAATATCTTTGTTTACTCTAGAGATATTGAGGACCTAAGTGGCATTCAGACCATAGAGAGATAGCATTAAGTCGCAGAGCACCAAGAAGGGCACCCTTTCCTCAGTCTTGGGATGACCCTGGCACCACAAGATATCACAGGTCATAGAGATAATATTGCATTTGACAGATCCCTTCTAGCAGCTGTCCTGTATCTTCTCAGGCATGAAAAACTGAGCATGGTCAGTGCACCCTGACAATGCTAGTGGTATGGCTGATTCACTAGGCTTGATTAGATCTCATTTACATTGTTTGTTCCACTGTCAGTCCCCTGATGTCACAGGTACATCTGAGAACAGATGTAGACTTGTATGAAACCCCACTGGATTGGCTTTTCCTTAGAGCCTAGCTTGCTGAAATCAACAGAAATATTCCCCCATGGGAACTAGGACAGTGCAGAACCGCTCAGCACAGTTGGTACCCATTGAGGAAGCTGGTGTTGCGTAGCAGCACAGAGAGCTTCTTTGGGTGCCACATCCTACCTAATTCTCTGGATACTGTGTACTAATTGCATTGGGACTAATGCATTAAAACAAGTCTTTTTAGAGGGTTACTGCACCAAGAGCTGAGTCCACCTTTTTCTGCAGAAGCCTGTTAAACCCGAGGCTTTCATGAAGACTGACTATTTTGAATCGATTTGTAGCCTTTTAAGTGAGCTTGGCAGTAGTTTGTACAAACATAAAGAAAATGCTAATGAAAGAGAACCTAAACAATTACCTATTACAGATTGTTGTTATTTTTATCTTGTAGCATGATCCAAAAAGCTCCAGAGAGAATGAAGCAGAACATGCAGTGTTTTGATAGAAACATACAATTTCTGCAGTAATGTAAAGATTTGAACCTTTCTTTTGCAATCTGACAGTTCAATTGTCTTGCATTGTCTCCCAATAAAGATGACTTTGTAATATAAAGTGGTATTGTTGATTTGAGAAGAATGGTTTTCTAATAGATGCAAAGGGATGTGGATTTTGTCCCTTGCACTGAGGAGAAAGGATTTGAGATAAAGCCATGGATGATCTATCTGGAATTACAAAAGCTCCTACTGAAATACAGCACCATATGAAAAGATATGAAACCCGCTGGCATAGTGGAGTGTAAGAAATAGCCTGAGGGCTTCTGAAGAGTGTGCTTCATAACTTCTTCACAGGTTGAAGGTTTTTTTGTGAGTCTGCAGCTAACTGAAAGCCCATTTATGAATACATTTTCCTAAAAAAAAAAATCAGAATAATCTTGATATTCAGAGCTTAACAAGCAATTCAGGTCAGGCACAATACAGTGGAATGCCAATTATTGGGATGGATTACCAGGACGTGTTAAAAAGTGCTTAGTTTCAAGAAGTTGTGGAAACTGGGGTAGTGTGATGTTAGGGGACTTTGTGAGTGCGTGCATAAGAGGAAAACTCTTTGGATTTTGTTTCCAGCTTTGCCCTGACTTGGCCCAGGCGCTGCTGTATGTCGATGAGCTTCAACTGTCCTTTGGAGCTTTGCATGTCTGCCTGACACATTTGTGCAAACACTTTCAGTCACACCGTGTTACTGCTGTCACTATGGTTGCTGCTATTATAATGTAGCAAGTTCTAGAAACCCATCATGCAGATCACTAGGGGAGGAGAGACAGCTGCTAATCCAAAGAAATCTGAAACAAAGTCAGACTGGGAAACCGAGCGTGCTTTGAATTCATGACATTTTTAAATGCCTTCAGACATACACATCATGCACTGAGTCACGGAGGGTGTTAGGGTGTGTAGATGCTGTGTGGGTTTCGCACTTGAAAATACAGAACTTCAGCCCTGGCCTGTGCCTCCAGCTTGTTGGGTCTGCTTCCACCTTCCCTGACGCTGTAGCTCTCAAGGAATTCCATTCGTTTAGAAGCATTTTTTTCTGCCATGGCAGTAAAAATGTGGTGAATGGCACTAAACACTGAGATAAAGGTCTTTACAGCCAAGACAAATTCCCAGACCATTATGGGCACATTCTGCAGAATGAAGAGGTTGTTATAAAAGTCGGCATTTTTACAAGAATTTCTTTTTACGGGAATCCCAGTGGCTGGCTTGGGAGAGCTTTGTTTAGTCTCCACATCACGTCTCTAACCAGAGGCACTCCCTTTGCACAGCACTTCAGGGTCACAGGCAGACCAGCAGGAGCAGGATCTGCCTACTCAGACCAGGTTGTGGTGATGGAACCCATCAGCAAGGCAAAGCTGAAGACCCCAGGCCTCACTGTATGGCCAGGGTCTAAGGAAAGCACTGATGTGCACTTCCCATATGTCCCCCAAACTACTCATAACTCTGCAAAGCACTGAAATAATGAATTTAGGACAAGCTACTTCTAACAAATAAGGTGGGCTGCACAGCTTTATGGCCCCTTGTGCTACCATAGTTTCAGAGGCTACTCCCGTAAATGAATGCAACCACAGTTCTGTTAGCTAGATCAGTTCTTTTCTTAACAGTGTTTCAAACCAATGCTGTGTAATAATTAAAGAGTAAAGTGATTTCTTGGCGTCCTACATTAGAGGGATGCTTTGGAAACCATTCTCCTTGTGAGCTCTGAGCCATCTGTTGAACACCGTCCATTGCTTCCTTCTTCTCTTATGTTAGCATTTTATTTATGTCCTCTTCCCCTCCATTGGCTTCAGTTATCTCCCCAGGCTGTGGGAAGGGACACCATGGCTGAAGTTAGTTTGTACTGAGCCATTAATGATTCTGTTTTGCTTGTTCCTTTTTTCCGTAACAGTTTGCAGTAAAAACTGTCAGGAAAGAGCTCAGTGACCTGCAAGGGCTGGGACAAGCCTTGCGCTCGAGATGGCAAATTCCCTTTGAAGCCACTAAGCCAGAGATCCGGTGCTAAGAACACAGGAAGCAGGAAGGATAAATACTGTAACTTTTCATCTCATGCATGAGAATTGCCTTCTGTTTTGATCTTGTGATAGAGAAAAGTCATTCTGCTTATCTCACCTAAAATAGTGGCTAGTCCGATTACAGGCTTCCCTGCCTGGCACCTTTTTAAATTCAATTTGGCTGCCTGCACCCTTGGCACACAGTGGGTTTCATTAAATTTCACAGCAGTTAGTTTTCATTCCCTCTGTGACACCTTTTTATCAACATTTGACTCCAGTGTAATTTCAAGCAATTGTGCTTTTTTTCTTTCTTTCTTTCTTTTTTTTTTTTTTTTGCAAAGCACTTGTACCATAATAATTTGGCGGAGCAGGTAGGGGAAGACAACTCAGATACCATTGCAAATCCACCTAGAAAACTGATGGGAAGCCAGGTCAGCTCAACACTGTTTTTTGAATGTGATGATAAGAAAAGGGAGCTGCTTCCCTTCCTTCTCAGTTGGTATCAGCCACAACTGTCAAAAGTACAGTTAAAGAGCTTGCTGTAAGAGCAAATTTCACTTCCTTCAGGCTAATCGCAGCTTTATTTTAAAAGCAGAGCTAGTGGACTGCAGCTGAACTGACAGCCTGAGGTTCTGAGACAAGCCTTCCGGAACCCGGAATGCATAATGACAGGGGTTTTCTTTTCAAAAACAGATGAGAAAGCTGGTTTGCTAGGAAAGTGTGTGTGCATGCATGTGTGCAGGAATGCAGAGAGCAATTGTGGCTGTTTTCCATTTAGTAGGTGATGCTCAATCCCTGTGGGTGGGGTGAGGGGAGGTGGGCACCCCAACATGACCCTGGCACCTCTTGGTCACACCAGTGTTATCTCCTCCCTAGCACAGAACAGTGTTTTCTCAGGGCTACGTTTGAGGCAGATGCTGGGTAGATTTGTGTTAGTGAAGGTGCTTTTGAGATGTGCTCCAAAAGGCTGTAATTTGCAGAGTGTCAGCCTGTCTGAAAGGTTTTTCTTAGTCCACCGGGGCAGTTAGAACATGCAAAAATAACATGTCATGGCTTCTCAGTCAAATTTTAAACTGCTAATTAAAAATGAGGATTAAAAATGCCCAAAAGTGAGCTCCGCAGGCAGGGACTGACGGAGCTGTCTCACTGCAAGACAAGGGTGGCTGTGTGAGGGAGGCCATAAATCATTTTCAGAATGAGACTTCCTATACTTTAAGGTCTCCATATTTACCCTTGCTGATAAAGTATTCCCAAATGCACCTGGACTTGGGTAGGCCCTTGAACTCTTCAGGAAAGCTGGAGGTTATGGGCAGCTCCCTGCCTCCTTCCCAGGAAGAGGTTTCCCATGGATTTCCTTCTGCTCAGCCCTTTGCATACAAGTATGTAATAGCTATTTGGTGGGTAGGCTGATTGTAGTTTACATCTCAGGCAGTTGCTTGAGCTGGTTGGGAAGGAGTTCCAGAAGCCATGTTGCCTTGCTCACACTGCCTCCAAATGTCATAGAATCACAGAATCATAGAATTCTTAGAGTTGGAAGGGACCTTTAAAGGTCATCTAGTCCAACTCCCCTGCAGTGAACAGGGACATGTGCAGCTCAATCAGATTGCCCACAGCTTGATCCAGCCTCACTTTGAAAGTCTCCAGGGACAGGCCGTCAGCCACATCACCGGGCAACCTGTGCCAGTCCCTCACCACCCTCACTGTAAATGATTTTTTCCTTATGTCTAACCTAAATCTACCCTCTTTGAGCTTGAAGCCATTTCCTCTTGTTCTATCACCACAGACCCTGCTAAAGATTCTGTCCCCTTCTTTCCTGTAGCTCTCTTTTAGACACTGAAAGGCCGCTCTCAGGTCTCCCCGCAGCCTTCTCTTCTCCAGGCTGAACAGCCCCAGCTCTCTCAGCCTGTCCTCGCAGGAGAGATGTTCCATCCCTTGGATCATTTTTGTGTCCCTCCTCTGGATGTGCTCCAACAGCTCCGTGTCTCTCCTGTACTGAGGACTCCACATCTGGACACAGTTCTCCAGATGAGGCTTCACCAGCACAGAGCAGAGGGGCAGGATCACCTCCCTCACTCTGCTGGTCACACTTCTTTTGATGGAGCCCAGGATACATTGGGCTCTCTGGGCTGCGAGGGCACGGTGTTGGCTCATGTCCAGCTTCCCATCCACCAGTACCCTCGGATCTTTTTTGCAAGGGCTGTACTCAATCCTTTCATCCCCCAGCTTGTATTAGTAGTGAGGGTTGCGTTGACCCAGGTGCAAGATCTTACATCTGGGTTTGTTGAACCCCATGAGGTTCTCCTGGGCCCACTGCTCAACCTGTCTAGGTCCCTCTGGATGGCATCCTGTCCCTCTGCTGTGTTGACTGCATCCCATAGCTTGGTGTCAAGCCATGACTTTGTGTCCTTCAGTGTCTCCAGAGACTCATGGCTACCAGATGGCCACGAGTACCACGTGCTTCAGGTGCCAGTTCCAAGCAGTGAGCCATAGACACAGCACATCTGTCAGGATAGCTGAAGTCAGCCCTGGTTCACATTGGGCTGGATGAGGTGGCCTCATCACTTCTTCCGGGGGTGGAAAATATCCTTCTAGAGCATGGTGGAGTGTGTGGACTTCTGGCTCATGACTTAAGTCTTGCTTGTTTTTTCCAGGTTTGCTAAGTACATTGCTTTATGGATGAAGGCACAAGCATTAGTTTGTGTGAGCTTTTTTTTCTACTAAGCTGAATGTAAGAATACAGAGTATTCCTTGGTCATAGTACGATAGCACGAAGTTAAGGAGCTTTACTGTGGTGTTTCCAGCAAGAAGTGCTCCAGTGTAATTAGTGGATGTACTATGGAACTATGCAGGTATTTGATAACAGGATTATTCTAGACATCCATAGTTCTAAAAGTGTTTTACCAGTGTGGCCAGCTGCAGCTCTGAAAGACTAAATAATCAAAAGATTATTTGGAAGTGCAGGTAGGTATAAATTCTAGAAGAGTTTTATCTTCATGTTTTATCTTATTAAGACTTCATACAAGACTTTGTCCTATTGTTTCAAGATGACATATTCCAGTATCAATGCTGATGAACACATGACTTGGTGGCCTTTCAGCAAGAAAGAAGCAAGACTGCTAATGATATACTGTTTCTGACAGGTTCATCTGAGTATTTATGGGCCTTGATATGTATGCAATCTGTGGTTATTTCAAAACTGATTAACTTTTCTGAACCTAAGTTAAAGTTTGTACTTGACATTTCAATAGTGTCAAGGCAAAATTAATCAGAGCTCAAAAGATATGCAGTCTTCCTGACATGCTGGTGATGGGCAAAATATAAACCTCTGAGAACAGCCTGCTGAAAGTCAGGATGTAGCTTGGGTTTTGGAAGGCATTCAGCAGAAATGGCTTACTGCTACGGACAGGCTCTGAGGGGGTGTGCGATGGTGGAGCTGTGTTTACTGACTGGCACTAGCTTAAATGAGTCAGAACTCTGCTGAGTTACTTGTCCCATAATAAGTCACTTGGAAATCTTCTTATTTGTGAAACATTAGCATATTAAATATGCAAACTAATCTCTTGAAACAGTTCTGATAAGCAGCGTTTTTAAATGTACTCTGTCAAGACATTTTTCAGTCAATGAAGCTCAGCAAACAAATTCTTTCATTTCAGGGCCCTCGTGAGAATAGTCAAAATTTATACTTAGTTGTGATTTTAAACAGTATGGCTGTCTATCTGTAGTAAAAGTAAGAAAATGGAACAAATTGTCATGGAGGCTTTTCTTCTTTGTTATCTCTTTCTAAAGTAGGTCAGTGATAGCCTTTGTGCATTCCAAAAGATGGTTAACTCAGCCTCAGTGAAAGCTATTATGTTTGAAAAGCATCTGATCAAATGCTATGCCTCTTAAGAAATCGTGCTTTTATTTTCTCTCTAAAATAAAACTCTAAATCATAGAGTCATAGAACAAAGAAACCTTAAAGGTTTCAACCTGTCACGGGTGGAGACAGCTCCCGCTAGACCAAGTTGCTTAAAGTTTCATCCAACCTGACCTTGAACACTTCCAGGGGGAGGCATCCACAGTCTCTCTGGGCAGCCTGTGCCAGTGCCTTACCACTCTCATAAATGAGGGAGTAGCAGTAGCTTTGTTTTAATTATACCTGGTACCTGTACAAAGATAAGGTGTACTACATTTCTGTAAATGGATCTTTGTGTTTTCCAACACAGATTCAGTTTAGTCCTTCTGAGTATAATGGAGCTGGATGGCATTTTTAGGTGGAGAGGGAGCATAAGCTATTTGTTAAATTAGTTTCGAAACCGCAAATCTGTTGCCATATTTTCAGTGTGGAAGAGACCACCCAGTGAACAGCTGAAAGTAAATAAAGAAGATCTGCATGGAAGCAGCAGCTTCTCCAAACACTAAAGTCAAGGCATCTAGAGAAGACCTAGAAGGGGCAAGCAGCTTGGGTGGCTGAGTGGTTAGAGTGGTTAGACTATATTAATTTATTTTCTCTTTCTGTCTTAATGTTTATAATTTCTCCTTACTTGTTGCAAAAATCTTCTTAACTTTTACATTGGCAAGAGTAAAACAACCTCCACTACTTCCATTTACCTCCGGATCTGGTATGTTGTGAGCTACATACTGATCCATTGACGCATGGACATGGATTTGATCTTACATCTGGACATCATTAATGTTTTTCTCATAAAATCTCTTTGATTCCCTTGCACATTTTCTTCCTTTCCTCCCAGCACTCTTTTTGGAGTACTTTATTCTGCATCCAGCAAGCATGCCTTAGTCATCATGCTGGAGATTGTTCCCATTTAAATCCAGACTGTGCGGACTCTCTTTAAGATATCAGAAGTTTTTCTTATCCTTTAAAGATGCAAGGACAGTGGCAAAACCTCTGTCTTGCAAACAGATGATGAGAGGTATTACTTTCAGATCATGAATGAAAGTTCTCTTTGAAAGTAGACTTGGGCTGCTGCAAACCAAAGGGAGAGATGGCATAGTTTTCAGTGAGCTTGAGCGGTACTTAAGACAGAATGGAAAGCAATTGTTGACAGAAGCTTACAGTCTTAATAGGTTTAAATGCAAATTCAAAAATTACAGTCAGATTTTTCATTGAGGCCTCCCTCCAAACGTAAAACTGAGAAGGCAGGTGTATCTTTAACAGAGTCTTTGAGATGCATAATGAGCACAAAACAGAACAGCAGAAGAAGTAACATTTGAGGGAACTTAAAACCACATATAGATGGTGGGTGTTACCGAACTCCGGCGAACCTTTTCGTATTACCCTTGCACGCAGAGAACCAAAGCCCGGTCCTGGCCAATAACTGCACTTTACACATCAATATGATGAGCAGCAAAATGGCGTTTATTGGTAAAAGCTACAGAACTATATAGTATTTCTTATCTTTTAGTAGACTGTTCCAGAAGCTCACGCGGGCTCCTGGCCAATCATATTGAATATCCTGCTCTGTCCACTCACTTCCGAAAAGCAATATATGGGGTAGTTATACACCTTGTTATGAAAACAAAGAAGTACAGCCTCCCCGTCTTACGACACAGGTTGAAGTAAGTAGGACAACCAGTAGCAAGTGAAATGGGGAAGGGCCTTCCGCATTACAACCTGAGTGCTCCGTTATTCACCTAATACAACAGGTGGGTTTTTTTTTCTTACTATTCAGGCACACAATTTGATGTCATCTCTGGCAAAGCTGAATGGCAGAATTCAATATTCAAAGCTATAAAAGTACCTTTGCATAAAATCCTTATCTTCACTGTGTTTCTTAGCACTCTTGCAAGGAATATTTCCATTTTGCAGATAGGAAGCTAGAAACTTGCTGAAGGCGGCTTACAGAACTTTCAGATAAGTAAGTATTGATTAGAGGCCTTGCAGATCTTAGGCACATGAGCAGCCACTGAACCAGCTGCCATATGGAAACACTACTAAGATATACAGTTGTAACAGTGTGCCTCTTCCTTACATTATAAATTGTGACTGCAGGATTATTTGCTTAGCATTTCTGAGGCAGACAGAACCTTACACTGTATGCAGCTTGAGCTGATGGGCAACTGTGCAAACACTGTTGGTCACAAAGCTAACACACACTGTTTCTTAGGGCAGTTTACTCTCTAGAGCTCCTTGTTGAACTAATTAAATGGCTTTTTTACTCTAGTTATGCAGAAGGCATGCCCTAACTGAAAGACACAGCAAACTTTCTTTCCTTCGTGAATCTTTTCTAGTAACAATAAATGGCATCCCCTAGTTCAAAAGAGGTCATAACTTCTTTTACGTAGAAAGATTATATATGCTTGTGTAGGTGACGGATTTTCAACCTTTCTTGACTGGTTGACTCCTCGACTGCTTTAAGGCATGGCTAAGCTTGCTGAGCATAGCTGCCTTTTGCGGATCCCTTATGAAGGCCCATGACACCTCTTAGGCTCTTGCATAACAGTCTGAAACCCACTGAAGGACCATTCTGAGAATGTGGATTTTTCAATTAGTAGATCGATAAGTTAGAACTACTTTGTTGCTTTTGCTAAGTTTTGTTAAGGACATTATCTCTATATGCAAAGAACAATTATCCCATATGCTTCTGTCTAGGAAAAGAAAGGAAAAAAAAAGAAAGTAAAGAAAAAAAAAAGAAAAAAAAAAGCAAGAAATACTTCTGCCGTACAGATCAGAAAGAGGATTTTAGATCAAAGACTTAATGGAGTCATTACGTGGTCATCCTTCCATCATTTGGAAGATCCATAATTACTATGCTTTTAACCTATTGTGCAAATACGTATTTTGAAGTTTAATGAAATGTGGATTATATATTCTTTCGAAAGAGTTGTTAGAGTATTGGACCACAATTTCAAACTGGATCTTTCACAGGAGCATTTAATAGCTCTGCAGATTACATGTCACTGAACAAACAATACTTTTCAGCAAACCATAGTCATAAGGAAGGAAGAATATGAAACCAGTTGTCATGGTTTTGTGATTTTCGGTTATTGGTATTCCACATCATAACATCATGTAGTGGATATACCTGGTTCTCAGAAGAGAAGGACTACTACAGTCCCCACGGTACTTTGCTCCTCTGTTACCATTTTCCAGCTGGAGGGAAAAGATAAAAGCTCACAGTATAAAAACTTGCAGATCACGAGACCTCGTCCCTTTTTTTCCGCCCGTCTCTCGTCTTGGCAGCACCTCGCTCTCCAGCCGTCTTATCGTCGGTAGTAGAGTAAGGCCTACCTTGATTTTGGGACATTCTCTCTCTCTGTATTGGATTTATCAGCTTAAATTGTAATTATATTGTATTATAGTGTGTTGTTTTGCATTCCGATATTTTATTTAGTAAATTAGTTTGTTTCTCCTCAGATTGTTGCCGCTGTTCTTTGCTCTCAGGGCCATCTCCTTACCCTTTTTTTTTTCCCTTTTCCCTTTTCCCGGAACGTGGGCCCGTGGGTCCCCCGTCCCCTTCGTCACGGAATCGGGCCTAATGCCCGTTAAACCGTTGACACCAGTAGAGGAGTGGGCATGGTTTTTAGGTTGGCACTTCAAAGTCTTCAAGTTTGAACTACTCTTGAGATATCCTCATTTTAGGGTAACATGGATATAAAACATTGCATAAATGTTCCTTCTCTGCACTCTCTTTCTGTATTTTAGCCTTCAAGTTGCAGGGATCTGAGAAGTTTTTCTTTCTTTCATATCTCTTGATACAGGGAATCCTGTATAGCTCAGCTCAGGCAAATGACCCTTGGGGACACCCCTGTGTTGGGACCCTACAAAGCTGGGCCGTGGAGGACTGGGGCAACTCTTCTGCGTGCTGCCATGCAAAATAAAGTGCCCAATAGAACAGTTTTTTGATGACATGATCTCAAGATTAATTTGTACAAACAGCAGAGGACACACAGAAATGAATAATTTGCATTTGCATATGGAAAGAATGAGTCAGAATGACTCTGCACCTGTTGCCTATTATGCATGTCATATATATTTGATATTTTATTTTAATACTTTGCGTTTTTGTTTTAGTGATTATTTTCATTTTTTGAACTAGGTTAGCGTGAAAACATATCACAAAAAATGTGATATTTTTTATTTATGTGAGATGCTTAAATTATACTTCTGAAGTTTTCTCCAGCATTATATTTATCTTGCAATCATAATTATTCAGTGCCTCCTCTGTCTGCTTTGATTTAATTATGGCTTTATAGACAACAGTCACAGAGATGAGTCTCTTCAGGTTGATCAGTTGCACAGAGTGCCTTCCATGCTTTGTAAAGGGTTTGCTTGACACCTGGCAATTAAATGAAATAGGCTTTTTGTCTCGTCTGTTCCTGAGGGCTGGGGGAATATCAGGCATCCAGTGATGTAGCTTGCTTCTCAGACGAGTGGCAGACTCTCCCTGGCAGTATGAAAAGGACAGGTGAAATAAATTATTGAGTTGCCAGCTGCTTTAAACATTCCTGTTCAGCTTCGTAACCCAGTCTTGTCAAGTTTCTGGGATTTGATGCATTTTGTGTGCATATCTTCTTCAGTCTTTTCAACTGTTGACAGAGAGAACCTCCTACTGAAGTTATTACTGCCTAAAACTCAGAAGTGCTTTCAACTTCCTCTCTAAGGCAGGATTTTCTACAGAATAAAGGCATTTCTTCTCATGCTTTTGTATTTAACATGTCCTTTTTGATGCCATAAACAGTGGTGGAGAGACTGGAGTCTGTACTTCTGCAGCTTATTTTATGCTCTCTTATTCACCTATTTACTGCTGGGGCAGTGCTATTGGCTCCTGTGGGTTTTCTCCAGGTTCACTCCTACTGTAACTGGAACCCAGATATACACTCATCTGCTTTTTGCAGCATGCAGGCACAACTCCAGTCACTTTACAAGGAAATGACTTGGGTCTATAGAGTTTTTAAGCTCAGTGGAAGTAAAACCTTAAGAATTTATTGGCAGCTTTATATCTGAAAACATATCTATTCCATGTCTACGAAAGGAACTTTGCCTTTCTGTTTCTTTTTCTTACTGTTTTTTTTTCTTACTTTCAAGTACTTTCATACTTGAAATCAGTGCTATGACTTTGAGCCACTAACGACTTCTACAAGCGTACTTAGTTTGTCATTCCAAGAAGCAAAGATTGTCATTATTTAACAGTAGACTAAAATCTTTTCATTTGGATGAAAACACTGGAAAAACTCCTTGAACTTACCTTTTAACAGTGATGAACCAGCTGTATTTCTCAGTGGTTTCTAATGTGACTTGAATCTGCTCTGTCTTAATCTGTATCATACCACTGCATTACCCACTGGGAGATAAAATGCACTATCATTAAAAAGACAACTCCCAGAGGGAAAGACAGCAAAACTTGTTTAATGAAGCCAGATATGGAACAATGAAAGAAATTCTAAATTATTTTTTGGAACATTAATGTTCCTTCCTTCTTGGCCACATTCATCTGCTAGTTTCATCAACAACTTTCCAAGAATCAGGCTATTAGCGGGGAGGATGGAGGGGGTTGTTGGAAAACCTGAGAAGCCTGATTTCTGCTGGCCATGTTGGCCAGCCACTTGTTGGTTCCGCAGGGCAGACTGCTGCGTGTCCAATGCCAATCCTTTCAGTGCATGTTTTGAGACAGGAGGACAGAACTTGGTTTTGCACAAGATAGTTTTATTTTCCAGGCTTGCTCAGAGGCTTCATTACTTATCTCCCCTAGTTAAAAGCTTACTTTTGATCAGGAGTAGTAATAACTCCAGGAGAAGGAGCCCAAACAATTAGATGAAACCAAGGAAGCCTACAAGCAGTGAAAGGGCTCCCAGAATGACATTATGATACTCCTTTCTCTGTGAGGCAAAGCATTGTTCTCTGAATGATCCCTGTCTTGTTGCAGCCTCAATGTACATTCACACTGGCATTTTTTTCTTGCTGCTTTGGTTTGGAGTACTTCTGCTTTCAGTTTTTCTTCAAGTTGCTGCACTGCAGACAACTGTTTCACTCAGACACCCGTCTTTCCTCTACTTGTGCCAATGGACCACCTCACAGCACTGTAACATCCTCCTGCTGAAGACAAAAAATTCAGAACATGTTGATAGATTCTTGGCCATCCTTGAACATTACTTAGCAACTGGTGGTAAAGATGAGCCCCGAGGCTGATGATGGAGAGTGGATGCTCTGTTCCCAAACTGCCTGCTGGTGTGCCACAAACCTGGTGTTATGCAAGTTGCTCAGTTCTTTCTCTTTCTTTATCAGCCAAATCTGATTCTGAAGTCCTTCCTTGAATACTCACTGGTCTACAGTTTTCTGTCTCTGTGCTGTTTGCATGTGAGATGATAGTTAAAGATGAAATACCATGTGGGAGTTGAGCTCAGTCACAGCAACCTTATGGGGGACATTTAGTCTTGAAATGACACCACATGTGCTCACCAAACCGCCACCTCCCACCATTGCTGGAACATTTTCCAGTACCTACATTGCTGCACGTTGGTGCCTCACTAGTTTTCCCTTCTTTCCTCTCTTTCTTTCATCCACTGGCTGCTCTGCTCCTGCTGTTTCTCCTGTGCTCTCCAAAGTGTTTAAGGGCAGCCTCTCTTTGATATCATTTCTATCCCTGTCCTCACATTGATCAGCAGTGTCACTTGTTTTTTTTTTGTGGGTTTTCTTTTTGGTACATGTGTGCTGCATTAAAGCACGTGTTTCATTATTTTCCATCCCGCTCTCGCAGCCCCACCTCCTGATCCTGCAGCATGCCAGCTTTCCACCAGCCCACCATGAGTGAACTGCTCTGCCTTAAAATTGACTTGGAAAAAAAGGTTATTTTTAGCTGGATCAATTCTCCTATCTGATTCCCTGCGCGACTGCACAAATTTTATGCTGGCACAATTGAGAGGATGCTGTGGGAATGGGAAGGAGTAGTCGGAAGGAGGAAGCCAGGAACTGCAGGCATCACTTGCAGCATCAAGGGCTGCCACTGCCACTGAAATCAATGGGAACATCTGTAGGGCCTTAAAAGGATTAATGTTTACAACTAATAGAAAATACAAGTGCAGATGATGATGAATGTTTTAAGTGATTTTTTTCCTGTAAGCGAAGTAGCCAGAATGGTTTGAGAATCAGTGGCTGGAGTTAAGAGCAAGAAGTTTTAACAGAGCTTTGCTGATCCTGTGAGGGCTTTTTTCAGTGAGCACAGCAAAAGCGGCCTGTTCTCTCCCACAGCCAGATTCTTCTGAGTGCACACTACAAGAAGTGTATGGGATAAACAAGGTTGAGTGCCTAATTGTTCAGAAAAGACGTACCTTCTATTATAATGCATTTTCGCAATGGCAGCCTCCAGGTCCCCTACCTTTTAGCATCAATGACCAAATCCTTAGTCACAGCACGAGGCTGCAGAACGCTGTCATTATTCAGTGGATAATGCAGAGATTTCAGTAATCCCAAAGGAAAAAAAAAAAAAAAAGAAGGCAGAAAGAAACCTCCCACTGATGAGCTTTCCAAAGATGGAGTTTATGCGCTGTATTTTTAATGAGCACAATGAAGCAGGTGCATTGTTTCTTCCCAGGATGGTGTCAAGTCTGTACTCAGGACTGCTTGTCAGTGGCATTCCTGTACCCAACATTTCAACAATGCTTTTCTAGAGGGAAGAAAATAGATTTGAAATTCAAAGTCCTGGGTATTTCTGAAACAGTTTTTCAGGTTTAATTTTGCATGTAATCATGATACCGGCTGGCTTTCTCCTCAAGACCTAATGTTGTAATACATCATAGCACTTTTATCTGGGAGCTGATTGTTACTTAATGCCTGCAACCAGGTCGGGGAGATTTGAGGCTTTTTCTCTGTAAAGTGTACGCTCATAAAGAAGGTGTTTTTTTTTGGAGCCCTGTCAATTGAAGTGTTTTTGTTATTATGCTTGGGTGCTTTATGATGCTGTTAGCATCCTCCTTACATAGCACGCCAAGCTGATCCATCATGTCGTTTTAGTCGCTTCACTACTTAACCTGCCTTGTGTTCGTGTAGCATTTTAAGCCATGGTCCTCTAAATGAAACTTTCTTCTATTTGTGGCTGTAAAACTCACAGAGAGCAAGTTCGCCGAGGATTACATTGTTCAAGATTTTTTATTTGCAAAGGGAAAACTGCAGATGTGTCTCTGTTCCTAGGGACTCTTGATCTGCTGGAAGCTTTCTGTTTCCAAATAATTGGGCAGAAGCCGTCAGAGGCTCCAGAAATCTAACCAAGCTGCAAAGAACTGCATTGCTATCCCAGACTGAGCTGAATTCACCCAGTTTTTATTACTGAGCACCACCAATTTTGATCAGTGCTCTCCCAGTGCCTGCGAATGTGAGAGCCCCTTCCAGAGACCCAGTGGATCTCAAATCTCAAAGTGCATTGAAGTTTAATTTACTTATACACCTCTCCCTCTGGCCTGCTGTGCATTTGCTTGCTTCAGGTCCGTTCTGATGTCTGACAGTGCCAGCATACTATGTAATTAGATGAACATAAATATGAAAACCATAGTACCAAAATTATAGCTGAAGTTCACTGTGCTCTATTTTAGCCTTCTCCTCCCATCTCTAATTTGCAGTGGGCTGCTGAAGTTAGCTTCTACCGCATGGTTGCCCACTGTGCAGCTGGTGCCCACGATCTCTTGCTTTTTCTATGAAACCAGTGGGGCATGAGGGAATCTCATGATCTCAGTGGTGAAATAACAATGCAGAGCTGGATCCTGACATGCAGGGAAGCTGGGGCTGAAACTTGGCAGCCAAACAAAAAGAGCCCAATTTTAAACCACGCTAAATTGTCCTAACACTTTGGATTAAGTGTGGAGTTGTTTTTGACTCATGCATGGTCTCTCACACTGGAGTGGGTCATTTCTTGGTTCAGAATAGTTTTCTGATATTTTTGTATCTTGTACTTCAACCAGGTTTACGTAAGTGGTTTTAAATGCTTCATGATCTTGCCTTTGAGCATGTCATAAACATAGCAGAATAGCTTCTCCACAAGCCGTGACTTTCCAGAAACAAGAGCTCTCACTACTCTGGAAGGCTGTTCCAGACCATCATCCTTTGATGGTCAGAAGTACTCTTCTCATCTCCAGGTGTAACAATGTATTGTTTATATGTAGTTGTTTGCACTGGGACAGTGTTGACCCTTAGCTAAAATAGCACTGGTGTATTTCTATAGACAGCAATCGTATCTCAACTCAGACTTTAATTCCATTGTATTTTTTTTTTTTTAATCTTTAGTTGTTTTGCCTTCCCTTGTAAAACAGAATTTGCAGTTGTCTACTTCACACTGCTGGTTCTTGTCACAAGCCTGCACACAGTTTGTTACTCCTGGTTTTTATTTTGACAACCCTCCGTTCTTCAGGTGCATGTTTTCATCCAGCTCTCGTGGTTCTCTGCCTTCAACAAAGGGAGATCAGCACCTCCAGAAGCCTGGTCCCACCTGTATTAGATCCCACCTATATTAACAGAGTATCTTTTTGTGCTGGAGGTGCCTTTGCCCAATACAGAGAGTCTGGATGATTAGCTCATACAAGACGCTTCCATAAAGTGGTTAAATTTTGGTGAGATGAATCTTGCCCCCTCTAAACAACTGTATATGTTAGCAGTCTGTTTCTTGTAAGACCAGAGGATGATCTATGAGTGCAGCAAATGATGCCTGTGTTACATATTTATGTGGTTCTCCTCCAAGCTGGCTTTGTAGGGCATGAAAACACCTCGCAATCTTCTTTAGAATCTGTTCAATGACACCATGACATAATTCTTTATCATCTGTTATGCTCTGCTGAACTGAGTACATCCCATAGGACAGCTTTGTAAGGAAGTGCTTGCTGCCATCCATGTGGAAGGCCTGTTTCCCTGATTGATTATCTGGCTGCATTTCATACTTCAGATCGGAGAAGTCTGCCTGATGAATGCTAACACTGGCTCTACTTACTCAGCATCAAGGCCCACATCACTATTTTTTGTACATTGGCTTCATGAACTGTGCTGGTTGACCCCATGTTGGTGTATTTAAATTACAGGTCACTCTGTACATTTGCTCACATGGATAACGGCAGCATCCATTGTTCATTCATTAAGCTTAGCAATTAAAAGGGGAAATTATCTGCACAGCAGACCACTCAGAAAGCCATGCAGAATGGAAACACCTGTTTTGGATTAAGTAGACCTTTTCAGGACCACTCCATAGCGATGAAATTATCCCATGAATAAAAAGATGTGCTTGAAAACAAGTCTGAAGTGTGACGCCTTGCCAATGTAGTTTATTAATGTCTTGAACAACTCTAGTTGGGTTTCAATTATTTATGGTAATATCATCTAGCTTGCCAGTAAACATACTGTAATAGGTTTTCTAAAAGTAATGAAGTCCTGGAAATATGAGATCTTGCTGCTAACATAAATTAAAGCTCAGCTGAAAAGAGGGATGAGTCCCCATGAGGGTAAAAAGGGTTGGAGAGTTCTTTAAATATGTGTGGATTAGCAGTGAGAATTAATGAGCTGTTATTATTTATAGAAGCAACATCTGATCAGTCTTTCCTCATAATTTATTGTTCCTCAAACCTGGATTTACTTTGCTTTTCCTCAGCTAGAGGCTCTAAACTAAGTAATATTTTTCCTACGTAACCAACATTCATCAGTATTTTAAATGGGATCTCCTTTTTGTACTAGAATAATTATTCTTGATTTATGTTCTCTCTGTTTTGCATACAATAGGCCGAGGTCCTAGTTAAAATTCCTGTAGCCCCATTTGCATCAAAGAGGCTCGTACCTGTTCAGAACAGAAGAAGGCAGGTGTAGGGATGCCTGAGACCACAATTCAGACCAGAAATTTCTTTTATGCTCCTAACCAAATCCCTTGGATTGGCATCTATCCACCTGCAGGCAAAATACCTGCCTTAAGCTGCCTTCCTGGGATCTCTCCGCAGTTTAAGGAGAGAGCAGAGGGCTCCAAAACAGTTGTACCAGAGGGTGGAGCTTTGATCATTTGTGCTCCTGTTGCACGGTGCTCCCACATGAGCTTCAGGACTTGCCTGGAAGACACCCTTGGTGACTCAGTGGAGTGATTCCCTACTGTAAACTACTTCTTAAGTCTTCTAGACAATTTTACATGCATTATTTGTGTAAGTCAATGATATTCATGCTAACTCCTCCCACAGCTGCAATTGCATCTTAACTACATATTGAAAGGAATAAGTTGCCGTGAGTTTGGCGCCAGGAAGAAGTGGAAGGTGGTACAACATGACATGGCATTTCACATAGGATGTCTGTCTGTCTGAAGTGCCAGTGCTATCCAAGCACCTCTGTCTGTGCTAGCAGAGTATTTGGATCATTAGGATACACCACTTGAAGGTCCCCCTTTGAAACCGATTTGTAAGCACTAGCCTCTGTGATTATTTCTGGTCTAGGATCATGTTACCTAAACACTCCCATACTGAATGATCTGAGCCACTGTAAACTGATTTATTCCAGTCTCTTTTGAACATGTCTGCTTTTGCCTTCTGGTGGCTGGAAATGCTTTTGTGCCTTCTGCCCTGTGCTGCGTCTCTTCTCTTTCTGCCCATTCGCCGTCCTCCTGGTGCCCTTGTAGCTGCTCCTTAGGTGAAAACATCCCTAATATCTCTGTGTTCTTTGCTGGCTTGTTCCAAGTCCCCCTTTTGCTCTCCTTTTTATTTCCTCTTTAGTCTTCAGCATATTTTCTTGCTGTCTCCTCAAAATGATATTTAGTAGTTTCCTTGATAGTTTCATTCTTTATATGTATGCCATATTACAATAACCCTAACTCAGATATGTAGGTATCTTTTCCTATTATTACCATTATTATGTCTGCCACATTCATTACCAACTGGCAGCCACAGGCTTTACATATTAAATATTTTCCCCTTGAGTACCCTCTATTTCTCCTCTCTCAAGTTTATTTTCCTCTCAGAGTGTGGGGACAAATTATATGCGTAACTACCATTAATGGTAATGGGAACTGCATGTGTAAATCTCCCCTGCATCCAAAGGAGAATGGGCCTCCTTGTTTCTTGTCATGTAATATGTCATTCCAGAGGTCTTTCTCAGTGTTTCTCCTTAAAGGTTTCCTCTGCCTCATCCCCTGGCACAGAATACACAACTTGCAGGGAAAACAGAGCACAAGTAACAGTACATTAAGCAGATATCAAAATCCATATTGAAAAATGGATAAGCTATGGTGGGGAGGTGTAGAATACACCAGTCACTAAGGAGGATGAATGAGAGATATGCCATGAATAATTAGATGGAACACAAATAAAAGTGACATGATTTGTTTCTCCAGTTACTTCACAAATAGTCTCTTCCGTACCAGAGGGGAAGCACCATGTTCAGTGGTGTTCGTCATGATCCACACTGATGAAAGTGAAGAAAAATTGGCTTTGTTTTGAGAGATGATGTTGAGGGAGTCGTTGGAGAATAATGAAGCTATTGGGCAGGCTGTTTAAAGTCTCCTGTTACAGCCTCATGTATGTCAGGGCAGAACTCACACCTCCCCAGTGTGATAAATTAGTATTTATCCTGGAGCAGATATATATATTATAGTATCAATATGTCTTATAAGTGAGATGGGAGACTGAACCACAACAGATTGGGAAATGCCAGGGAATTAAGCCATTTGGCATGGGAAAGGAGGCTGTATTGTGAAGGATAACAGGGTTTAATATAAGCAATAGCAGGGCCACGTGATGAGTTCACTAGGGTGCTTTAGCATACTGCACAAAGCTACTTAACTGAAACAAAAAACTGGTCTACATTAATGAATATTTTGAGGGGGTTTTGTATGTGTTTTTCTTTAGAGGTCACAAATAGACCACATAGTGAATATTGCTTTTTGCTCACAATGGGAGGCTCTGAGCTGTGAACAGAAGTCCCATTGGTTTCAGTAGAACAGAATCCATTCATGAGGGCTGGCTTTTCATGCTGGCACCATTGTTATTATTCTTTATTAATTTGTATAGCATCCAAACAGGCAATTTGCAGACAGACACAGTAAGGTTTTTGCCCTGAGGAGCATACGAGTATAATTAACCCATAGTAGTGATTTTAATAGGACATTTTGAGCACTTAAGATTGAATACGTGTTGTTTCTAGAATCAGATCTGGAGGAAGGTAGAGGCCGCTCCAGCAAAACTGGAACATCTTCCCCACAAAGCCCAAGCTCCTTCCTTCTCCTGCCAGCATCTCACGTGCTCTATGATCTGGTGACCCTTTACATTTGAGTTTTGATGTCTAGGAAGGAAAAGATCCCAAAGCTGTGCAGCTCCAGATGTGCACTCAAAAATACCCCACTAGAAAATGCATAGGAGTTACAAACTCGAGATGGAGCTGCTCCCTCTTGGTGCTTGCCCAGACTGAGATACAGCTGTTGAGTAGGTCGTGTCCTCACAGGTGGTCTTCATCCTCAGCAAAAAATAGGAGAAAACTGCCTCGTGCTACAGCTAGAATTAGAACACCACAATTTCATAGGTATTTTGAATGTTTTCTAATATGACATACAGTCAACTATTATTGCTACGTATGAGTTATTTTTGATAATGTCACAGTTTTCATTTTTATTTATTCAGACCAAATTCAGTCCTGTAATAACTCCAAGGCAAACCTGAGAATCAAATGTAATGAATGAGGCTCTGAAATTACACATCTGATCTCATTTGGCAATGGGGAATGGATGCTGATGTATAAGAGGAGTGTATAACTCTACTTTTGGACTTATTTTTGGCTTTGTTGATATTCTCTTGGTGTCTGTACATGTAGTTACATGTCCATGTAAGGTTTTACATCCTTGTAAGTAGATGGAGACTTAAGACTAGAAAGTACCTTTTACAAGACATGAGTTGTTCACAGCTGATGCGCCATTTGTATTTTATTTGAAAGAAGCAATTCTGAACACAGAGTTAGAGAAATGAAGACTTCGCTGAACATGAAGCCTGTTTAACTGACTTCTTTTTTTGAGTCTGTAAATTCTTCTAATTGAAAAAGTAACATTACAATCTGAATTAAAATTACAAGTAATAATCATATTAATGATATCCAGATTTGATGTAGCATTTGTATTTCTTATTAGCGATAGTTTCCAGCTATGATGATAATGTGTGAAATAATTTCCATGGGCTCATGTTCTTGCTATGAAAATATGAGTTCAACCCATAGTCTTCAGTGAACACTTTGTTATAAAAAGTCTTTATAAAAAAAATGGTCACTTGGGAAGCAATTACTAATAATTACAGAATCCTTCATCACTGCTTTTGATCTTTCACATGCACGGATCTAAACCCCTAATATTCATGTTGCTGACAGTACAGCACAGTTCAACAATAGCTTTGATGCCAGTAAGAACAAAAGGGCTTTTAAAAAATATTCGATTCAGCAATTACTGTCACAGCCCTACTCCTTGAATGCAGCTGTGTGTGTTCTTTGCAGTTAATGAATTCATAGTACCTTTTGAAATTTACAGTACTTTTCCCAGCCCTTAGAGTTTTTATATGTGAATTGTATCAATAGTGATATCCATAATCTCTAGATGCTTGCTCTGTGAGTGTGAGTTGCTCTCTGTGCAATGTGTACAATTACTTTTGAACCGCAGACGAGATAATAGTTGGGCCATCTCATGCCTTAGGCAAGGGACATCTGCTAGGCATGTATTTTACTCCACCAATAGGTCTTCAATCTTTCACATCCCCTTGAAATTAATTTTTCCTGGGGCTCCGGATAATTTGTCTTGTCTAATGAAAGTACAGTCATTTCACAAATAACAGACAGAATGATTCCAGAAACTTGTATTATAGAAAATACAGGTCTTTTTTTTTTTTTTAATATGAAAAACTGATTTGTTCTATGAGAATAGTTAGAATATATAGAATGAAAGAAATGGATTATTATGCTAAGGCAAAGGTATTTAGAATAGGTCTGTAATGTGAAATACAGTAGCCGTATCTACATAACTCGTCACACATATAAATCTTGTAGGGCAAAATACAGTCATCACTGTTCACTCAGTTGTAATCTACAACCCATCATTGTTGACCTAATTAGACTGTGCAGTCTTTGGGACAAGGGGCCATCCAACTGTTCAGCATCTCAGCAGCTTCTGAGGGAATGGCTTCAAGTTGCACCAGAGGAGGTTAACGTTGAATATTAGGAAGAATTTCTTCTCACAAAGAATGGTGAGGCATTGGAACAGGCTGCTCAGGGGGGTGATGGAATCATGTCCCTGGAGGTGTTCAAGGAAAAGGTAGATGTAGTAATAAGGGACATGGTTTAGTGAGCAATGTTGGTGGTAGGTGGACAGTTGGACTAGATGATCTCAGAGGTCTTTTCCATCATTAAAGATGCTATGGTTCTATGATTCTGGAGCCCTCTCAGAGTGCTCCAGCTGTGGTACAGGTGACTGCTGCCATGTGCTCAGTTGCTGAAAGGCCTTCAGCTTCATGATGGAAAAGAGCCTAACTGGGTCATACTGCAGGGATACAGCCTTTGCCTCCTCCACCATGAGGCAGGAGATGCACAGTGCTCTGTCCTGAGACCAGGGCCCACCAGGAGCTGGGTTGTGGCTGCTGTGTTTGCCACCTAGTAGAGCCTCTGGGAACTGGGTTCAATCATGTCTCCCTCACAGCAGCCTGATGTTGAGGCCTCTTTCCTCTTTATGTACCTATCTGGCAGATGCTGGGGTAAAATAATTGCCTCTGCCTTGCTTTGGGTCAAAGAGTAGGAGGGGAACTGGCTGCTAGTCTAGGACTCTTCATCCTGGAAAATTCAACGGAGGTGGAATATGCTGGAGAACTGCAAAATCCTGAATAGGGCAAAGCATTCACTGTCTCATGTCAAGCAAGGATCAATGTGCATCAGACTGAGTTATTTGGGAACCAGACTCAAAAGAAAGCAATTCTCAGTGTAACAGGCAATGGACCCACAGGACGCCCTGCCAAACAATGTTACAAATGCAAAAATTCAAGGAAAAACTGAACAAGTGATTGGAAGAGAGATTTACAAAGGATTACTAACCAGGCAAAGCACATCAGGCTTAGAAAATCCTCTCATCTGGAAATAGTCAGAGGCTGAGATAGTCTGCAGGGGAAATAACTGAAAATACTTGCCCATTTCTTATTTTTCACTGGGAATATCCTTATGGCCACTGCTGAAGTCAGGATCTGGGCTAGATGGACCCTTTGTGTGACCCAGAATGGCCACTCACGTCCTGATGTGCACACCAGCACTGTGGTGGCAGGCAGTCATAGTTGTCACCCGCACGAGGCAACAGTCACTTAATGGCTTTCCTGAGAAGATGTGTTCCTTCGATATGACTGGAAACCAGCTGAAGTGGTGTGCGTCTGAGATCTGCATTATTGTACCCTGAGATCTGTCTGGCTTGGCTGTCCTTTCTTATCCTTTTAAACCTTTGAAGTCATTTATTTCCAGAGGATTTTGAACGCTTGCTATTGCAAGCTGGAAGCTTGCCACTGTTGTTCTGCACCCATATTGCTGGGGATTTGCTGAATGTTTTGATTGAGTCAGTTCCATCTTACATATACTTCCAGTTTTAAATGGTAGTCTCAGCAGAAGGTTCAATCAGCATAAAAAAATAACTCTCCTTCCTCTCTGCCTGGACTCTTGTTCCACAATCCCAATATGCTCCTGGAGTGTGAGGTGGCTGTGGAGTTTCAATGACCTGCCTTATCTCTTTCTATCAACTTATGCGAGGAAAACACTCCTTAATAAGTCATGTAATTACAGGTTACACCAAGATAGGACTCTGAAACTTGATGGATTTGGGAGTTCTACCTAACATTTACTTCCCTTGAAGCAAAAATTTACGCCTGGAATCCCCCTGCTCTCCAGCCTTGTCTTTTGCGATTTCTATTCCTTGATGACTTTACTGTGGACTTGTGGACTTGTGGGCTTCCTTACGCATTGATCAGCACAGATTTTCACTCTCAAATGAATCCATGTTATATCATATAGTGTTTCTAAACACTAGTGGGCTAAACACTTTGCTTTTCCCTGGCAATGACCTGAAGAAGAGCTGGGTACTCAAATCTTGATTGTTTCCCTAGCTGCATTGGTTGGTTGTAACAACAAAAAAACCATCCTGCAAACATTGTCTTTCTGATATCCTTTGGTGATCTCTATGATAACAGAACTGTTTTGAGAAATAGTGCAACAGGAAGGCTATCAATGGCATATTAAAAACCTCCCAGAAATTATTCCTATTCCTATTTTTCATGAACCTCTCTATTGCTCTGTTCAATCCAGATATACTAATATGTAATATCCGACTGCTTTCATTGTGCTCATCACCACACTGAGTGCCTGCAGGAATTATGCTTGTCTTTTTTTTTTTTCCCACAAACTCAGCAAAGAGTAGATTAATGGCACTTTCTGTTCCTCCTACTTTTCCTCCTACTCATTCATTTGCTTCGGGCAGCAATAAACTCAGCAATTATAGCAGTAGCAGCAGCAGCCTCTGCCAGTTTCCAAACAATGCATTTGGCCAAGAAGAAAGGCTTCTTCAAACCTGTACTGTACTGCCCACAGTCAGAACAAAGTCTGCGCCTCCCAACAGCAGGGAAGGCTAATGCATTCAAACAGAGGCTTGCAAACACTCTTCCCTTCCTCCCTTGCCAAAGGTAAACACTGAACTGGTTTGCAAACCTGGCTGAGGACAAGGAGCTGCCCTGGTTTCATGCATTTAATGCTTGAAAAGGAAACATTTCATGCTTCCTTTTTCCTTGCTTATGACAGTGGTTCAAAGTGGTCGGAGTTCCAAAACACTCAATTTTGGGGCAAAAGTCCTGGGAAAAGTTGCCAAGGACCCAGTGGCATAAAATGTCTTGGGAAGATCTTTACCTGTCAGTACTGGTGGTCCTACATTTTACATTGCATTGATGGGCATTTCATCCCTAGCTTTGGTCTTTATGCCATCACTCTTGTTAATGTTCTGTTAGCTACAACATGGTGAACATTGCAAGAAGTGACACTATGCTAAGTAAGAGCCTTCTTATCTACCTGAGTAAATTAAGGTTTTTGTTAGATTACCTTTTATTACAATGCACATACACCTTGAATGGTTATTATGCTTCTCAGGTGAATCAATGTCAGAAAAGAAAATTGATTTCTCCAATAAATATAGGCAACAATGACCATGGAACCAACTTTCCTGGATCTCACCATTAGCAGAAAGATCTGCAGTGGCCACCAGTCCTCACTTCTTTTTCAAACCTAAAGAGAAAATGGAGTTTTTCTTTCACAGTGAATTACTTGTCAGTTTAGGAAATGCTAAGATTTCTAAAGCCATATCCTGGCCTCTGTTGACTTCAGGGGCAGCCTTCACTTGCATATAAGTACTGAGCATCCCCCATCTTTCATTGAATCGCCTTCCCCGTCTGCTGACAGGCAGTCTTGAATCTAAAGTGAAGTTGCAAAGCCATAGAGATGTCTCTGATGAACATTTTTTCTTGCTTTCACGTCCCTTAATCAGAGCCAAACTCAGTAAATATCACCCATACTGAAGCTGATATATTTTTGCCTCATGAGTAGGAGCTTGTGGGCCACTTTGCTTAGGTGGTGGCTTCTGCTGGTGATCAGCGTTTGAATTTCTAGACCAGCAGGATTGTTCATTTACTGTTTTTTTCTGAAGAACCAGTTTGGGGAATCCCTGTTTATACTCATTAACAGACATTGCCCTGTGGACTGCAGTTTCTTTGTCTGCAAACATGCCTCAGGACAGATGAGAGGTGTGCCTTCTGCAGCTGAAAATAATTAAATGAAATAGTATTGCCAATTGAGAAAGTCAGTGAGGCCTTTGAACTTTAGAATAAGCACTGCCAGAAATAAAATAACGTGTCAGGATGTTGTAAGAATTAAGTGTATTATTGAGTCTAGTGGGAAGAAAGCCAGCATCTTAAATGGAGGGCACTGGAGTCTCATGTTGATTGCAAATGACACTGCAATGCAAATTACGGCCCGTGTTTCAGGCTCTGCTGCTCACCTCTTGCCACTCTAGGGATATCTCTGTGCTCACTTCTTCAAGAGGAAGAAGCAGTTCTCCCATAGATACACAGGGATACAAGCTACCGAGCCAACCCACAGACTCCTGAATAGCCAAGATCTCCCACTGAGCAACGGGAATAGAGAGAATCCTGAAGAATGTAGTATGTGATGTATATAAGGCATGGTTACCCTCTATAGGCTGGGCGGGGAAAGCAGAATGACAATTGGAGAAGGAGTATGTTTGTGTTTTTATTTTCTGTCCTAACACTTCCCTCCTTCTGCCTCTGAGAAGACCGTGGAGGTGGTGCTGCATCTGCTCCTTTCCCTGTGTAGACAGAATGAAGGATTTGTTATTTTAAGAGCATGGGCAAATTTCATCCACTGTCTAACTCCACATTATACATGGTGAGGATCAGCTATCACTCTCTGTGTTTATACCATGCTGTGAACTGCAGCATTAGCTGATGTATGCTCCTTGGCTGATGTTCCGAGAGTACACAAAGAACAAAATAGGATATAAATCCCATCTTCTTCCTAAACAAATATACAAAGTACTGTAACTCTTCTGTAGGAAAGTCATTCTCATTTCACCCATGTGTGACAGAAGGTCTATTAAATAGCCACCATACTTAAAGCTTTCCAAAGGAGCGTAGCGTGATCCCCGTGGACAATTGTATTACCCTTTAAACAAATGAATTACCAGCAGAATGGGAAAGAGAATATACCTGAGGCCAAAAGTCTCTGTAACCCCTTGGAGTAACGAGGAGACTGATACTTCCTGTCTCACTGGGTTCTCTGCAGCTGCCCATTCTGCACTGCAATGCTCATTATAAGCAGATGAGTGACTCTCTATTTTGCTTTGAGACCTCCAGGAACCATTTTGCTGTAATACCGAGCCGTTTTATATTTTCTAAGCCTTTCCTCACAGGTATGAAAACAATGCCATGATGAAGAAAAAGAACAATTTTCAAAACTGTTCTTTAAAGGGGGGGGTTGAGTATTTACAGCCCATTTGCCTCAAGAGCTCAATCTCAGTGGGAATTAAGGGGTTGGTGGTTGTCTAGTCTGCTGTGATTTGCCCAAGGCCATACAGCAGAGTCAGAAGCAGGAGCCGAGATCAGGAATTCATCGCTCTCCAGGCGGATCCTGTTCCATTCTGACCTTGAAAATTTAGAATTTCAAATCTCTCTTCTCATATGCATTATTTAAAAAAGAAACACCTTTTCTTAAATATTCAAGGAACTAGGCCTTGCATATCTTCTCTCTGTTCTACTGGCTCTGGGAGTCTCACTCGAGCTAAGCCTATTTAAGTTTCCTATAATGATGCATATTGTAAAAGTTTATTACAACAGAATTTAATGGCTGGGAAGAAAAAGTCTGCAGGCTGAAGCATTATATCAAAGGTAACCTTTTAATAGAAAATTTTGCAGACATGGTAAATTTAATTCAACTCAACTATTTTACTCTTCACTGTGTCTTTCTCATATCTCTGTGAGGCGGGGAGAAAACAGGCCTGATTTACACCCTCTCTTGCATAATTATTTATACTTGTACAAAGTAGATATCAAGAGCTTCCAAATCCCAGTGGAAGCATTTTCCATGCAATTGGCAGAGAAACTAAGAAGTGCTTAAGGACTCAAGCAGAAGAGAAGTGGGGCTATGGCCCAGTTTCATCCCTCCCAGCTTCAGGTACCTATGAAACCAGACTTTGCACGTGGTTGCCATAGCTGCCCTCTGGGTCAGTGATGAGAAACAGACCACTTGCAATGGGAAATTCTGGTCTAAAATGTTCCAGATTGATTTCTGCAGGTTACTCTGCCTATCTCCAACCTAAAAAGCTCAATTCAATTGCCTTAGCACAGGTGTTTAGCGTCATTAGATATGCCCAAAGGAATCTAAACTGGCCTCCATCTGCCACTCCAGAGTTGCATGGGTTTCCCATAGATCTTCTGCCATATGTGCCAGGCCTATGCAGACATTTTAGATACCCTAAAGAAACTCAGATGGCACCAGATGCTTATGTTTAAGCAACTTACTCAAGCTGTAATTAATTAACTAGCCTCCTAGATTCTAGGTGGATAAACTGGGATGAGGGAGATCTGAAGTTTGTAGTAGGCAGTGTGAATACAGCCTTCTACAGAGGAAGAGCAACTGTTTCCATTACCGTATGTTAACTCCTTTAGCTAATAGCAGCACTTAAGGAATCTCTTGGGTGGTCTCATGGAATTAAATGTGACCTCAGAGAGGGGCAAGAACACAGCTCAAGTGAGACCTATTGTGGATTTCCCTTCCCTTCTCCTATGTTGCCAGTTGCTTGAGATACAAGTCCAAGCACTGGAGAAAGGATTGCCTGGAAATCATGATTGCTTGCTGTTATAACTACTTCCTGGATGTTCCTGATCAGGTCGTTTCACAGCTATGTTCCTCAGCTTCCTTTTCCATAACTAGAGGTCACAATATTCACATCCCTTGTAAGGAGATCTGACAGGCTATGGAAGATGCTGAGAGTAATGGTTTAATTTTTGGGAGAGTTGATATCACTCACAGCCTGAAGAGGCAACGCATTAGCTATCCTGGAATACTGTATGGAAGAAGTAAAGTCTGTATGTTCATTCCCAGCTTCAGGATAGTGCTGTGGATGCACTATCCACATGATCTTCTCCCCTAGCAAGAACATATTTTGATATTTTGAGAAATGAATCACAGTATCTGTCTGTAAGTAAAACCTGAGGAGAATCACTGAACTTCTCTGTGATATGATTGTTACCAGTCCCCATCACAGTTGTCATAAACATTAATCTGGCATATATAATAATCTGACACTGATCTAACAAAGTCCTTCCCCATTTGGAATAGCAATTTCATCTTCTCTATTTCCTTTAATGTGGTTCCATCCCTAACTCCTTGTATTTCTTCCTGATTACCTAGGAAACCTATTGTGTTCCTTCCATTACTCTCAGAAATTCTTCCACTGAGAGCTGTCATGATCTATAGCACACATCCTCAGCACCAGCTGACAAATAACCTAGAAAGATTTCCTATGGCCAACTGAATGCAAATTATGCAGTCCTAGAGCAATGAGTTCTTCTCTTAAAAAGGACATTGACCCCTGCCACTGTCATGAATACTCACTATATTAATGCAGAGCCAAGCTCAATTTCCAGACAGCATTTGACCTTTGCTCCTTATGGAACCATCTATAATTTTCTGTAGGGGTGAAGCTAACATTCTTCAAGGCTGTCTAATAAGATTCTGCAGAAAATTATTCTGAAATGGGCAGGCTATTTAAAGAACGGAAATACTCTTTCTAAAGATAATTTGAACCATTTTGCCCCATGTCATGAGACAGATATCAGTCTCAGTTCAATGCAGGGAGATTGTTCAAAAGTCCCCAGGATATTGAGGGGGTGAGTTGGAGCAACACTGCATGGGTTCATTAGACCAGCTCCAAAGAGGATGTTTTTTCTTAAGTAAGTGTTCATTCCAAGTGTAAGGTTCTCTGGACTCTTGGTTCCCTTGGTGTTTTGGTGGTAGATAGCCTTCACAGCTACTTCTTCTTTAAGTGGAAGCAAGGCCGTTTCCAATATAGAGGACAATGCCTATGTCCTTTGGTTTGATGACTTCAATTTAAATGGTGGGTTTCAAATATTATATTAATCTTCTTGACTGCTTCCTGCCAGTAGGAACCTTGCTGTTGTATGGAATTGCCTACATTTTATTCCAGCAAAAGACTACACAAAGCCTTGTTCAGACCATCTTCTTCGCATGAAGGTGAAAAAAGCACAGGATCAGGTTCAGTAGCTGGGGAGAAAGAACATAGCAGGAGACTAATGAAATACACATCTGCATGAGTATAGTGTGCATGCGTGCATGTTCTGGGTTTGCACAGCACCTTATCTCAAATTCCTAGGTGCCACTAACATAAATAAATGATCTCAGCATTGTGGTGGAAGGCTATGAAGGACATCTAATGAAGCTTTCCTAGGGGAAAACTCATTTGTCAAAAAAGATATAAAAAGTATCACTTTGTTATAGGGAACTCATTACACAAGATGATAGGCAATGGATTGATAGCCACCTCCTACGGTGCAGTAATCTTTTGCCTTTATGATATATAGGCATGCCATTATCATAGGCTCTTGTAATAGGGGTGATATTCAGCAAAGGAATGGGCCTCGAATGAGCTACTGAAAACTTCATTTGAAGTGCAAATGAAAGGTCCAGATCAGCAGGGAGCACAAGTCCCAAACGTGTGTACATGAAACTCTACTGAATTTCTGCCAGAGCCTGCAAAGAGCAGAGTATCAGATAAGGACTGGACTCCTTGAGGGACTGCTTATCGTAATGTCACTTGCAGGGGTAAATTGAGTTTTCAGCTTGGAAAAGCTTTTAATTCAAAGTGAGCAGCTTGAGATGTGTTGTGGCCCTGATTAGAGAGTGAACTCATGAACCAAAGGTTGAAAATTATCATACCTAACAAGAACAAGCAGGAAGAAGCCTTTGGGAATATCCTACGTGCCTGTATCCTTTTAGGGAAAAATCCAAACGGGATATTCCTTCATAATCTTTTCTTCTTGAGAGTGCTTTAAAAATCTCTTTGCACTTGCCCAGCTTTGTGGAGGAAAGAGGAAGAAGAGGGATTGCATCTCACTAAAAGAAAGACAAGCATCCTACATAAGTGTCTATTTCTTGCCAAACTGTGAAACTCAGAGAAGCTGCCACTATTTTCAGTGAGGCTTCACACCTGCCAAAGATCCACTCAGAGCATCCTAAAACTAAGTCATGGTGACAGATCTTGTTTCCAGCAAAGAGCATAACACTTAAGGGGATGTATTTTGAACTTCAGTATAGCACAAACAAGTCCAAGGTAAGCGGTTGAATACTTTGAGAAGAATCAGATTGTGCTGTCAGAAGGAACAGCTGTATGTGAAACCAAAATAATTCAAATCATGCAGTGTGCTTCTGGTTAAGCCAGAGTGGAGACAAACAGCCTTTGTTTGATTTTAACACAGCTACTTGCAAAATAAAATCTCCTCAGTTTGAACAGAACTGAAGAAGTCTGGCCCTACAACATGAAACTAAATAAGTCCGATCTTTCTCCCCTGAATACAGAACTAAAAGGAGCTGTTCTTGAAAACATCTATATTTATGTACTCAGAGGCTACATTAAATAATTACCTATTGGCAGGCAAATCAAATTCCAGCTATGTTAAAGGGTACTTGAAACAGTACAAACATTTGAAGTGAAATATTTAAAGTTAGATCAGGGAGGGTCAGGACTAATTTGTGAATCATCAATCAGCCCAATGGCAACCTGCATATAAATGCTCTGTTTTGTGCTTTACTTTGTCATCGTCATAAAAATTGATTCTTCCATGCTGTGTGACTAATATTTATAGGCAAGGCTTCCTGGTGGAAGAGAGGTTGCAATAAAAGCCTTTGTGAGCCCAGGTAAGATAAGGCTCAGGTGCAAATATGCAATGCTCTCTGTACTCTATACTAATTCCCCACAGGATCCCTTTACTGGGGGATGGTATCACTTGGATAAAATCATATGTCTTGCTTAAGCTGACTGCTGTAGACTCCCTTGATAGCCAACAAGGAGAGATGGAGACATCCATGCCCGGAGACGTGATGCTGCACACCTTCCTCCCTATATGGGGGGGTCTAGAAAAGGCTTCTAGGGGCAAGGGAAATGATTTTCACCTTTTGTAAAAGGTAGCAAATTCTGCACTGCCTTTAAGAAAACTGTTTCACATCGAGGCATTCTCTGACATGACTGGTCTAAGGGCCACATTTTGGTCATGGCTTAAATTTTTTTGGATTTGTGCAGGAATGACTTAAAAAAAGTTTTTGGCCTGCAATGGCCAAAGTTTGCTTATTAGAATGATAAAATTTGAGCACCCTGAGACATTCTGGCAGGGGAAGAATGAAGATGAATCCTGAAAATTAGAAAGCTAGATTTGGATAAAGACCTTCAGTAAAATGCAAGGTAAAACACAGGTTAGTTTAGTAGGGTAGTGACAGGGAAAAATATTTATGTAATAAGAAGGAATAAAAGTGTGACATGTAGGAATGTTGGCAAATGATGGCTTTTATTTTGTGGATGCAGTCACCTAACATAAATAAATCTGGCTTCCTAGGCAGGGGTCAGTCTTCCTTCATCCTGCCATCACAGCGATGATGAAATGATTTCCCTAGGGAAAGCACTGTGTATGACAGCAGAAAACCAGGAATAATCATTATAAAATGTGCTACTACTGCACTATGGTACATTATTATTTAACCCATTGCTGTACACCTGACTATGGGCTGTGCTGCTTTGAAGTATTCCTGCTCTTTCTTTCCTTTCTAAGGATGCAGACTATGCCAAAAGCTAGCACGTGCAGTTAACCAAATAGCTTTTCTCTTGGCCACATCTCATGTTTTTGTGGTAAGATATGAGAATTACACAGAATCCTGATTCTGCAAGGCTTCCTACCATTTATTTCATTAATGTCTTCTTCCTCTATTTTTCTTTTTCCTCTCCCCTTCCACCACTGCTGTGGGCACTCATGGACAGAAGGTGAATAGCAGAGCTGTGCAGAAAGGCCCTGTTGTGCTTGTTCTTCTGCAGCCATATGCTCATTCTCCTGTGAGTATTGGAGCTTGCTGTTTTAACATCAGGGTTCTCTGTGGCATGCTGAGTGCTCTTATCCATTACCCAGGACATGCCTTGAATCAGCTGGAATGCAAAATATTCTTTTCAGGGGTTGCAAGAAGACTGTGTCAACACTGCAGAGTTTATGTTTTAGCTCTCCAGTTAATGTTCTCTGGTCAAGATTCTTCAGTTCTTGTCCGTGGTGATTCAGTGGTGATCACTGGGAAGATAATTATTTTCCATGTCGAGTGCTACTGCTGTGTGCTAAAGCTAATGCCACACATCCCAAGGGACAGATTCAAAGCCTCCTGGATGTGCCTCGTCATTACTGGGCTGCCTGGGCCTCTGATGGCTGAATGTGCTGCTGTTTCATGTTCAGGATTCAAGAGATTTACCTTTCTCATTTATTACTCTGGTCTGTTTATTACATGTCCTTGTAATTATATTTGACAGTTGATAGAGATAGCAGGAGACGAGTGGCCAGATGCTGTAATCTCCCTCATGCCTTGCTGGGCTGTTTATAACCTTACTCACATTTTATACAGCAAGGATGATCACACAGAAGGTAGGTTGGTGGGAACTTGCCCCAGAGGGCTATATGCTCATGGGGTGATGCAGGCGAGTACTTTAGCAGGTAATGAGACCTTTAGGTACTTGTTGCCACAGGAGGTGAGGTTGTCCCCTCCAGCAGCCATGCCTGCAGGACAGGTCTCTGGGTATTCATCTCCACCTGGGGACATAGACTCAGCTCCTTGCCACAGAGGCCTGCAAGCAGAATTGCTGGGAGGGGTAGAGGGGAACCTTGCTGGGAAGGTGGAGCAGCAGGTTTTTGGCTTAGCTGGGTGGCCAGTTGCTGAGCCCCCATGCTGTGGGCTGGAAGCTCCTTGGGGGCCTAGTGATGGCCAGACCGGATAGCTAAACCTTCAAGGCTTCAACCTTGCAATGAGGCCGTGCCTATGCTCTCTTGAGGTTCAAAGGCACTGGCTGTGCCCAGGTTGCTGGTTACTTCTCTCAAGTCACGGGACGCATTTTCTCACACGTTCCCAGCCTGTGTTTGCACCTGTCAGGAGATCTGAATCCCGATACGGTATTTGGGAAAATGCTATTTGCCAAGTGGGTGTTATTTACCCAGCGGTGGAATATTGTGCTTCGCTGAGGCAGTCTTTGATCTTTTGTTCTGGGGTTTTAAGAGTCACACAGTCAGTCTCTGGCAGACTGGTAGCCAGATCTCTCTGTAAGTAAGCAATCTCCTTTAAAAGCTGAGTCACTTTGGCTACCTTGAGGTCTGAAGATTCCTTGTCTAGAAATTAGATAATTTTCTGGGAAGTAGATTCATGTTTTAATCTTCATTTGAGCATCCACCTTGCAAATCCATTTATGCTGCTTGAGTTATTTGGCATTGTAACAGAACCCCAAACTGTGAGTTTGCTTTCCCAAGCAAGACTTTCACTCATGCAAATTCAGGTTTCGAATACTGCCTGCGAAAAAGCAGAACAAAGAAGAAAGGAAAAAGCAGAACAAAAAGGAAACGCAGCCACCTGAGCAGGGATTCATCTTCACACCTGGTTGGCTTTGTTTCTCAAATTGTGAGCTAACCGCTAAATGGGCACATGGAAACAGAAACACTTCACACTTGTAGCCACCTATTGTACCACGAATGTACTCTAATTAATTTAGAAAAATGAAAATACTGCAGGGCCCTCAGCAGCAAATTATACATTTTTCCCAAGTTCAGCTAATACCAAAAAAAGGTCTGTTTTTATACCTTCTGACAGATTTTGTCTATGCTTTTTTCTTCCTGAATAAAACTGTTGGAACAGTTAAGCAAAGAGTAACTTCCCATTGCTCTGCTCTGATGTTTTACTATTTAGTGAGTTAAAATGCTGTAACTGACACATAAATGGATGAATGAGACAGCCAGACAGGTAAATGTAGTGCTCTTGTATAGACAGATGCTTCATGAATCACTGCCCTTGTAACAATTTTTAATTGAGTAAATGTATTTCCCATCAGCAGTTAGAAACAAACAAGTGTTTCAGAGAAAACTACCAGCTTTGAGAACCCCTCATACAGCAATGTGTGTAAAGGAGAAGGGCTTAGGGGACCTGCTTTAAGAAGTACTGTGTTGCCAGTGCTGCCTCTTTCACAGCTCCTCTTCTATACCTTTAGCTTCAGCTTCTGCGGCATCACTAATTTACCTTGACAATTGACACTCGTTATGTTTCCAGCAACAAAATCTGTAGTGACACAGTGACTTAACGTTTGTGTGTTTCCTGAGAGAGCAAAGGGAATTATGTTGTGCATTGCTGTCTGACCCTCATTATGTATTGCATCTGTTCTGGCTGGGTGCTGAAAGAAGTGCTAATTCCTGTCTTGCCATCTGCCTGAAATTGTCATAGTCCTTCAAAGCCACAGACGCATTTTTATATCTTGTCACATAATTTATGCATTTAATTAGGCAACTTCTAGGGCTTGGGTAACTGGCACAGTTTTTATTTATTTCTTAATGAGAAAAGAACAGCCTCAGGTGGAGAGGTGGCTGCTGCAGCCTGCAGCAGAGCGCTGGGTGATGCACCAGCCTTGGGGACATGGGGGGTGACAGAGTGTGGGTGTAGAGAAGGGACACTGCCCTTTTATCCAGGACCATGGTCCTCGGGTTGAGGCTGGCAGGAGGAGGAGACATAGCACTGGTGAGAGGAGAAGGAAGCCCTCTGCTTTCCAATCCAGCTGTAATTCCTGCCTGCCTCCTGCACTGCTTCCACCACAGGGGCTGGCATGGATTTCAAGTGACGGCCATGTGTACTGCCTCTGAGATTAAACCTGTGCTCATCCCCACCTTTCCAAATGAGAAACCCTGGCCAAATAATCTCCAGCACCCGTAGCATTGATAAGGGGGCAGGAGGGGAGCCTGCAGCTGCTCCTCTGCCACTTTTGCCTTTGGAAACCCATCACTTTCAGTCCTGTAGTTTGGAGAAGCGGCAGTCAGGAAACAGAAAGTATTTTTATTTTAGATAACCCTGGGAGAAGCTCCTCTGGCACCAGGCATCTCTGCACAGGGCTGAGCTGTCAGCTGCTCAGTGGGCAGCAGACACAGCACAGGAGCCCTTATCTGCCTGTGTTTCTCCTGGGAGAGAGCCCATTTATTTTCCCATAGTGGTGCAGTACAGTGCTGTCCCATGTACATCTTGATCTTATCTGGCATCTGCTCCTCTGGGGGTGCCCAGAGGCTGCTCCAGGTGAGGAGCTGGGGAAAGGTGATGCTGCAAAATGTAATAATAAACCTTCATGGCGGTGAATGATCTTTTCCAGGCTTTTTTGGTATCTGATCCTATGCTGGTGTGTAACAACGATACACACAACTGTGCTATCTGAGTCTGGGTTAAACGACCCACAGATCTGTACTCACATGCAAGTTATCCCACTGGGGTGTGTTATGTGAAGAAACATCTGAAGGGGTTTCCAGACCCTTGCTGGGTCTGGAAAGATGCTGTCGCTGACTCAAGAAATCCTTGAGCTGCAAACTCATGTTGCAGGATAAGGAGATATTTTCTGCCAAAATATCTCGCTAAGTTTACCTTATGCCACACACATCTATCAACATTTTTCTGAGGCAGTCTTGGGCTAGGTGAACCCTTATTGTCTGGCCTGGATTGGGGAGAAATAACAGCCTGCTCTTCACCTGGCATTTCTGAATCCCTTCCCAGCGAAACAAATAATAGCTAGCAGGCTTACTGCTGACATTAAATATTTCAAAAGGTATTTCTTAAATTTCAATAATAATATTTATATATAATTATATTTTAAAAATGTATTTCCTTCCAAAGAAAACAAAACTGTTAAAAACTGCACATAACTTCCCTTTACTTAGGGAGTAAATTTGTGGGTAGCAAATCTGTAGACAGGTTTATATTGCTTTTATCAGCTGGGATACAAGTAAGAGCTTTGATATGGGCAAACAGAGGCATGCACACTTGAAATTAGTGAGAAAATTCTCAGAAATCCAATAATTAGCAAAAGTGCTAGGTCACACTTTTATAGCTGACCTTCTGCAATGGTTGGTATAATTTGTATTCATCATGTAGCATTACTGAATTAGGAAAAGACCTGCAAAGGTGTGAGGCTGTTCAGCTTGTTCTCAATGGGAAATGGGTACTTCTGCAGGTTGCAGGTGTGAGAAGTGTCTGTCTGTCAGAGCAGCTCCCTGGCCCAGTCCTCCCTCTTTTGTTGTCCCAAGGACAACTGGACATAGGCAGACACTCATGTAGCTGTTGTGCTGGTGCTGCTCTCCTCCAGCTTCCTGCATGAACACCAAGAATCTCTTCCTTCTTCCCTCCACGAGCAATTAAGATTTTTCCTAAAGCACTCCCGGACAGAAGGTGTTATGGCTGCAGGTCATTTGGAAGTGTCTGCTACTGACCTCCGTGGTCCCGCTACTAAATGCTAATTTACATGATGCATTTTGCTCCGCGGTAGCACTTGCTGTCAGAAATGCTGACTCAGGATGCTCCGAGGTGAAGGTGCTAGAGCTAGCAGAGATGTTTGGTAAATCTGCCCAGGCTGCACTAACCAGGAAAGAAAGGGATACAAATTCTCATTAGGAGTAACATCATTTAGCTTAATGTAATTTTTTTAATGCTTTTAACAACATCATCTCTCTAAAGATTCACATACTATCTGCATCTTAAACCAAAGCTGTTAAAAAAGCCTTGCATATAATATCCAGATCTAATCTTACTCCGCCAGCTAGCAAGTTTCCAGGAAAAGTAGTGAGGATCTGTAATATAAGAACATTTAGTATAATGTGCAAGTGATGCCAAGAGAAGGAAATGTAGAATTAGCCGTGCTAACTTTGAAGAGCTTGAAACAAAGGGGGAAATATGCATGAATAGCTGGAGATTCCTCAGATAATGGTAATGTCATAAATTTAGAATATTGTAACATACTTTGTAAAGTGAAGTAATTTTATATTCTAAGTAGAGAACAAATATAAAGAGCTTTCCTAGAGCATGCTGCAGATTAATGAATTTCAAACAGACACATCAAAGGAAATCTAACAATAACACTGCCACAAATAAAAAAAAATATGACAGGAAGAAGTTAGAACACAAAGACAAGGGGCTGGATTTTGCTCTCATTATCCCTTTGTAGACCCAGTGTAACTTTGCTGATCTCTTCAGTGACTCCAGGCCTGGGTGGTGATGACAAAGAACAGAATTTGCCTCACGCTTACATTAAAAGTGAGGAAAGCACAGAGCTGTGAGTGAAAAAAGCCCCAGGGTTTTTGTGAGACGAGAGAGCTGAGAAGAACTGAGAGGGAAGCCCTGGAGAGGATGACGAAGAGCTGTCTGAAAAGCAGAGCTGCCTTTTGTGCTATCAAGGCTGCGGCATCCCCTTTTGGGCACTGATCCGCAAAGCGGATCAAAAGGGAGCTGTAGGGAGAGACAGCCTGTTTCTAGAAAAATGTGGGATTTTGGAAAGGCATGGAGATGCAGGGGGAATTTAAAGCACTCTTGTGAGCATAGAGAAGGAAGCAGGGAGAGAGAAGAGGCCTGGTCCCCTGGGTCACCCCTGTGTGCGTGCTGCTCCCTGTGCCGGGGCCACCCTGGGGGTGAAGGAATCAGGGCCAGGTGGTGGGGGACGATTTGTGACCTCCAGGCCAGGACTCATGTGGGATGTCACCAAGACCCATCACAGTCTGACACCTGCACCTGTCTCCTCCTGCTCCCAGGCCATTTTGGACCAGCTATAGCTTTACCTCCAGTCTTCCCCCATCATGGGGATGATTCAGGGAGGCTTGCACAGTCCTGTGCCACCACCTCGGGATCTCCCAGTTCTCCCCTGGCAGTGGTAGGGGAAGGAAGGAGGGCTTGTCAGGTGGTTTTGAAACCTCAGCGCTGTCAGTAATGCTTGAGACTCTTGAACATTTCATCTGAAATGAATAAATAGGCAGATGCATCCATTTGCTGAGTGATTTCAGCAAATGTGTGGAGACGGGAAGGC
Organism: Numida meleagris; assembly: GCF_002078875.1. Classification (NCBI taxonomy): domain Eukaryota; kingdom Metazoa; phylum Chordata; class Aves; order Galliformes; family Numididae; genus Numida; species Numida meleagris. Next base: position 168,828,769 of record NC_034409.1, read on the forward strand.
TCCGCAACCTGCATACAATGAATGGAGCTAAATATTTTCCCTGGAAGCTGTTCAATTGTTACAGGCAGGGAAGGTGCAGTAAAGGTTGACAAGTCCTCTCCTTTGTGTTAGCTTTATTCTGCCCTTTATTGCCTTTATCATCACAAGCACATATACAGATCCATAAAGTAGGAGGCTGGGTAATGATGGGACTTGGCATGGCATTGTGTTTGGACTCTGCAGACACCCACTGAAGTGCCACTTGCAAGGTTCCTATTCAACCTGACGGGATCAGGCTGTCAGCATATCACATAGCAAAGGATTGCTTAAAAACAGGGAGTACTTGTGTCAAACTTGGAAGAAGTTTTGATTGAAGCCTGAAGAGGAGTTAGTGCTTCCTTCAGTGTTTCTAATCTGTCTAAATGACCCATAGAAAGAACCTAGCTGCAGACTTCTTATATTTGCTCTTACCTGTAAGTGCAGAGCAGGCAGCAAAAATAAATCAAAGGGATGTCAGATGTACTGAGAAACTGGGTCAATGCACAGCAAATGGAATTTAATGTCAGTATGTAAAGAAAATTGTGGGTAAAAACATGAAATAAATGAAGCTAATAAGGATAGCTCACAAAGAAGGTCCTTGGAACAGCAGTTGCCTGGTTTACTGAAAGAACTGAATGTTTGAGAAATCAGTTTCCAGACAATAAGGCAAAACCTGTGGGATTGCTAAAATACCTGACCACAGCAGTTGGCTCTTTAGCTTGGGGGAATTGTTTTTGTTACATGGGTTATGGCCGGGGAGCTGATCCAAAGGAGGACGCAGAGTCTGCTCTGATTTCTTCACATTTCCTCACGCAGCTGAAGCTCTTCTGAAGTTGTGAGGAAACTGAATTTAGTCCTACTTCAGGGGAGAGCCTCAGAAGTTTTTTTTTTCTATCAGAACAAGGGGAAAGGACTCTGGGAGGCCTTGAGAGAAACCTGCTTACAAAGTCTGTGGGGGATTTTAAAGTGCCTGGTTTTAAAGTTGTGGTAATATCCAGTGTAGTGCTTGATCAAACAAAGAGCTCCTTGTTAACAGCTGCTTGAAGGGAACAGGGTGAGGAAACAGGGCAGGCCTTAAGTGGGCAGATTTCCCTGGTACACTGTTGAAGGCCTAGGGATGCTATATGCACAATTTAATATGCAGTTGCAGGTCAAGAAGACACCTGGAATTTGACAGAGGAAGGTGGAAAGGGGAAATAGGAAAATAAATAGAAAATGGTGAAAACTTACTTTCTCCTTTTTGTTTCCATATCCTGGTGTTTGAGTTCAGGTGCAACCTCAGGATGCTTCTTCACAGTGAGTGGGACACTGCATACCAACTTTCAGTAGTGATGTGGGGGCTGAGCAAGGAATGCACTTGCCTTGTTTAGTCCAGTGCCAAATGGTTTCTGGGTTGGGATGCAATCCAGTGGTGATGCCAACAGTGTTAGGCTAGAGGGCAGCAAGGATAGTGAAAGGATCTGTATTAACTGAATTGAGGTTGGCCCCCAACAGGGACATGTAGAGAGTGGAAGCAAGGGTGGGATGTACTGGGTGTCTTCACCACAACCTAGATATCTAGAGTAAAACGTATTTGCAGTTGGTTTTCCAAGCAAGAGCCACTGAGGTAGAAAGACACTGGTGTTATTCAGTAAATCATAAGCTGCCTTCTCAGAGGAAATAGAGCGTTAAATAGAAAAGCTGAGTGAACTTTGATGAACCAAATGGCCGATGCTTGTTCCATTATCTTTTATTAATTGCACCAGGCGGCTCTCTCTCAATCTTTGGATGTATATCTGAATGCTTTGCTATATCTCTGACTTGTCACCTGGACTCTGAATGCAGGAAGCCTAAGGTGATGGTGACATACTATCTTTCCCAGACATTCCATGCTAGAGAAAATTACAGTGCCACAAATTGCTCTTTTCTGCATTTGTTTGTTTTCTGTATTGCTTCCTCCTGAGGGCAAGATGGCTTTCACACAGATTCTATCCTGGACACAGGGGTAAGTGGGCTGGAGGGCATGTAGTACATGTCCTTCTCACAACCAGGCCCTAATGCAGCACTCTCCTACCTTAAACGTCTTTTTTGGCACCTCTTGTAGACAAACAAGCTTTTCTTTATGCCTCCAGTTTACCTATTCCTGTCACTTGAGATGTCACTGAGCCACCCTATCAATGAGCTCTTGTCCCTTAGAGGATGTCAGTTACCATTGCGGAGTATTGATTTCTGCTGATTGTTCATGAGTAGGCTGAACTATAACTTTGCATGGAGAAATTGAGCTGTTGGAAGTGTCACTGGCACTGGTAGAAGTTTCCCATTATCTATGTGCCTCTTTGGCAAAGGCAGTTCCCTAGGGAAAAATTCTCACCCTCCCTTCCCCTCAGTCTCCAAAGCATGTTTTCGTGAAAATGCTGCCTCACCCTAGCCTAGGGTGGGGAATTGAAGGGAGCAGAGATCAACCCTCACATCAAGCAATGGAACAAGGTGAGATATTCATAATCTTAAAGCAACTACTTCTGGATCGTTGAAGTTTATCCACCTTCAGAGTAATACACATATCATGTATGTATAATGTATTGATATGATAATGTAACGCACCTCCAAGAGCAGGCAATCAGCGGCGCTCCACCCCTACCCAGTATGCAACTCCCAAGCCTTATTTTCGTGGTTATTTTATCTGTACCAACTGTGAGCTTCAAGTCCCAGCTCCTGGTCTATACAGAATCATTTCTAATTGCTCTTGAAAAAACTGTTTGCTTTGTAGGAATGTAACTCCAGTGTGCTAAAAAAAAGAAGACTGATTCATATAAGCAGGCCGAGAAATCTGTCTAGATGACTTCTAAGCGATGGATCCTCTGTCATCCCTTGGGATTTATTCAGCTGAATTTTGATATTTTGATATATCTCCTTTGCACTTTGATATTTTTCTCCCTGTCAGCAAGTCACATCTTAAGCAGTAGCAGCTTCTTTGCAATTAACCAGCATTTTGAGAAGTCACAGCTCTCTTTCACCCCTCCCTCTCCCCCTCCAGTCTTCATCTAGTATTATTCTTGCAAAGTCAGTGGCAGCTGGAGAACTAATCCCTTTAACCTCACTGTAGGATTTCTGAAATTAACTTTCTTGGAAGGAAACTTACTTCTTTCTGCACATTGACACTTCAGCGTTACTCAGTCCCCTTGAGCTATGCTGCTTTAATATCCCCATGATGGATGCTGTGTAAAACTTAAGACAGGTAGTCACGTTAACATTAGTCAAAAATCAAATTAGGATGGAGGTATGGTCATATTGGATGAGATTAGTGCTCCAACTAGTCAAAATCCCGGACAAGGTGCTAAGAAGGAGCTTTTCAATTGATTATTTGTGTAACCATCTGATTTTCTCTCCTCTAGCTTGATAACAAGATGAAGGGTGGTCTAACACCCCATTATCTTTGCAGTCTCTTCTGAAGGGGTGAGCAGCTCAGAAAAGGTATTCTCTGCTTAGCTGTAGGTGTTTTTCCTCCCAGCTACGTTGTTCTGTCCCTGTGTGGAAATGATTAAGTTACTCAAGAAATTTTGTTTAGATTAATTTAGAAGTACTGTTTATTTTTTATAAAGATCCTTCTTTCAGCTCATTTCATGTCCTGATTTACCAAGCTTTAAGGAGGTCGGATGGATGGCCAAGGTCACATGGAGCTGACTGACTGTGTCACTGTTGGTGAGATCTCTGACCCCAGTAGCCACAGGGCATTATGGATGCTTCAGCCTCTGCATGAACACTGATCTGCCCTCTCTATGCTGTGAAAACAGGGTCTCCTTTAAAAAAATCAACAGTCTTACCACACTGCAGGCTTATTTTGTTTTATCCAAAGGCGAGAAATGTTTGCAAATCACATGGCTTGCAACATGGTGGATGTATAACCAAATTATGCACAACCCCATGGTAGGGAGACAGAGGCCTTCCATGGAGTGTGTTGCTGGGCTGATGCCTCTGCATCCACAGCCCAATATCTGCAGCAGGAGCAGAGGAATGTGAGGTGGCTTGTAAATAAATGACATAATTTGGATGGCATGAAAGCTGGCTGGAATTGTTTTGTATTATTTTCCTGGAGGCTCCTTGATGTGCAGAATGGCTGTTAAGGCTCTTTGTTGTTGTTGTTGTTGTTGCTGCTGCAGGGCCTTAAGTTTGCAGATAACATATGTTATGTGTGACTTATAAGAAGATGCACCAAGGAGTCTATGCAGTGTGAAACTGTAATTAAGCCTCCACAGAATTTGGGCTTCTGGGGCATTCAAGTTAACACAGGGAAAACATGGTGCGACTTTAATTGAAAAATACCTACGGTGAACAAAGCAGAGCTTGTAATTAGTTCCTCAGGAACCTCTGCATTGTGGAACTTGTTGCATTCACATGTTTTGAAATCAAGAGTTTAACCAGGCGAGGTGGACCCCAGCCAGTGAGAGCATTCATCATTCATGGACGAGAAGGCTTTGTCCTTGAACCTCTGCCATACCTAAACACCATTCTTCTCTTATATGAGACAGAAGGGGACCAGGATCATCAAATCCAGCCGTCCGATATCACAAGCAACCATATGGTTTGATAACTGTGACACCAAATGAACCTGCTTCCATTATATCTCTGTAACATTTATTGGGCATATTCATTCCTCAGTGTGGCATGGGAGAGGGAAAGGACTTGGGATGCAGAGGGCTTGCTGGGGCAGGACAGCTGTCCACCACATCCCATTTGCATCCTTGTTGCCTCCTCCAGCCCACCTGCCTTGCCAAGTAGAGAGGGAGGCACCTGGAGCACAGCCCCAGAGCGTGATAACTTCTCAGCCACAGCTTCAGATTTGAGCTGCTGAATCACTCAACTGCTGCAAGTTTTGAGAAAGGGAGAGGTGGGAAAGAGCTTGCTCTTGCCATCAGATATATAATCCATCTATTATTAAATTTTACCCTTAATAATCCATGAGAAACTCATTTTTTTTCTCAACTTTTGTATGTGGCATGACAATGGGAAACTCTCGTAAATCTGATGTTGATGCTCAGATAACCAAGAAGCTAGTTAATCACAGCATTCACAATGCCCTGAGCCTGCTTTGCTGCCTTGCAGTGATAAATTAGGGAATGAGAGCGATATAAAACAATATTTTAAAACTATTAAAAGCCGCTACCACATTTAGGAAGTTATTCTACCAGTTACAGTGGTGATAGGAGGTGGAAATCTGTTTTTTGTTCTGTATATATGTGTGTATAAGTAATTGACAGTGCCAGCTGTTTTTTCTATTAATGAATTTTATGTTTATCAATGTAAGTGATGAAAATCTGCTTTGTCCCCAGACTGCATGAGGTTATTAAGGGCAGAACACAGAGCTTCCTCTGTATCTCTGAGGAATCAGAAACCTCCCAGTCTCCTCAAAAATAGATGAACCAGTTCAGGAAGATGCTTCCAGAGCTTCTGCTTCTGGATCTATCTGCAGGAGATGTTGCAGTGGATCTTCTGTATTGGCAAATCTGCCATTAGTATCTCTACAGAGTTGTCTGCAAAGTGTTTCAGGAAAGGCCTCTGTCTTTGTGGCCTGCAGATCTTGTGTGTATTGTCACAGAATGAAGTGCTGGAGCTTGTAGAGGAGGTTGAGGGAATCTGAGCTGTGTTTTTCAAGGAAGGCCAGTGGCCATTTCGATCTCCTTCGAAGTCCTTACTCAAGATTTGAGGTCTTTAGTGCATTTATATACTTCATATTGGCCCTCTGCATGACATGAGTTGGCTGAAGAGCAAACGGGTATTCAACTGCATATCTATATTAAATCGTTTTCTTATCAGGGTGGTGCTTGTACAAAAGCTGTCATATCTCAGCATACTGAATTCTCTACCTTCCTGATATTCAAGGCATTTTCTGGTTTGTTCCGGTGGAGCTGATGAAAGAACATGTGGTCTAATCCCACTGGGTGAATGGACTCGTCTTCCTTAGCTAAGAGACAAGAAGTACCTACTCATGAAAGACCTTTGATGAGCTTTTGGATGATGCTGGGATAAATGAAATTTTGCCTCTGGCAGCATACATCTTGTTACGCAGTTGTGAGGAGAACTGCATCTTTGAAAGGACTGCTAGCCTTGCAAGATCAAGGTTTTCTCAGCAGGAACTGGGAGCACCAGCAAGGTCACTTTTGCAGCAGTACCCTTCTGCCCGTGGCTGGTCAGACAGGAAGAAAAGGTGGTCCCAGTCCCAAGCTTATGCTGGCAGACTTGTGATTACTTCTGTCTTGCCACAGCTGTGCCATGACATCGAAGTACATTGTTTTGTTCCCTGAGGACAAAGATAATCTGACAAACCTCAGGATGTTGCCATGGACTGAAGAGCATATGCAGAGTTAGCTACAGTGGGAGAGGTAGCTTGTTCTTTAATCCGTACCCCACGTAATCATAATCAGCTCTGAACTATTGTCTGTTTTGCAAGATCAGGCTTTTTTTTTTTTTTTTTTTTTTTTTTAACAGGAGCACTGAAAAACAAAGCATTTAAAAATACCTAAGCGTAAACTCTTGACCTTTGAGAGTATTTTCAAAGCAGTACATTTGCTATGTTGCAGTTTTGGGAGATGGCCCAAAATGCTCCCTGAGGAGAGTCAAGAATAGCATCCTTAGAAATGTGTGTGAGCTGGAAAGGATTAGAAGGATTAAAGCATACTCATAGCACTCCATAGGTGGAGGCTCGCTTGCAAACCTGAACCAGCCTCAGTTTTTAAAGTCAGTAATTTTGAAGGCTCAACGTTGCCTTCCAAACAGCTTCCCTCCAGTGCCATTGTTAATTAGCTGATAATGTTCTGTAAGGCTTTATGCTTGAGAACACCTGTCCAGGAGAGCTCAAACCAGTGTCCTAACTAGTTATAGTAGCAGTCCTTCTACTGCTGTCATTTGTCTTTGAATCAGGCCTTAAATGCCTATAATATTGAATTATCTAGCAACTCGGCATTTTCCATTGACCACAGCAACAACAATGCAGTTTACACTGTGCATTATTGGGAAAAGTGGGCTCCACAGAAAAGTATGTGAGAAAAACGTCCCAACAGCATTTGTTCAATTGTTGGCCACTGTGGCTGCTACTTTCATTAAAGTAAATACTTCCTTCTGATTGTTATGGTTTCTGGTCACTGCTTGGCAATGTTGATAAGCCATCGACAAAGCAATGTCAGAAGGCTCAAGCTCTGAATTTATCTGATTTTGAGGGTAGATTCAGTCTAGGAAGGAGCTTTGAATCCTGTTAGGGTAAACTCTGGCTGTGGTGGCAGGCTGATGACATAGGGAAACCCACATTTCCTTGTCTGAAAGCAGTATTAATAGTGTTCCTGAAGGCTGGTCACCTATTTTCTGGTTTGTCTAAAGTGTAAAGCCACCTGCCATATTCCTCTGCTTGTTATGTCCTTCAGGGTGCATGAGATATTCATGTGAATGAACAGGAGGGATTACTTACTGCTGTGTCTGGACCCAGGCAAACCCTGTGGCTCTCTGGTTCCCAGGCCAGAACTGAAGCAGATTTACCACTGAAAGTTGCCCCAAGAAATGGTGGGGACTGCTGAATTTGTTCCACCTTAACATGAGTGGGACCTCAGTGGGGCCGTGCTGGACAATGATGCTTCCACCAAAAAGGCAGCAATGCAGTTATTTCCAAAGAGGGCAACCCACACATGACTGGATAATGAGATTTTCCCATGTAGTCCCACTAGGGATTCATTTGCTCAGGAAACAAAGAAGCATAACAGGACTTTTATGTCTATAAATGAGACCGTGTCTCTCTGCCTCATATTTACAACACGGATAACTCTGTAATCTTTGATAACAACACCAGAATGACTGTTTTCTCAGAAAAAAAAACCTTCATTGTTCAGGAAATTACCATTTTAATTTATTTTATTTTACTAAACTTCTGCTGCTAGGCTACCCATGGTGCAGAAGCACTGGGATGTATACAAAACAGCAAGCCTGCTGAAGTCTAAATCAGACTTTAATAAGAGAATGTCATGTTGCATTTAAAAGCTTCTCTTCACCTTCCTTTTACATGCCATCAAGTGAAAATAAAAATAAGGTTATAATTACATCGCTGCCTCCACTCAGCATTATCTGCGAGATCTCTCACGTTTCTTTCCGCACCTTTTCCTCTCCTCCCTGGTTTGCTGCTTACTTAGCAGGCTGTCAGGATCCCAGCGCTGCCTCAGCTGAGCAGATGACTACCTGTGGTCCTTGTTCATTAGAGGTGACAAGCTAAAGGAGTAAATGCCTGCCCCATGGAAAGTTTCATGCCACAGTGTCAGCCTGACGTGGCTGGGTGGGAAATGAGTTGGCCTGAGCTTTCCCACTCTCTCTGGAGCATGAAATTGCACTGAGAGTGACTCTGGCAGATGCTAACCCTCTTCAGGATCCTAATGCTGCTCTCAGACCCATCCAACCATGTTACTGCATTATAGTCATACAAAATATCATTAAGTCTTGCTTCTCCTTACGAACAGATTGGCCCAAATCCTTTTATTCTTTGTTACCCTTTCCTTTCTTTTCATTCCTCTATTTTATGCCTTTTCTGCTGCTTCACACTTCTTCCCCTTCCTTTCTTTCCCATACTTCTTAATTTCTTTTTTTCCTTCAAATATGAATAAGCCTGTAGATTCCGAAGGATTAAGAGGCTTTGTGTTTCCTGGCCTTCCCCGAGTTCCTTCTCCCCAGTCTATGCGGTTCCTGAGTTCCTACTTCCCAGTGTTGGTCCAGCCCTTGTCTCATGGCAACCCCAGCGCTCCCAGCACCTCTGAGAGGCTTTGTGCACATGCTGCCATGGTTCTCAGGTGATAGGGACCCCAGCCTAAAATCACAGAAGCATAGAATCATTAAGATTGGAAAAGACCACTAAGATCATCTAGTCCAACGACCAGCCCATCACCACCATTCCCACTAAACACGTACCTCAGTGCCACATCTACACGGTTCTCAAACACGTCCAGGGACGGTGACTCCACCAATTCCCTGGGCAGCCTGTGTCTCACCTCTTTCTGAGAAGAAGTTTTCCCCAATATCCAACTTGAACCTCCCTTGGCAGAACCTAAAACTGTTACCCATAAGCCCCACCTCACTACAACCTTCTTTCAGGTAGTTGTAGAGAGTGATAAGGTCTCCCATAAGCCTCCTCTTCTCCAGACTGAACAATCCCAGTTCCCTCAGCCACTTCCAGTAACACTTTTGTTTCAGCCCTTCACAGCTTCATTGTCATTCTCTGGGCATGCTCCAGGGCCTCGATGTCTTTCTTGCAGTGAGGGGTCTAAAACTGAACACAGTACTCGAGGTGTGACCTCACAAGGGCTGAGTACAGAGGGAGGATCACCTCCCTGCTCCTGCTGACTGCGCTATTTCTGATACAAGCCAGGATGCCATTGGCCTTCTTGGCCACCTGAGCACACTGCTGGCTCATGTTCAGCCAACTGTCAACCAGTGGCTGGTTTCCTTTTCCTCCATGCAGCTTTCCAGCCACTCTGTCCCAAGCCTGTATCATACCCTGGAGATGTTGTGACCAAAGTGCAGGACCAAAGCTCATACAAAAAATCTCATGGAGTTTCTTCAGGCAGGGATTTTCCTCTTCTTTGTAGATTAAATGACAGAGGAGCTGGCGGGCATTCCTGGCCCTCAGAGCTGTGCAGGAGGACCTCTTAAGAGCAATCTGGTTTTATTGCCAAGCTAATGTGACTCTGTTACTGCAGCCTTAAAATTGCCACTTTTTCAAGCCTTCACAGGAGACAAGAATCAACTAGCTGTACTTTCACGGTTCTTTATCTGATGAAGCCTCTTTCAAGGTCTTCATAAAACTAGGTGGCATTGTTCTGAGTACAAGAGAAATGAGGTTTAATGGGAAAAATGGTGGCTGAACACTCGATAGAGCACCAGCCATTGGCACAGACAGGCTCACACTGAATGCTGCCTTTAGGCCAGGCAGCAGACAGGAGCGCAGAGGTTATGTGACACAACTGGCCGCTCTCTGGTTCTGAAGCTCTCTGATAATAGGTCTCTTCATCCGGAATAGCTGCTTGAGTATATCACTGTGACAAGAAGCCATATTCTGCATAAATTTCTTTAAGCAAGTATGCTTTGCAGTTTACTATGTTCCAGCTTTTAATAAACACTTATCAGAAATAATTCATGGTAATTTTTTATCAGATACATGCAAACATGCAGCAGCAGCATTCAATAGAGATTTCAGGAGCTTTGCTGTTAAAGCCTCTCAGCTGATCTGAATTTATTTGTAGGCATGCTGATCAAAAGGAAACCACTACTGGCATCCAGATATTAAAGATTCAGTTTGTAATTGATCACAGTCCTTTGAAAAGCCCGATGAATGGGAATAATTTTAAAGGATTTGAATGTTTTTTTTCATTTATTTCCTTGCTTCTTAGTATTATCTGGGTCAAGATGCTGGAGCAAAGCATAGGATTAATCTGACCAATTTATTTTTAGGAATCACAGAATCATAGAATATCCCAAGTTGGAAGGGACTACCATGATATTTGGTTATTATAAGTGGAATTCCATGGATGTGCCAAGCAACATATTATTTTCTGAATGTGAACTCCATTATTAGTTTCCTGAGGTATACAGACAACATGATGATCTTCAGGAAGCTTTATAATCCACCAAACCTTGATGCAACATGAAGTATTGGCACTAATGCAGCTCCATAATATTAAACCCCAGTAACCATCCATGAAATGGAATGATCCCAGTAAGGAATGATATCCATTACGGATATGCTGTACATAAAGGATGGACTCAAAGTTCAGCCCAGAAGTTGCTCAGCAAACCAAAGTTTCTTGGAGTTAGTGGTTTGATCTTGAATTAGAACAAGGGCTGGATTGTATCTTTTGTCCCTTCCAGACCAATGTTTTATGATTCTTTGGCACTGGTGGCAAAATATCATGGAGCAGATCAGAATTTCACCTTGCAGATCAAAAAGGGCGGAAAGATAAAGTGATATCAGGAAACCTTATCAACAGAAAGCAACAAATATAGGTAAAACTACTTTCTGTTGTATTGTCCTTTATCTCCTGCTGTGAAGTTTTTCCTGCTCTATAATTCCATGCTGTTCTCTGCTTCACGTATACCATACACATTTGCTGATTTGTAGTTGTGGCACTTTTATTACCTTTAATATTGCCTGTGTGTGTAGCTCACACAGGCGTCACTTTTCAAACACAATTGTGGAAATGGAATAATGCAGTGGATAAGTACTTGTTTCTTCTTGTTCTCTTTTTTTAAAGAAATAAGGCCATAATGTGTTGCTTTCACTATTTTGAGTTAGCCTCTCTCATAGTATTTATGTTCTATGCAATGCATTCTGATTTGTTTTCCAGGTAATTTCTAATTTTTATTTTTCTTAATTGCAAAGCACCCTGTATTAGATGGTTTCTCATGGGCAAACAAGTGGGATGTCAAAACATATTTGCCTAGTGATACCAAGCACAAAACTCATCATTCTTGAATTTAAATGGAATATGCTTTGCAGAAATGAAGTACTGCCACCAATACAGATGAGACATACAAATGAAGAAAATCAGCTTGTAAACATGCAATTGCTCACTTTCCTTTTTTCCTTCCTTCTCTCTGTTTCTGCGCTTAATGTCTTTGCTAATAACATGACCATCTCATTTTCTCCTATGTCACGTGCTTGAATAATAAATACGAGTTGTTTTAGAATAAACTCCACTTGCTAGCTTTGTTTGTAAAACGACTGTTTCTGATTCCCTGTCAACATGTTGATAGACCTCAGGGTGTTAAAGCACTGCTGTTTCATTTCAGCATTCTTTTCTGGGTGCTGTGTGTTGGTACTACAGCCTTGTGCCTGTGTCTGAAATAGGCGTTTTTGCACCTGCTGTGGTGTTGGTAGTGCTGTGCTTGCTCTGCTGTCTCCTCCTGTTTCTGGTGAAATCGATGGCTTCAGGTTCTCTTTGATCTCCGTTAATTACAGAAGGGCATGAAAGCAATGTTAATTGCTTAGCTTCTGACTCTAGTTCTTGTTCTCAGAAATACTTTTCCCCTCCCATATTGACTTTGTGGAGGCAAACACACGGGTTTTATCCACCAACAGGCCATGCTCTTGCCAGTTCTCTGCAACCAGACTTTAAGCAGCAATTCCTTCCGCTCACTCATGTGCTGACTGGTGCAAGAGCAAGATCCTAGCCTCGCAATTGCTTCCTATTGAGTGTGAAACCTGAGCAAATAATTCTCTTTCCAAAGAGAAAGCTTATAGCCTTTATGGATGTTTGTCCCCTGCTGTGTAGGTATTAATCTCTCTATTATAGTCAATATTAATAATTGACAGAGGGCAGGAAATACAAACAGTTTTAATCTGAGCTTCATGCATTTATTTAACAACAACGTATTCATTTTTAATGGCATTATGGATTTTTAAGTAGGGAAAAAAGTGCATTCTCTCACTGGAGTGTGATTGAGGTTTTACATTCCTGTCTGGGAGAAAAAGTTCAGACTTGACCTTGGGGCATTTAAACACAGTTTTAAATAGTTGTGATAATATTGCAATCTACTAATTCTTGTAAAAGTATCTTCAAAAGAAACCGTGATAGGGTGCGATCACTGGAATGTATTTATATAAATCTGTGAATTGCTGCCTACACCCATAACAAGCAAGATAGCACCTCAGATGACTTCTATTAAATAACTCATTATTTGAGGGGCAAATCATTGAATCTGCCATTGCTTAATACATTTAACATCTTTTGGGGGTCTATACTAACAAGAACTCCAAGCTAGTTCCAAAAGTCAAACATGATGCCAAATACTACCCAAGCGTAGATTCTACCTTGCTATTCAGATATACTGGGGATAATCCATCTTGTATCTTTAAGTGCTCAAAATACTTCTGAAAATAAAGCCTGTAGAAAAATTTTCCTATTGAACATCCCCTTCTGTTTCTATGTGCTATCTGGTCCAAACTTTTTCACATAAATCATGTTTACAGGCACTGAACGGTTCCCATCCATGGCTTTTGGTGGTGCTAGTGCTGGACCTGCAGTTTAGCTGTGCCAGGTAACTGGGCCAGCTGAAAAAAAACAGGAGGCAAGGCAGTGGGATGGGAATGGACAATAAAGGTCTAAGCCATTGGGTTCCCTAAAATTGGGGCCATCAGTTTCAACCTTCTAGCCAAGGCAGAAGCTCTAGCCAATCTACTTATTGCCTGCTCTACGCAAAGAGAGTTTAAGGTGTTGGTACTTCATAAGTTTTCAGGAAGCAATACTAAGATGATTCTAAAGGAGAACAGGATGCACTTTTGAAACCCCAGAAATTTTTGAGGATGTGAGAGCATGTTTCCAGTTCAGCTTAATTTGAACAGCCAAAAGGCCGGGGAAGGATAGGAATTTTAGGTGCCGTGAGGGATGTGATAATGTGGTAACATGCGTATGATGATTCTTTTAAAATTTTTCACTCTTTGATTACCCTTGGCCGAGAGAGTGATAACAAAAGCATCTACTGTATACTTTGGCATGGAAATATTTCCATAAATGTGGGCAGAAGCAGAAGTTGCCTGCAGCTGACTATGGGTGGTAGTTTGTATTTATTTTGTAGTGGTTGTCTTAGACAAAGTCCTTTGGGGATGAGGGACTTTCCCAGCTGAAGGCAGACAGTTCACCAGGGTCCAGGTGGGAGTCATTCCACATCAGTATGTGATAGAGATTCTGCCACCTTGGCTTCACCAGCTCTGATTCTGCCAAGCTTTACTCCTACAAGTAAGTGTTCTGTGGGCTGGCTGTCTCTCATTAGATTGCGATGGATAGGAGGCATTCTCACATAGATGAAAGCAGGCTGGTGGGAAATCTTGTGTCTTAACTTTGATTAGGTCAAATGCAAGATAGTAGCATGGCTTCAGTTTTTGTATAGCTGCTTAAGTGCTGGGCTATGTTTGGGTTTAACGTGCCTTTAGCTTACCTGTCTGTTAGATATACACTAGGCGTCACTCTCTGTAGCAAGACTGGACAGGATTGCATCTAGCATTATTACCTGTGAAGATGGGTGCTCCTGTAGGTACAAAATACCCTGGTTGATAGTTCCTACAGAGATGTCCCACAGCCCCGGAGCAGAAATCCCATTCCCCAAAATGGCAGTCTTTGCCACAGTAGCTGCTACCTAAGCAGGATCATCAGTGTAATTTGCAAACCACGATGAAGAACAAACTGAGGTACCTTCCGAATTAGAGGAGAGCTGACTAACAATACAGAACTACATCTAAAGCCCTGCTGTTATTCCTGAGAAGAATCATTTTGTCCAGCGCCAGTTTTGCTTAAGGAAGGAGCAGAAGAAAGAAGAACTATTATAGGAATGAACACCTTCATTTCCCCTCACCTAGAGAGAGCACTGAAATCTGTAGGAGTCTTGTGTGCATATCTGACAGCCGAATTGGGTCTCATCATTTGCAGCTTCTCTGTCATCTTTTTTTTCATTTTGAGCTCTTCCAGTCATTTCACACTTTCAAATAGATGTTGTGGCGCAGTGGCTTTCCTTGCCACTGCCATGATCCCTTTGATAATTCTGTCTCCTGAACTTCATCTGCACAGCCAGCCCAAAGTTTAAATAGGCATGGCTGGAGCCCTTGCTTGGTGGGACTTTACTGCTTTGGAGTCACGTTTAAGCTGATATATAGATCAATCTACACTCCCCACAAAAGGTAATTGTTCAATTTTATTTTTATAGTGCCTCAATTTACAGCAGGTAGTTAGATTTCCTATAGGTTTATGCATTTCAGATGGCAAAGCCCTATCATTTTAGTGCAAAGGTTTCATGTAGCCACCTGGAGCCTGTATTTTATAAAGCCTTGCAATTTCTTGTTCTAGGTTGTGGGACATCTTTGTTACACCTGTGGTCTAATATTGTGTAGGATTAATTATACCATGTAAGCAACTCTGCAGCCTTTGTCTTTGCCTCTGAGAGGAATGCTTTAGAGGTAATCTAACCACATTAGGGGTGAAAACATTATCTGTGCTATAACTTGCCATTTTTTCACAATAGAATGGTCATTACAGTGTTGCAGTGGTCCTGTAGCTGCAGGTATTGCACGTGAGTTTTCCTTTGCAATGGGCTATTTCATCTGTGAAAACTGCATTCCTGAGGTCCCAGGGATATTATAAGCTTTAGAGACTAGCCCAGCCTATGAATGCTATTACTAAGGTAATTATTTCACCAGAGCAGATAAATCTTATGGAACACTAAAAGGAAAAGAAGATGCTGGTGGTGAATGACTTGGATGAAAATAACCTGGATTAGAAGGCAAACCAGAAGAAGGCAAAACAATTTGGCTTTCACAGGAGACCTTGCCATATTACCTCATTTAATGGTACTCCATTAAATTATAAATACAAGTTGGAAACAAGTGAGAGTTTGTAGGGTGTCTGTTGATAGCTTTTCCATGCCAAAGCCTTTTTCTAATGGCCCATTTTGAGATTACATGGGAGCAGACAACTGTCTGTTCTGATGCTGTCAATCAAGTTAATCTGTTATCCTCTCACCAGTGATGATCAGTGTATCTGAAAAGGTTCTGGATGCTCCATATTGGTGCTAATGGGAAAATCTTCTTCAAAATTATATCAACTGAGAACACACATATGACTAAATTTTTTTGCCTTCCCAAACCTTCGTTGCTACTGAAAGCTTAAGCATAAATAATTTTTTCATTGCCAACTATTGCTCTTGCTTCCATGCCATTAATAAGTACACTAAGCAACAGCTCTAGTGTGGAATTCGTGGGCATCCTGCTTTTAATCTTTGGCCACAGTAAAAGCAAGCTGAGTATTATCGTTCTTTGATCTTGGTCTTAGCCAATTTCCAGTGCATGGCAAAATGTTACCTCCCATCCCACGACTACTCATTTTTTGTAACAGTCTCTAGTGAGGGACATGGTCAAAAGCTCTTTCAAGTTAAAATAAATGATTTCTGGTGGTGGCTAAGGGATAGGATATTTCAGCTCTACGTGTGAAATGCAAAAGGATTTGAAGGCCAGACTTTCTTATCAGCAAGATATGACCACAGGGGTGGGATTCATCTCAGCTGCCTTTAGCTGTCTCCATGCCTGTTGTCTAATCCAAGACAGTTATCAAGGCTATGCCTTTAGTCACTTTAGAGGGAAGGAAGCATCTCCAAATGGCAATTCATTTCATTTTTAAAAGGTGTGTTTAAAGGTTTCATTAGCGATGATTCTGGCTAAGTAGCTTCTGAATTTGCAATTCACCTCTCTTTGCATGTGCTGGTACAGCTTTTGCTGGGACCATACTAGAAGAAGGAAACTGAATAGTCTTGGCTTATTTTTAACTTCACAGGAGGCTCTTATGGAAATTAAGGATATGGTTTCATAGGCAGCTGAGCTGATTTAATGGCTAATTAGCACAGAAAGGTGAAGGTCTTGGTCATCTTCCCTCTTTCCTTCTGACAGGAGTTGTCTGCTCCTCTCATATATGCCCAGCCATGTGTTTTCTTCCTTCCTTCCTCTCTCTGCATCAGCACGATGCTCCTGCACTTGCATGATGAACTTGTCAAAGAAGTGATAGAGCAGAAAATGAACAATACAAAGCACAATCATTCTTTTTAGCCACATCATGTATTTGCTTTTGCTGTTGTAACACGTACCAGAATGAGAGCACGGGCGGTGAGAAGGAGGTTGGGCCAAACCACTCAGTTGTAGTGTACATTTCCTTGGATGCAAAGTGACGTATGAAACTCCCTGCGTAGTCACTGGGTGAGAGGTAAATGTTATGCTGTGCTTTAGAGCAGGTTGCCCAGAACCATGCCCCAGTATTGAGAACATGGACTGGACAACCTGATCTGGATGGCGCTGCTTGGACAGAGGGTTTGGAATAAAGCTTCTTGAAAGGTCCTTTTCAACCTCAACAGTTCTGTGATTCCATGATTAGGGACCGTTCCTCACAAAGGTTTTTTTATGCTGGTCAGATTGGTGGTAGGATTTACAGCCTGGTCCCATAAACAGTTGCAGTACAACAGTATGAACACTTTACTGAAGTCACAGAATCACAGAATCATAGGAAGCCTTAAAGACTGTCTAGTACAACTGCCCTGCAGTGAGCAGGGACACCTACAGCTCGATCAGGTGCTCAGACCCCATCCAGCCTGACCTTGGCTGTCTCCAGGAATGGGGCATCCACCATCTCTTTGAGCAATCTGTCCCAGTGCCTCATCGCTCTTACTGTAAAAAAAAAAAAAAAAAAATCTTCCTATGTCCAATCCCCTTGTCCTGTTACAACAGTCAGTAGGGAATGGAAATTTTCTTAACAATTTTTGCTTCTGCAGGCAGCATCTTGTTGAGTGACCTCTGTATAGCTGTCAGTAACTCTGTTAACTCCAGGTACCTATTTCACGTGGGTGACTGTAAGGGGTGTGCTGACTAAATGGCTAACTTTCAGAAGGCTGAAGTTTGACAAGGTGAGTGTCACTGTAAGCTACAGCTTATCAATGCTACAGGAGGCCCACAATGCAGCTGTTGTGAAGGACTGGCTCAGGGAAAGTCTTTCACAGTGTGTTAAAATCATTTCACTCCTGGGCCGCCTCTTTTTTTTTTTTTTTTGGATGCTATTGTCATGCTTGGAAACCTCAAGTGATCACTGCACTTTTCTGACTTCCTGTCTCTAACTGATTTAAGTAGGAATTCCTTTAGGACATAAAAAATGATGTGGTAATTTGGTATGCTCACAGCCTCTTCACTTATTTAGAAAGAAAGAAGGCATGGGCAAGTCATCCATTATTTATTGATAGCACTTAAGAAAGCACTGTGATAGATGCTGTTGCAAACAGACATATCATGTGATTGAGAAATTAAAGTCAGTGGATGACACTTTCTAAAGATTTTTTCAGAAGGTCTTTCAAAATGGAAAGATTCCAAGTTTTGACAGCTTTGGAAGGATTGCTCTGGAAGATCTTGCTAAGTTGCACAAATGGCCAAAAGTTAGCTAACTTCTATCCTTCTAACTTAACTTTCATCAAGTCTCTCGGGATGAATTGTATCCCCAGTGCAGTGTACAGGCGTTCACAGAACCGAGAACTTAGGTTCACCACGCCACTTTCAAGACTTGCTGATATACAGGGTATTCCTCCAAAGCAGGACCTCCTGCTTTGTAGAGTGGCTGCTAATGTGCTAAGTCACGGTGAAGGAGGGATCCAAGAGGACGGATCCTCCTCTAGCTGTAGAGGTCTCAGTTGCACTCTCTTTTGCATCCCTCCCAAACGTGAGGCGTATTAGAATTTCTCCTGCACATTGTTGTCTGATGGCATAAACCTACTCGTAGTTTTTCTTTCTTGTGCTCAGTATATCTAATATCAGAAAATAGCAATATGTAGTATCTTGCTTTTACAATCAGGAGTCAAACAGATAACTGATAGTCTTAGAAACAGTGTAAGTTCAAAAAATACAGGGCTAAAATATTAGGCTGGGACTCATCGCCATCTCTGAATGCTTACAGCATAATGTTTATGTCTGACATAGTTATCTAGATGCTTTTTATACTCAGTGGGAAGAAGTGGGCACTTCTGGGCTCTGATTCATCAGGTCAGTTTTGAACTTATCTTGCTTTGTCTCCAAAAATTCTGTTTCTCTCAACTGGCTATGAAGGAAGACAAGATGAGCAGATCAGATGAGGTAAGGTGAATCTCCTCTTGGTGTGTATCAACCACAGCATGTCATGTGTGTGTATTCTACCTTTAGAGTGTGTGTGTGTGTGTGTGTGTGTGTGTGTAAATCAGCTTGATGCAACCCAACAAACTTGAGTTCAGCTGGCTTTCAGGAAATGAGAAAATCAGTGTGTGGCTGAAAGAAAAACATAACAGAAGTTACTTTACTGGTTTAAAAGCACCAAGACAAACATAAAAATGCTAGCCTGTTCCTTAGACTCCTGAAAAATAGTTCTGTTGTCCCTATGAACATTTCTCTAAAAAAATGCAACCCCCTTGCCAGGTGAGATATTTGCTTTTAAGTTTTTGCTGGATATGAAGTCATTCAAACTCATATCCTTCTCTGCTATTTGTATACATTGCAACACTTTCCACTTTCTCTAAGAATCTTACCAATGTGCAAAAAGGTTGGTAGGTGCAGCCTGGAGCCAGCAGATTCTCCATCTGTACTTGGAAACTGCAAAAGTGCCATGTCTCTGTGCAGAATTAGTTCAAGCACTGTGCTAGACTAATAAGACTGCATAGCTTTCAGATTATATCTGGAGAAATGAAGAGATCAGTAATGTAGGCATCTACTCTGCTGGACTGGGAAATAATGCTTGTGATATCAAACCCTTCTCCCTTCTCCTTTTCCTTATTTTTTTATTTTTTACTTATTTTTCCTTTTTTCCTTTTTCTTTTTTTTCCTTTCTCCTTTTTTTTCCCCCTTTTTTTTCTTCTTTCCTTGTCCTTTTTTTCTTCTTGAGTATTGTGTGGAAAAAAAAAAAAGCTAAATCAAAAATGCCTTTAGTGTGAGTAATTCTATTTTCTCTGAAAAATGGAGGGGATGCAGTGTTAAAGTCTTTCACTTAAACTGCAGAAAAGATTCAAACTTTGATGTCGGGTTCTTCGCTGCTGTAAATATCAATGTGTTTATTTTGTGAAGAAAGTCCTTGTTTCTGTGCTGCATTGGTTTAAGAGAACTTGTAATAAACAGGAAGTCAGTGGAGATAAACTCAGGGTCTCTTTTTAGTTTTTGTGAACTTTGAAGGATAAGTCATTCTGCTCCGCTGCTGAAAACGTTGCATACATACTAATATCAAAAACTGTCAGCTCCCAGAAGTGTCTGGTTTCATTTCCACTGGCAGGAAAAAAATCCAACACAAGCTTATATACTTATGCCAGTCTTCTTTGCTTTCGCAAAGACTGGATATTTCTGGAAAAGACCTTCTGCCTTCAACTACCCCCACCAATCAAAATAATATAGTTAACTGCTCTCCATGTATTTTTATTGTTGATGCTAGAAGCCCAGAGGACACCTATTTCCCGACTTTTCCCTTGGCAGACTGCAGAGGAGCTGGTGACCAAAAAAAACCCCAATCTTACACACATGGGAGGGTTCCTTGGAACTTTCTGAAGCTTTGCCTATATGAAACATTTTTAAAATGATGGATCAGCAAATTCTGAGGAAAGGAGTGGTTTAGTGGAATTTTCCTATTCCTTTTTTCCTGCCCAGGTCACTGGCAACGCTCCCATTTATACAAATGGAATCAAGGTTTTATATACATCCCGATTATAATATTGCTCCTATAATAGGTGTTATGTGTGTAGACCTTCTATGAGAAATATTTTTAAAAAACATAGGTTTCCTCTCTCTTCATTAGCCTGCAAACAACCTCTAGACACTACGAACTGTAAGACAGGAGGTTAATAAAGTCATGTGCATTTTATCAGAAACTAATGAAGCGTTCTCAAAAAAATTTCCAAGTCTGATGCAATTTCATTAGTTTGTGATAACATGTTGGGTCCTGGACACCCTACTTCTGCATATTTTCAGTGAGCTCTTACGGAGTAGGGAGAGA
Source organism: Numida meleagris (assembly GCF_002078875.1). Classification (NCBI taxonomy): domain Eukaryota; kingdom Metazoa; phylum Chordata; class Aves; order Galliformes; family Numididae; genus Numida; species Numida meleagris. The sequence continues at coordinate 168,849,303 of NC_034409.1, forward strand.
TGCGTATACCAATAGGAAGCAAGTAGGTAGACTCCATGGTGAAACAGTCAGCTTGTGTCAGCCTCTTTGGAGTGGAGGAAACTGAGATTTCTGAGGAATACCTGAGGGGAAGCTCATGTTTTCACTGATAAATAGAAATAGAGCCCAAGTGCTACAGTTCAGTGCCCAGGTGGTAAGTGATGCTAGAAACCCATACGTCCAGAACAGCCGCCCAAATGGCTTGGAGACCCTCTACTCCCATTGCTGCCATAGGAATAGATGTGCTTTGTATGTACTCCTTTCTCCTGTTTGACAGTAAAGCCCTCACTGTGAGTGGTAAAGTAATGATGATATGGTCCAAAGTGCCTTGATGAGGACAGCCCCCTCACAAGAGGGACAGTCTTTGTCTGAGGTGTCTCATCTCCCTGAAGGATAAGCATGCACTCTAAACCTGTGGGTCCTTAAATTTATATTTTACATGCATAAAATATGTTGTGATGATGATAATTATTATTTAATTAAAATATTTTCAAGTAGCGTTTTTGAGAACAGTGCAGCAGTGATACTGTAAGGCAGTTAACGGCAGTTAACTACTGTTAACTACATGTGGTGATCTCTTGCTGATGTTGCAAACGAAGACTGCAGGTGGACCTTCTCTCCCAGCTTTTATCACCTAGTCTGGAGCTGTCTACAGAGAGGCTCATCATGTGTCTCTCCTACTACAGGTGCTGTGAAGCAGTGTCCCAAAAACAAATGTGAAGCCAGGCAACCAGGGCTAGCCAATAACCCACCCCTGTTTTTATTCTAGTAGCTGTTAAAAAAGGGAAAATATCTTGAATCACCCCTGAAAAAATCTGACATAAAAAACTATAACAAAGTAAATGATTGCTCCAAACATATTCTTGCAGTGATAAGAGCTATTTGGAGACTTTCAAGGTAAGGCTGGATCAGGCCCTGCGCAACCTGACCTAGCTGTGGTGTCCCTGTTCATTGCAGGGGAGTTGGACAAGATGATCTTCAGAGGTCCCTTCCAGCTCTAAGGATTCTGTGATTCTATTCTATGATTCTGTTCTGAAGGAAGGTACTTTTAAAGTGGTTTCCAGTTGCTTTCCACAAGTGCTTTTTGCACTTGCTTTCCAGTGTATCCATGGAAGGTCCATGTGATTAAAATCTTTGGGCATGCCATAGAATCATAGAATCATACAATCACCAAGGTTGGAAAAGATCTCTAAGATCATCCAGTCCAACCGTCCGCCTATCACCAGTATTTCCCACTAAACCATGTCCCTCAGTACAACATCTAAATGTTTCTTTAACACCTCTAGGGACAGTGACTCTACCAGCTCCCTGGCAGCCTATTCCCGCACCTGACCTGATGCTATGGAAGACAGGACCAGTTTTAGTTATTATGTGTTGTTTGCTGACTGTTAAATAGAGATGGAATGAATTGTCCATTTTCTGTCTCCGGTGCTGGTTGTTTGAGCGTATTACTCGTTTGGGGAGTGCATTGTATTGCCAAGGCTGAGAGCACACACGTTTATCATTAGTAACAGCTCAGGGATGAGTTGCTTTCCTGTAACCTTGTCTCTTCTTCATGAGATTAACTTGTTTTCAACATTCAAATACAATGTTACGGAGCAATTCTATACTCAGTCATTAGAGAGCTGAATATGGTTTTCCCTCCTGTAGAAGTACGAAGGTTTCCTATCTTGAGCAGTATGCTTTTGAGATTTTATGTTTCCATTGCTGCACACAATGGAATACTGTATCAGACTTGAAATATGGGGAATGGTAAAGTGTCTTCAGTGTGCCGGTGGACACATTCCATTGGATCCATTTTGTTTGCCAGTAAAAATATTTCATCTGAAGAGTTTATGGACTCAGGCAAAATGGCACTCTTAATCCCAAATCTGGCATTTCCTCAAACCCAAATCAAAGATATGTGATATTCAGACCTGGGGACCTTGTTATCCCCCTCTGATTCTTTTCTCTACTGCAGGGTCTTGTCTCTTCGTTTGGGTGTCAAATATGGATTTAAATGCATGATGTTGTTACCCTTTGGCTTCCAACAATGATGGATTCGTTGACTTCATTGATAGGATGGAACGGTTGGAAGGACTGATGTAAATAAAAGCGGTTTTATTTTGCCCTGTCTAGTGTGATGCCACAACTGGGACCTTACTTTGTTCAGTGCTTTAAGAGATTCCATAGAGACTTCTTAAAAGTGAGGCTTGGGCAGGTGCACGTGAAAAGAAGGGAGACAAGCTTCCCTACTGTCTTTAGGCACTTGGGTCAGAACTCGCCAGTAACTTCCAGCTGGAGCTCCTGCCAGAAACCAGGCTCAAAGCCATTGGTGAGTTTGATCCGTTGTCCCTCCCCAGCTGCACTGCTGTGAATCCATGGCAGCAGGAAGTTATTTCTAGGCTCAGATCTCCCAAGAGTCCCCCAGGGTGCATGCTGCCTTTCCCTCAGCTACTGAAGAGAAAAGGGCTGCCAGCTGCCTGTGCCCATCCACCACCAGTTCCTTGCTCCAGCTAATGAATTAATAGCGGGATGGCAACTTATCAGTCCTCCCAGGGCACTTCCCAGCACCTCTGTGAGACAGAGCAGTCTCTTTGAGGCAGGCAGGATTTGATTCCCAGTCTCACGGAGCACAGTGCGCAGTGCCTGTCACACAGGTGAGGAAACCTGCCTTCAAAGCGACAGCAGGCAGTGGCTGGCTCATGTCAGGACTGCCTCCTGCCAGCCAACATGCTGAAGGGGAATGAATATTGCATTATTCCCCGGGAACGAAGGATCCGAATTCTTCATGCTTATGGCGAAAAGGTTGGAGGCAGCTCCAGGGCACTGTGTGAAAGAAAATAAAAAAACAATTGTAAATCATTACAACCCAGGGAGGGAAGGGGAAAAAAAAAAAGAGGCCTATTGTGTTTTATTACAGCATTAAATCAGTGTGAAAGGAGGTGGGCAATTTATCAATGTGGAATCCACATTGAGTACAGTACTCGAATTTGCGTTCATTAGAATGTCAGTTTTCTGATCAAATTATTTTGCTTTCATTGGTCTTCTTGTAAACACAGTATTTCTGCTCTCAAGTAAGAAATCCCAGCTGCAGGAATGTGGAGTGGCAGTGTAACTCTCCTTCTCAAGGTGAACACAATTAAATGTAAAAACCCTAGCAAACCCAAATCACTTTATTTAGCTGTAGCAATAACAAGTAATACTCAATGCCCTGACTGGCTTTTATCGCTGTTATTGAAAGGCAGCACTATGGTATATGCAAGCATAAGTAACTCATCACAAACAGGAAAAAGGAAGTCGAATGATAGCAAAAAGAAAGTGGAACTAAGCTGTTGGACAAATGCTTTGCTCAAAATTAGGTGATGGGCAATTCCAAGCATAGAAAGAGCGTAGTTATAAAATATTTTAACTTCACCTCCTTTGTCAATATTCCCTTTTCATGTGTTACCTATGCTGTTTAATTGCACTTTCTGTTTTCATTAATCCATGATTCTCCATAATGCTCCAGGACAGCTTCAGCAGATGCTCTCACATTCATAGCATTGCCTTGGTGACTCCATGTAGATGAACTGAAGGGGAAAGAGGGACAACGTGTGCAACAGGGGGAATCGCTTTACAGCTAACTAGATTTTTGAGAGAGACAGAAAAGATTTCATGGAAGTTTTCTCATTGTTACTTGGTTCTGAAAACAACTGAAACATCATATTGATATAATACTATATATGTATGTAAAATAGATAATAAATATCCCTACATTGTAGACATGTATGGAGGGGATGTAGGCTTGGTTGCTCGTGTCTGGAGGAGAGACAAGTCAGCTGCACCATAGAGGTAACCCAGCAGAAGCTGAGCTGTGAGTTGGAGCCTGGAGGTGTACTGAGGTTTCCTGGGGATCCAGTCAGAGCTTTGCTGAGAGGGAGACCACAACCAGCGGAAGAACCAAAAGCATGTGGGGAAAGGATACCGGCAAGTTGTTTGGAGGCGAGAGAGAGATGGATTAAGCCTCTCCATGATCTGTGTATACTCTTCTTCATTAAGAACTTTTGAATATTGAGGTCCTATGGCTGGGGTGGCCTTGCATGCTTATAAGCAAGATTCCAGGGCACACCCGGCTGTTGTTTCCACAGATTCTAGTTATTGTGTTTAATACTAGTTCTCTTTCTCTTCCCTACCTAAAACGATGTAACAGAAAGAAAATTAAAAGAGAGAACTGTAATAAAAATGGTTAACATTTCCTAAAAGCTACAGAATATTTTTTACATAAGGAAAGGCTAACTAGGTACGACTGTTCAGCTTGGAAAAGAGGTTACTGAAAAGGTTATGACAAAGGTTTATGAAATAGTGAGTTATAGCGAACGGTGAGTAGCAGACTCTTGCATCCACTTAAAAAACTAAAGGACATCAAAGAATACTAGCAAACAAACAGAAGAAGGTATTTCTTCATACAGATAGTAAGTGATGTTCACAGCAATTGGTGAAACTTCTAAACTGCCTCTTATGAAACAATAATTCATAGCAGAAGAATTCCCCAAGGGCTGCTGAGTTTAAGGACATTGCCTTTGGCTGGGAAAGTCCTAGAGCTGCAAAGCCTGCAAACCTGGAGGGATATCTGGAGACGTGTCGGTACATGCTGGCTCTATTCCTCTTCAGATGTCCAGATAGGAACTAGAGGGACCTTTGCTCTGATCCTGTAAAGTGGTCTTTCCATGCAGGAAGAGTTTCTGCCCCTCTGTGTCTGTTCTGAAGGCTTGTCTGTGGGAGGGTCAGCTTGAAATGTTTTCAGAGGTTTTCTTCTTCCCTATGCACATTGCTGCTTCCTGGTTTAACCATATGGGTGCATGCTCCTATTCCTATGGCCTGGGAGATCAGTGTGCTGAATGGAATAACATCCTGTGCTAGTTCTGTTAAAGTATGTTTGTAGTGCTTTAAAAAATGTTTTTTTTTTTCTTTAGTCTCTTCTTTTTTTTTTTTTTTCCCCAATCACAAAAAACACAGCCATACACTGGTGAGCTAAATATACTGAGCTTAACTATCAGTTTCTGTGCTAAGGAATGATGTAGGAATGTAAAGATAGTATAAGATACCATGGAGAATTCTGGCGTCCAGTGTTCTCCAGGGTGCATTGCAAGGCCTGACAGCTCCTGATATGAAGATAGCTACTTCAGAGCTCCTCTAATTTATGCTTACCTTTCCACAGGCTTTGGAACACAAGTAACAGGAGAGTAGCACACTCCAGTTATGTCCTTGGTACACTCCTTGTCCTGAGGACCAATAAGCATGAAGCCTTTGTTCTGTCTGTCCCTTGCATCTGCTCCTTGAGGAGACACAGGAAAAGGGACAGAGACAAAGCGAGAGGAGTCCTCTCCAAGTAGCGGGAGGGTCATTTCTCCTGGTTTAAAATACCTTTGGGATTCGTCTTTCTTCTTGCCTTTTCCTGTTTATGAAAATGTAGCCTCTTGCTAGTGATCTGAGCTCACATTAGTTTGTGAGAGTGAGATGCAATTTCTAGCATAATGGAGAATCAAGCCTGCCAGAATGCTGCCAGCAGATTCAACATAGGTTTAGAGATTTCCAGAGATCATTTGTCATTGTTGATTGGAATTTCTACATCATCATCATCGTCAGCTCACCTTCTGCATGCCACATCCACTTGCCTAATTCAGATCAGTAAAATGAACAAGACAATGCAGCCTTCCAAAATTAAGACATCAGCTGGGAACCTACTGCCTTGTGATTTCTCTCCTCCCCACATTTTCTCTCACTCTCAGAAATGTTTATGCTTTCATTCCTCCTCAGCCTGCCAAGAGCAGCCACTAAGTCGTTTGACTTTAAATAATGAGACTATAGTTGGGAGGGCATGAAGGTGGTCTCCTGAGCACGGCTGGGAGTTATTACTGCAGGTTAATTACTAGGGGAATTTATGTGGTGAGCATCAATCAAATCTTAGGCACATCAAGATTCTTCTGCATAAGCTGGCCTGTGCTGAAACTGCATAAGATGACTTTTGTCTTGATATTGTTATTTTATTTGTCAACTGAATATATAACCCAAACAAATTCTGAAAATGGGAACTCAGAAAACCTCAAATGCTCCAGGACTATGAATGTCAGTCTGCTTATCAACAATAAAGTTGGACTACCTGGGGTGATTGAGTGATTATAATAATTTGGCATCAGTGGGAAAGCGCTAGTAATGGATTACAACACGTTGCCCTTCCTTAGGGTTACTGAATCACATCAAGGAATTATAGAGTGACTGATAATATGCATGGGCCAGTTCTGCTTGTGGGAGTGAGGGAATGCACCAGAAAAAAGTAGGCTTGTTGTATTGATATTTCCTTTGTCAGATGGCAGGCTCTCTGAAACACTTGCAAATGACTGCATATTGTTCTCTTCTGAGGCTGAGTAGGCAATGTTTGCCAAATATAAATGGTCAGTTGATCAATCAATACTACTTTTGACCTCTCTACACAGAATACAAAAGAACCAGAGGGGATGGAAAATAACAAAAAAAAAAAAAAAAAAAAAAAAAAAAAGAATAATAGAGCTTAGAAAAAAATATCAGCTGCCCCTGTTAAAGTTGGAGCCCAGGCCAAAGAGACAACCTGCCCTCAGTCTCCCAGATTGCAATACTTTCCTTGTCTCTCAGTTCACCATTAAGAAGTGGCTCCAAGTTATTCCTCAGTGGTTCCTTAGATGTTAGGAAGAAATTCTTTACTCAGAAGGTGGTGAGGCACTGGCACAGGCTGCCCAAAGAAGCTGTGGGTGCCCCATCCCTGGAGGCACTCAAGGCCAGGTTGGATGGGGCCCTGGGCAGCCTGAGCTGGTGGGTGGCAGTGCCCATGGCAGGGGGTTAGAACCCCTTCCTATCTGAGCCATTCTGTGATTCTATGACAATGCATGTGTCTTTACAAAACTCAGTAACCTAGAGATTAGAGGTTACAGTGGCCAAATGTATTTTCAGGAAAAGACTAAAAATAATTCACACAGGCTGTAGAAAGGTACTCACCCTTTACTTTGTAAAACTGTGCTGTTTAAACTCTTCTTGGCACTTTCATGGCCACAAGTTGCAGAGTGCACAAGAGCAGAGTTGTAAAAAGGCCAGGAGCACACATAAAGCGGCAGTAAGCGCAGGCTGTGAGGCAGTGATCGCTGCCTGCCATTGTGTGTGGAGATGAACCGTGCCGCGCTTAGACAGAGCTGTGATCGATGAGCGCTGATCAGCAGCCTGTGCTCTGAAGCCTCCATGTTCAGCCCTGCCAGCAGCTGGGAGTGGAAAATCTGCTGAACGTCTGCTTGGTTCAGTGAGGTTTTCCTATTAACATTCCTCCACTGCAAGCCTTGGGCAAGTGCCATGGAGCTGGGATGGGAAGAGAGGGGAGGGGAATACAGGAGCATTATTGCAGTGAGGGGAATGCGTGGCCCCTGGGGTGGGGTGATGGGATGTCAGCTGTTGCTAGTAGTGGAGGGAAACAAAGACAAGAGAAGGAAAGAAAGATGAATGAGGGAAAGCAGAGGAGAGGGAATGCTAAGGAGAGGCAGTTCATAGAATCACAGAGTCAGAGAACAGCTCAAGTAGGAAGGGACATTGAAAGGTCCTCAGGACAGACCTTTCATGTGGTGAGGGAACCTAGATGAAATTATCTATCACCCTATCCACTGCATCTTGAAAACTCTAGTGACTGGCTTTCTACCTTCTCCCTGGGGAGACTGTTCTTGCAATGGATTGTTCTCACTGTAAAAAATGTCTTTCTCATAACAAAAGACCATCTCTCCTGGTGCAGCTGGTACCCGTTGCCCCTTCTCTTCTCCATGTGGCTTCTTGTGAAGAGAGAGCCTCTGTCCTCTTTATAGACACCCTCTAAGTACTGGAATACTAAGATGAAGTCTGCTGCTGCTGGCTTGTGGATATTTTCAATCATTATATCTGCAAATGTTGCTGATATAGTCACTCACAAGGATGACATCATGCACCACTGACTGTGGTTGTTAACTCTTAATGTATCATTTTGGGGACAGCTGTATTGAGCTTAAGAAAAAGACTCTTGAAGGAAGAGCCCATACCTGGCTTCCTTGTTGTGGTGCTGCAACCCAAGGAAGACATCAACTGTAAGGGCTAAAGGACTCTGAACTGGTCCCGTGTTGAGTGTGTGCTGTGAGGCACTTGGTCATCCTCTCCTTGAAGCTGATTCTTCTCTCTACGCTGTCCTGCTGATGGGAAACAAGATTTGCAAATGTTGCAGGAAGAACTCAGAGTGTATTTTTACTTTTCAGCTTGGTGTTATGAAGTGTCAAAAAGAAAAGGAATTGCAGATGGGAGCTTGGAAGAGGATGGGGAATGTGGGGACCCATCTCTCTGAAACTTTGCTGTTTGACAGTTTGCATGTGAAAATTTCAACTCGTGGTTATGGCCACAGCTCGGCAGTGAAGTGAGACTGAGTTTGGGTGGATGTGCCATGCAGGGATTGGCCATGGGAAGCATCTACTGTGCTTTTTCAAAAACCCTCTTTTCCAAGAGGGAAAGAGGTGGATATCTCAGTGAATACCTAAGAAAATTTCTTCAGTGACCTGTGAATGGAGATGGAGGTTTATAACAAATTGGTGCTATGTGGTATGGTCCAAGGCTATAGATATTCTGATAGCTATGAAGTTTAAGGCCAAAGCTTCCCCAGCACTCTTCAGTTTTATAGAAAAAGGTTGGTTCCCTCTGAGCAGCATGTAGGGAGCTCTGTGCATCAAGACTGGTGTTCCTAAGAGGGTCATAATTTGCTCTCACATAAATAAACAGCATGCAGCTGTCAGAAAAGCTTTCAAGGACTCAGGGCAGGAAAAAAAGAAAGGATAAAGATATGTGGCAATTAAAATATTTTTTATTTGAATAAGCCTGATGTCCTGTAGAGCTGACCCAGACTGTGCTCTTGTTAGGAACAGTAAAGCCAGCCAGCTGAATGCTTTTCTTTCAGCAACGTAAGAGACTTCTGCAGCTCAGCTGATGCTCTGTACTGCCCTATGCCTGCCACGCTCAGGTGGATCAGACACTGCCTGGAGTGTCATTGTGACACAAAACTTGAAGCATTGTCCTCAGATCTTGTGTCTTTTTGCCCTCCATAAGCCAGCAAACTGACTGATTCCTTCTTGTCCTGCTTTTCTTTGTCACGTCCAAGCACAAACAACTTTGTGCTTATCATGAGGTCTGTAAAATGCCCTGGATAGCTTCTAAAATATTTGAAACCCTATAAACAGACAAATAAGCCTAAATAGCTGAGCTAGAGATTTATGAAGTGCTCAAGAATATATTTATTTCAGGATTTTTGCCAGTTTGCAGTTGAGTGGATATTTTGGTGTCTGTGGTTTTAAGTAGAACAAGTGTGGATGCTACCCTGGTTAACGTACAATACAGTACTAATGTAATGCCAATTACAGATAAACATCTTAATTAAAAACTGCGGAAAGCATGCTTAGATATTTTCTAGAAAGTGAGATTGGAATGTAATCTGAATCTTTATGAATGCAATGTGGGATAAAATAATCTTGATGTTCTGAGGCTTTTTGCTTGGAAACAGCATTTATTTTCAAACAGTGAAGCCCTTCTGCACAGCAGTAGCCCTGTTTTCAGAAAAGCTGCCTACCATGTTGGCAAAAGAAAACAGTTTTTGTACTCAAATATTTTGTATATCTCAAAATGAAGAGCATATTTTTTTAAAAGGGTGAATTGACTGGCCTATGCAGTTATTGAAATCTGAGGCATTTTTTGGCAAGTGCCTTATAATAAGGCTACTGTAGTCACACAGCTTATTTTTGCTTTCTTCTCACAGATGCTTGTTAATAAAATGTGACAGCTTGAATTCAGACCTGATGCAGGAAGAGTCTTTAAGTTCCTGCTGCTTCCAGGGTAAGATAAGTAAATGGAGGAGGATGCTCATGATATTTCCCAAGGACAACTGAGATTAAACAGCAGTCAGGTGTAACACTTGGCCAGGTGCACCAGAAATGTCACTGGCCACATCCTCAGGTGGTGCAATTTGGGGCACCACTGAACTCCATGGGCTGTGTTGGTTTCTCCTGGGATGTGTAGGCTCTGTATTTCTGCCACTTCCTAAAATGGCTTTTTATGCATCAAAAGGCTATGAATCAAACTTCTAAGGGGTATGTAGGATAAAAAGTACAATGAATTTAGGAACAGTTACCCTGGAAGCCAACTTAGTGATAAGAACTTGCTAATGAAGTACTCGATGAGAAACAGAACTGATATTTGAGAGTAACGGCCAACAATGGAACTCAAAGAAACTCTTTGAGCATCTCAGATGTCCCAGCTGATTTTTGAGCTGAATAGATATGAGATAGTCAGAGCTATCTGCACACTGGAGACTAGGGCGAACCATGCTGCGAAGTCTGCCTTCCAGCTGGCAAAACAGTCAAGCCATTACAAGGCAATCTGGCTAGTATTAAATCTTTTAATATATTTCCAGCCTTTAGTTACTGAAATCTCTGGAGGATCATGAGCCTCCAAGGTCATCAGGGTTTCGACCTTTCCTTTATTGCCATAGCAACAAAAGCTGTCTTTAGTGTTTAAATTAGTTAATCAATTGCAGTCCTTGATTTACGCTGGTTGGCTGCAGCCATCCTTGAAAGCTATTTCTTGTCTAATATGTGCTTTTATCACAGGAGGGTATTCCCACACCTCAGCTGAATAAGACCCTTTGATAGAAGAATTCACTTCATCATCTGAATTCGGTGCCTCATCTAGGGCCAGCTATCATGAATTACCATTACAGATTTTTTTTTCTCCCAGAATCATCTTAATTCTGGTTTACAACCCCTTAGAAGGAGACGGGGGGTCACTTAATTGGAAAAAAGCACAGGCTCTAATTGCTTCCATAAAAGAGGAGAACGTTCCACCTTTGAACTGTGTGTAAATGAAATTACAATGCACAAACAAATTAATCACTTCAAAGTACTCTTTTGGATGAGGTCAAAATATGAACCGTTTTCTGTTTAAGTGACATATTCTGATAATCCCTGATTCTTCTGAGAAATAGCGTGGAATAACAAATTGAGGGCAAGGTCACTGACAGAAATGCCCTGGGATTCGAGACTGTTCATTATTTGCTGTGTGGGTCTGGGGGCATTATTCCATCCCTCTGGGACTCTGTTCCCTGAATTGGAAAGTGCAGCTCATACCCACCTTGCTCAAGTGGAATCAGAAGTGTTAATTAGTGAGTGCTTTCTTGCTTCAAATGGTGCATTCTTCTCTAAGTCTCTTCATCTGTAACATAAAGGTATCTGCACAAGTAAAAGTGCTTGCAGCTGGTTTTGCCTTTACACCAAGCTGCCTGAAGAGATTCGTGAGTTCTGGTGGATGGTGAGGAGCCTCTGGAGGTCTCTAGTTCAGGCTGCTGCCCGGAGCAGACAGAGCAAGTTGTTCAGGCAGAGTCAAGATGAATCTTGAATACCTCCAGGAATGGAGATCCTGCAGTCTTTCTAGGCAACCTGCAACTTGAGCTGACACTGCTTCACCTCTACAGAGATGTATTTATGAGGATTGCACTCTGCCAGAAGTACTTCTGTTACATATTTAGTAGTTTTGCACATAAACCTTCCTTTCCTTCGTAGACAATCTGTGAAGTTAGGCTGTGGCTGTCTTGTGCCTCTGGAGGCAAATCCTAAGAGATCACAAACCCATACCTTCTACAGCAGGTCTGAATTAAAAGTAACTTCTGAATCTTGGCCATGCTGTGGTATGTCGGTAGGGTTTTCTTTCTCTCCCTGTCATTGGTAGCAGCTTTATGTAAAACAAGCATAGAGAAAGTTAGTAATTTCTTGCTGAACTACAAGAAAACAGAGATAATGTCAGTTGTGTTTTGGAGTGTTTTCTCTGCTAGATTCCTGGATCTCCAAATTAAAATTTAGTTGAAACAGTGTATTTCTCCTAATGCCTATCAGTACCTATTTCAGTGGGCTCTAGGTAAGGTTATGGATTTTGCAATGCAAAAGCTTGCATGAATTATGGAGAAGCACTCTGCGCCATAGTTCTCAATGTTGAAGAGTGGAAGAGTGCCGTTTGCAGAGTAAATAATAATCTCTGCAGTCCAGCACTGAGATTCTTTCTGTTGCCATATCATGGGGGCCTCTCGGGACGTGTTCATTGGGCTTGCTTCTGACAGCATGACCTCATCATTATGCTAAACCGATGTTCTTCCTGTCTTTACACAAATAGTCTTGCAACCCAAATGAGCGCGCTCTTTGTTATTTTAAAGAGTGGCTGGTACCAAAGCAAATCATTTTTCTTTTGATTACCATTTTCAAAGGATAACCTTCGTGAATTTTCCGCAGAGGCTGCCTCTGCTGCACAGTGCATCTGGTTGAGTTTTAATCATTTAACAATTCTTTGCCTCAGAACGATGTTGTTCCTGGGACTTCTTGAAAGTTGTGACAAGACGGCCAGCAGGAACAATGCCTTTTTCCGGATTTGCATTCACTGTGTGATAGGATTCATATTTTACACTCTTTTTTTTTTTTTCTACCAATAAGGCTGTTTCTGAGGCAAAGGTAGAAGAAAAGAAAGGCATCTTTGTAACATGCAGTAGTAGCGTATCTGTGAACTATGTAGGACTGCGTGCCAGCTTGAAGGATCAATAAAATCAGAATAGTTTTCATATTCTTGCTTCGACCCTTGGACATATTTCCCCTGGACCTCCAAGAGGGCTTTCCTTTGGCTAAGTGTTGATGCAGCTTTGATTACTAAGTTGAGCCTTTGCCACATGTATCAAGTGCTATCAAATGAGCTGACATGCACTGTATTTACAGTTCCTCTGGAACAACACTACCCATTTGCAGAGGGATCAATTAGTTGCGGTGCTCAGAGAAAGGATTTCAGTAGTAACTTTTGGAATGTATTGCTTAATGTAAAATAAATGAAGTGGGAGAGGGGATGGAGATTAGGATGCCTGCATTTTGACTTGCCTATTTTGTAGCACTCAAGCTGATTGCAGGTAGTCAGAAAACGTGGGAGGTGGTTGAGTCACCATCCCTGAACATGTTTAAGAACCGTTTGGATGTGGTGCTCAGGGACATGATTTAGCAGTGGGTTGTTCGAGTTAGGGTAGTATGGTTAGGTTGCGGTTGGACTTGATGATCTTGAGGGTCTTTTCCAACCTGAGCAATTCTGTGATTCTATGAAAAGTTCGACTGTCACTTTGGCTGAGGTTGGCCAATGGATGGTTGGCTGGCAGAATGTTTTTATCTGATCTCGTTTTTGGATGCGACTCTGTGACCAGGAGACACCAAGCCCTTCCTGGAGCTTGCAAACCAAGACAAATGGTGCTGGTGCTGTGCCAAGGGGTTTGCTGCTTTCAGTAAGTTATCCCTGCTGTGCTTACATGGATGGCAGTTGTGGCATGGTTTTGGTTGTATTTGGGATTCCTCAGAGACAGCAGTCACCAGACACTTTTAAAAGTAATTACAAAAACAAGGGGATGCGGGCCAGGGCATTCTCTCCCTAAAGAGAGAATAAACCATCAAGATTTAAGAAGACAAGGTCATGGCCCTTAGAGGAGGTTTGTGTTTGACTTTTGAACTTGTTCTGAGTTTTTTTGTTGCGACGTGGGCTGCATCCCCTTCTGAGGTGGCACTGTATCACTGCTGGTTTGTGGGGGATGATAAATATTCAGGCCTGCGTTGTACTGGAATCCCTTCAAATCATTTGGCAGCAGCAGCACTTGTGGGAGTGAAACCTGTGTGTGAAAACTGCCTAACAGGGGAAGCAGGGTGAGAGGAACCTCCCCAGTAAAAGCAGAGTTGCAGTGTTTTCTTCTTTCAGATATCTGGTACTAAAGCTGTAAGATATCACCTGAAAAGTCAAGCTGATGAGCAGTCACTGAATGAAGAAACTTGTGCTAACAAACACTTGCTCCCCAACACAATATTCATCACTGTAGCATCCAGATGTCTTCTTCCGTGTGACATATCATTGTTCTATAATGTCCTGTCCCTCTTCCTCAGAGCAGCAAGATGTTCATCAGCATCATTCTGCAGGTAGTAGGAAGAGGCTCTGTTTTGGCTTTTGGTTGATTGAGTGTTTTTAATCCTGTTTTTTTTTGCTTTTTGCTGTTTTTTTTTTCATCCATCTTCTAGTTAGTGCATGGGGACTTCCATTCTTCTCTTTCTTCCCCAGTTTGCTCTAATAGCCTTCAACTTCTCCAGTCATTCTCAGAGCATCTCCACCTCACAAATACATCTGGATACGTGATGATTAATCATGGCATAGTGGTTTATTGTCTTGGAGGTGGAAGATTTAATGGACTTCAAATAAGAAACTCCCAGAGGAACAGCAGGACTTTCAAATTCTCTTTTTGGATGGCTAGAGGAATTGTCAGGAAAATAATAATGATATATATAGAGATTATAGTGAAGGCATTGTGGGGAGAGGAGAGTATTTACTTGTGAAGTGCACTAGCAGGAACTCCTCTACTGCATGATGCCTGACAGTGCAAGTTTAGAGACGTGGTTAGTGAGCATGGTGGTGATGGGTATACAGTTGCACCAGATGATCTCAGAGGCTTTTTCTAACCTTAATGATTCTGTGATTCTATGATTCTGTAAGTAACTCCTGCGAGCCTCAGTTTAGTCACTCTGATGTGACATCTGGGATGTCTTCTAACAAGTGAAAGGTCATAAAAGATGGACTTCTCCATATTGTCCGAGTTTGGTGTTTTCCCTTGCCTAGTGAAACTGAATTATAAAACGAGGCTCATAAATTACTCACCAGGAAGGAAAACCTCCGGCTCCTGCAAGCCTCTGCACTGAGCAGCATTCCTCCCCTCCCTTACCCTTTGATAAGTGGTTGCTGTGTTGAAAAGTGTGACTTTTAGTCATCCGAAGAGTATTTGAGAGCTTGCCCTGAGGATGCTGAAGAGATTTTCAGGATGAGGGTCACCCAGGGAAACTCCTTCTTGGGGCAGGGGGGAAGAAGGGAGTAACATCTGGCACTGAGGTACCTGGGTGAGTGCATGAACAGATGAGCAAAGAGCACTGCCCTGGTACGAATGTGCTAAAAATGAGATTTTTTTATGGCTTTTGCTGTTGTTCAAGATGCTGAGGCTTTTGGGGATTTTTCTTTCATTAACAAACATAGGGGAAAAAAAAAAGGAAAAAGAAAAGGAACAGAAAACTGGGGGCTTTATCTGATCTGTCTTTCAAGCCAATGCCGCTTTCATTTTTGGTGCAGAGGCCAATTATGACATAGTCATGCTAGAGATAATATAGGGGATTACTCAATAGTTACTTCTGTCTGCGTTTTCCTTACTGGGCTGCTTCAGTTTCAGCTCTGTTGTTTTACTCACTTGACAGCAGCCTTCACTTTATAGCTTGCTGCTGTTAAAAAATGCTATCATCTGCTTTCTCATTTTGCAACGCTGTTTAGCACTAATGATTCATGCAGATAATGTATACACTGTGTAACCGAAAATAAATACCATGGGATTTGCTGGAAAAAGGGTAATACAATATTTGAGAATCTTGTTCCCTGGAGAAAAGAAACTGTAATTGTTTCCGTAACACGCCGGCCCGATTACTGTTGAGCTTCGCAGTCTGCGGGACTGTGCTCCTGTTCCCTGCCACCTTCCCACAACAGGCTGAATCCAGCCTGATCATGCCCTGGGTTTCCAGCAAGGAAGGAGCATCACAGCTCAGCCCCGTTGCTGCTGTGAGTCTGCACATCACTCACCCAGGTCCTTTGTCAGTGCTCCAGCCCCCCTCAACCCATCTGACTACCTGAGCCAGGTGGCCCAAACACTTGGGGGGTAGTTAAACTCCAAGAGTTTGGTGGATGTGACTCAACACTGTGCTGCAGTCACAGGAACACACTTGATCCATCAAATAACTCTGGGGTGAATTGCTGAGTTTCTGAGGCATGTTGTTTTAATCTTCATGGCCTGCAGTGGTGTTGGTGAAGGAAGCTCGCCAAAAATCACAGCCACAGGTGTTTTTTTTTATGAAATCCAGAGGGCATAACCCATGGTCTATAATTTCAAAACTAACCAGCAATTATGTTGCCTCACCACTGATGGGGATCACCTTACAGAAAACTGAATTTCACTTGCTGAGGACTTAATGCTGGGGATAGAGTCAGCTGAAGTGTGCTAAGCCCCTCTCATTTAATTAGTGATGCCTACTGTAGAGCATGTCTTGGGCCGTGCTGTCAGGGAGCAGACACGAGTATCCAGCCCTGCTTGTCACCCGTTAGTTACTGGGATAGAAATCAAGCCATAATTCCATGTTCATTAGTTCAAGATCTCTGCAATGCAGACACATAGTTTAGGGACATGGGTAAGTGAACATGGTGGAGATGTGTTAACGGTTGGACTAG
Source organism: Numida meleagris (assembly GCF_002078875.1). Classification (NCBI taxonomy): domain Eukaryota; kingdom Metazoa; phylum Chordata; class Aves; order Galliformes; family Numididae; genus Numida; species Numida meleagris. Next base: position 168,865,668 of record NC_034409.1, read on the forward strand.
ATGATCTACGTGGTCTTTTCCAACCTTAATGGTTCTATGATTCTGTGATTCTGTGAAAATCATTGAGCTGTAGGAGAGTGAGCTTGGACAGGCACAAAGCCGAGGTCAAGTTCCTGTTGAGTTTTATTGGGTGGCAGGTGACGTGGTCCAGCCAGAGTTAAAGTGCTTTAGGTCTACTGAAATACTGTCATCGAGCAAAAAGTAATCCTTTCAAATTTTGTATCAAATTTAAATAATCACAGTGAGCTTTTACTGCTTTTTAGGTCTTGTTGCTGTCTCAGTTTTTGTTCTGAGCACCCTAAAACTGGAGGTAGAGTTTTGTGGACCCATGTCCCCACTTAGTCTCACAGAATGCTTCAAATTCTGAATATACAAATTGCAGCCCACGGCTACAGTTCAGTCTCCCGCTGGAAAATTCCCTTTAGCTTTCATCTTTACCATCTTTGTGTTTTTGTCGTTTGCTAAACAGATTGTAACTTCAGACAAATAGCTTCCCAAAAATAACTAGAGGTGGTAGCAGCCGTGTCAAGGATATTATAAAAATCCCGCTGTCAGTGCTGTTTTCCTTAATCCTGAGCACACAGCCAAGAGAACCAAGTGCTGAACAGAAGGGATGTAAAATCTTCTTCGGTATAATGACAGATAGCGTACTTTGCCCTTTTACAGGTCTTTGTGAATGGCTAAAGTTTTGGCTAGGTCTGGGTTAAGCAGCGTTTCAACCAAAATATTGCATTTGGGTCTTTCAGACTTGGAGTCATTTGAAAGATGGGGAACATTTAATCTTACACCCACACAAGATATCTTCATTTCCAAAACAGGATCTTTCCTGATGTTTAATGACTCTCCAGCATGTGCTGAAACTGAATGCTGAAAGGAAAATACATCAGTCAGCAAGGGAGTGCTAATGCTGTTTCTGTACTCATTCAGACATCATTGTCAGCATCTTTCAGAGTGTTTACACATGCTAAGTATTCTGGACAATGCTTTTTATATTATCTTATGTATTTCACGTTGCAGCTAATCTCTTTGTGGATGCCACAGTGATTTTTCAGTAGTCACTTCTCTCTTGCTCAGAGCGAAGCACTTTAACTGTCCAGGAGCTTGTTCTTGCCTTGCCTAGCTCACAGATTAACTCTGCGTCTGATCACTTTCCATGTGTCATTTGTGCTGCTTGAGCTTGACTCAGACTGGCTGGAAAATGGAATGAGAAATAGTACCTCTGCAAGCCATTTACTGCTTCTCATTTGAGCACTCCTTCATAGACATAACTCATTAAAAAAAAAAAAATCTATGATATAGATGAAAAATCAGGTGATTCTAATCTCTTCCCTGTTTTAATGGCAAAATTTTCTAAATTAGATTTTTCATGAATGATGGAGACTTTGAGTGAATGCTGTTGTATCACTCTGCCACTACCAGGGCAGAGAGCTGTCAGCGAGGTAAAGGCAAGGTTTTGCATGACCTCTAATTATAGATGACTTGGAGTCTGGTTAATTTACCACTTTGTTAACGGGCTCAGCAGCATCTGAACATGTCAGGAGCCCTTGTGAGAGTGAAAACACCCTCAGTGGCATTCAGTGCTTTGCTGGGACTCCCTACATCTGTGAGATGCCGAGCCCAGGTACTCCTTTCCTTGCAAACCTCCCTCCTGGTGTCCTGCTGTCACTGGGGAGCATAACACGGCTGCTATTACCAAAAATGAAATAATGCAGCGACCCTCCGCTTCCCTCTCACCATTATTTGTGTCTCACTGAGCCTGAGCTGAAATAGTTTTTAACTTTCCCAGAGAGGAGAAATGTCAAAGTGAAACACAGCAGCAGGGGTTTTTCTGGCAGCATGATCTCTGCTGTTTTTTTTTTTTTCCTAAACAGAGATGATTTCTCTTTATTTTCTTCATATTAGTTTTCATCATGTATTTTTTTCTTGGGTTTGTGAAAAAAAATTTAACAGCTAATCAGAATTAGTCTAGATATTTGGAAGAAATTCTTGACTGTGAGGGTGGTGAGACACTGGAACAGGTTGCCCAGAGAGGTTGTGGATGCCCCTTCCCTGGAAGCATTCAAGGCCAGGCTGGATGGGGCTTTGAGCAACCTGGTCTAGAGGGAGGTATCCCTGCCTATATCAAGGAGTTGGAACTAGATGATCTTAAAGGTCCCTTCCAACCCAAACTATTCTCTGATTCTGTGAATTTAGGTCAAAGAGCAAAATGGCAAATTTGATGTCACTAGTTGCTAGTCACTTTGAAAAATGGACTGAAACATTAACAACATCTGTGGGTATAGAAGAAAACTGGATTGGTTTATTCCATCCACTTTTTGGCACTGACCAACTATCACCTCATTCAAAATCACATTTTTTGGAAAGCAGAAGTCTTTCGGGGGAGAACAACCTTGTCTCAGTTGCACGGACATAGGCAGAAGATGCTGGTTCCTCCACACCTGAATAAGAAAAGCACTCAAACTCTGCAAAGTACTGCTTCAGATGGGGCTAATGCTATAATGAGAAAGGCAATGGCACAGATAATCTTGTGTTCTGTGAAATGCTGGGAACCCCAAGTTGTGCAGCATGGGATGGGTTTCAGGCAGGGTTTGCATCAGTTACTCCACTTTGGTCATTCAAACTTTTGTAGTATTTTCCTGAAGAAAACAGTTCTGTTCATCATTTCTGCTGTCAAACAGAGTTCGTTGCTGCACCTACAGGTAAATGCAGGGCCATGCAGGGGGTACAGCTGTGTGTACGGAGTAGAAGCTACGGCAGCTCCTCTTACCATCACCCATCTGCCTGATGGTCGAGGGCAATGTGCAGCCCGGCACAGCCCTGGAACAAATCTGCACTCAAAATGCATGGCTTTGTCAAAGAGTTCTCCTGCAAAATAGGTCACTTAATTTGTGACAGTGCTATCTGCACTGTTGTGTGTTAGTAAATGCCTCTGTTAAGCTCAGTGGTGGTTTCTTATGGCCAAATAGCTGTAGTTTTTTTCCATTCCTTGGGTAAATTATGTAATTATCAGGATATTTATTCCTCCTGTAGAATTAAATCATTTAGCATCCAAAAGGTAATCATAATTTATGTCTTGAAACAAATTTAGTATGAAAAATAATTAGATAAAATAATGCAAAATCCCGGATTTTTTTAATTCTATAAAACACAAATAGATTGAAACTCACTGATTTTGGACAGATTCAAATTCTGCTTAATTGGTGACAGAAACTATCAAACTTATTACTGATATAGTTTGGCTTGGTACTTTCTTTTGTTCAGCTGCTACTTTCATGGCATTCCTTAACAAAAGGGCTTTTTGAAAGAGGCGAAGAGAGAAAGAAAGCTTTTTCAGGTGTTTTAACCATGGATCTATTGCTGCTCCTTATGCTGGCATACGGTGCCTACTTTAATTTTCTTCAAATTAAAAAAATGGCAGAAGAATTGCTGTGCTGAAGCTGCAGACACATCTTTCTGACTTTAATCGTCTCCAACACATTATGTCTGTAAGTGCTTGTCCCTGCTGTTCCGCAATCGCATTATTCAAATCTGAACTTTACATCTGACTTTCCTTCTAAAGTTTGTCAGAAACGATCAAATTCACAATTTCGAATATAAATTCGTTTTCACTGAAATGTCAATTAAAAAAAACGAGTCCATTTTCCAAGTTAACATAGGAAAAGATTCCAGCCTTTTTCTTTTTGCTCTCTACAGTGTTGATAGAGAAAAAATCCCTTAACAGGATTTACAAGAGTTCAAGGTCTCATTTTTAATGGGCCTACTCGTTTCTTTCCACTTAACTTACTGGCTATGGGGAGTGTTTCCTTCACATACTTTCACCCATGGAAGTTGTTCAGTGGTCCATGGCTCTGATTCTTCCAGTGCCTCCTTAGCGTGTACTTTTTCAATGCTCACAGAGAGGTAAGCCAGTAATTTTTACCTAAAATGACATCCAGGTCGTATTTTTCCTATCTAAGTAGAGGGGAGACACATTGCACCTATTTTCTTATTTCTCAACTGACTTGTTTATTGGTGTACACTTTTGATTTGGTTGCTTAAATAGTTCAAGGTAGGATGCATGAGCATCCATGAACTACAGGCTCATTTTAGTCAGAGTATGCACACTATTAATGTTGGAGCCCAGACCTTGGTCTGCTTAAAGTATAGAAAGTTGAATGTTCAGAAATCAAGGGTAAATTCTCCTTCATACATTTTTTATATGCACGTATAATCTCTTGACTTCTCTTCCCATTTTTGATAAGATTAATTTTGATCTCTGAAAGAAGAAATAAGATGAGCTGTCATTGGTATTTCTTGTGCCTGGAGCATTCGTCATGACATATAAGCAAAAATGGTTTGTCTTTTCTGGGACCTACTGGCTGCAGTGGAAGGGAGTGGGTTGGGTTCATAGCAGGAGCTCTGTCAGTCTCCATATAGATAGTAGAGATTTTAAAACTCTGAGGCTAGGTGGATGGTCCAGTGTTGTCTGAAGTAAGGTTGGTTCTTATCTAAAGCTGTTTTTGTTCTTCCCTTCATATTTTGAAAAAGAGAGAGAGGGGCGGGCAGGTGAGAGAGGCAGGGCATGTAAAGGCTTCTCCACTTGTAAAGATTTAAGGTATTTCATGTCTGCACTGCTCCTTGTGATGCTAATAGAAATTTTACGTGCAAAGGAAGAGTTTTTGCCCAAAGACAGCAAAACACTGGGAAATACAGGCTCCCTCCTTGCTCATTAAGAGCATTCTCTTCTTATCTACAAATATATGCCGATAAGATGCTAATTATGTGGATCCATCTGTTGTATTTAAAGTGTCATAAATGCAGATCCTAAGTTTAAAGCTGTTCATAGAAGCATGTTAGTTTTCAAGTCCTTTTTAGAATGTGATTTTCTAGAGTATGATTTGCATCTGGAATAAAGTTTAAGAGGCAGGGAGGGGCTGCAGGCTAACTGTCAGATGATTGTGAACTGCATCTGTCCTTCTTTTTGGGAACTTCCATAACTAAACATTTTACTCACCCTGGCCACAGATACATTTCCTTGGCATGTGCTCCCAGCACACGGACTGTGCATGTACTAAATGTTGGGAAGGATATGGGAGAGGACGCTTTCCGTCTTTCTTCAGCAAGTGATAGTACTGATCAGGTTGCCTGCTGGAAAGGAACTTCCGTATGGGCATTTCTGTAGGTTTATTTAATCATAGAATCATAGAATCATTATGGTTGGAAAAGAGATCATCTTGTCCAGCCATCAGCCCACCCCACCATGCCCACTCACCATGTCCCTCAATGCCACATCTTCACATTTATTGAACACCTCCAGGGATGGTGACTCCACCACCTCCCTGGACAGCCTGTTCCAGCACCTTACTGCTCTTTCTGAGAAGAAGTATTTCCTAATATCCAACCTGATCCTCCCCTGGCTCGGCTTGAGGCCATTATTACATTTGCCATGTGTACAGGGCTTTTGTGACATTCTCTGGCACAAATAAGGCTTTGAAAAGGAGAGGGGAAAGGAAAGAAGCTTAGTTTTCAAGTACCTTGCATTAAGATAAGAGGACTTTCAGAAATAAACTGGATTTTTTCTTCCAGATTTTGCAGCAGAATTAAAAAAAAAAAAAGAAGAATCAGGGAAAGAACAAGGCAATGCATTGCTATGCCAGTCGGAGAGTTCCAGATGTCTAGTACCCCCTTTTTCTCTTCCAGTTCAAAGCAAACCAACCTAGCATGTGGATTCCTTGAAGAACAAAGTGTTTGCCTTTGTCTTCTGAGTGTGCACTTGAAATTGGGGATTGCTTGTACGACAACTCTGACAAGGACCCTCCTGAGTAGCAGAGTGTGTTTTCCCTGCTCCTTGTCTCACTGCCTGTCACAATCCTGACCCTGACAGGCTCCATGCCTTCACCCTTCCTCTCAGTTGTGTCCTCAGAGAGCAGGGGGCAAGGAGATCCAGGTATCTACAGGCCTGTAGCTTCCTCTTGTCATCCAGTATGGTGTGGTGCTTTTGGGAGATGCTCAGTCTATTACAGCAGCTGATAAGGACTTGCATTTGATGATGCTAAAATACACTAAGTACTTCTCAGAAAAGGAAAGCAGCCGTTCTTCAAGCAAGGTGAGCTGACAATAAATAAGGACAGGAAATCTTTGCACTGGTGGCTCCAGTCAAACACTGAAACATTACAGGAAAGCAGATCACTGCCATCTTTTTACAGTTGGGTGAGGGATATGATAAGACCAGGGGCCTACAAAACAGCAGTGTGCCTTAATGTGAGCAGGCCCTTGGGGCTGGGGTCCCTGAGTAGCTCTGATCTCATTCTTGTTTCAGTTGAGTATCTGAGTCTGCTAAGGATACGAATGGAGGTGAGTGAGCTTGACTGGAACTGGAACAGGTTGGCCCTATCCCTGCAGGCATTCACAGCCAGGTTGAATGGGGCCCTGGGCAGCCTGATCCAGTGGCTAGAAACCCTGCCCATGGCAGGGGGTTGGAACTGGATGGGCTTTAAGGTCCCTTCCAACCTAAGCCATTCTATGGTTGTATGATTCTGTGATTTGAGATCTACTCCTTCCAAGGGATGTTCTCTTAGTAAAATGATGAGCTTATCCTTTCATTTTGAGGGAAGCGTTAAGGGCTATATCCCTGTATCTCATAAGGTGTTCTCACTTGTTCATACTAACATCAATTGGTATTAGCCCGAAGGTTTGCTGAGGGCAAAATGAAATGTAAGACTCAGTAGGATTTAGTTTGGAAATCAGTGTAACCTTCCTTTTAGTTTTCTTTGACCAACTGTAGTGGTGGAAATTACTGTTTGCTTTGATTCTTACAAGTACACTGTCTTTTTCTTGAAAATGTTTGAAGCAGTTTCCGTCATATCACAGCTCCCACCCTGCCATCAAGGAGGAGGTGGCTAAGCTAAAACTTAGGTCAGATTCAGTTTCTGAGGCCCTTGAATATTTGTGAGGAACAAGCCTAAAAAAATGCAAAACTCATCCAACTCTGAGTCATCTTACGTGAGAGAGGTCTAGGGAGTATTCTAGGAATCCTTCCTTATTCTCAATTGTTGACATTGTTGACATTGCATTGGGTACAACACAGTTGTCCGGTCACTAAGAAATATTTATTGTTGGAAATCAGCCTGCAGTAACATAGTGTGCTTCTTCACCAAGGCTCTTGGCTACTGGAAATGGCTGTGTGCATAGCTTCACAGGCAGATGGAGGAAGATTTGACCTGAGATAGATAATGCCTACTGAAACCAAGTCCTACTACGTGATCCAGGTGCTACGAGGGATGCTTAACCAGCTTCAGTCTGGCAGGCAACAGGTATTAAGGCTGCAAAGAAATGTAATCATTTTATATTTTACATATTGACTGCTACACTTTCCAAGATACCCTTTCCTGTATTGATGCTATTGCAGTCCATATGCTACCAGCAGTAACATCCTCAGCAGCCCTCCTTGTGGATGGGGCAATGGAAGGGTAGCTAATGAGATCCAACGCTCAACCTGAAATGCTCCAGGATTTGCAGCAAACATTGGCTCACATATTTTGATAAGGTTGGGAAGAGGTTCTCTCCCCACGCTCTGAATAAGGGGGTTATATAAAAGACTTTTTGATATTAAAATATGTCCTTTTTTCTATGTGGTCTTTGCAATAAAGCCTTTGGGGCTGTTAATATCTGTGATGTTATTGCTTTGAAGACTGCATAATATGATTTTAAAGGATAAAGAGTTTAAAGTACTCATCCATTTCTAACACTGGCAATCAATCTGACTTTGTAGCTCTAGATATAAGTGGAAACTTTGATATAACAGAAGTTAAAGGCAAAAGATTTTATATGACAGTTTGAACAGATGCGTATTTCTAAGTGCTGAACTTTCATTTGTTAGGATTTCATTTAGTGAAGGATTCTCTATAAAACTGCAACTACCTCTCTACATCTGACTGTAGATTGTTAAGTGTAAAAGATCTTCAGCTAATTCAACAAAGAGAAAAATAAGCCTTTCTATGCAATACTGAGGAATCCACAAGAATTTTAGCACACAAAGCTCTGTGTCAATTTGGAAGGAATGGCTAGACGTATCAAGTAACATCTTTAGAAAAGCTAGAAAGAAATGTCTGATAAAAAATATGAGGTGTTTAAACTGACTTCAGTTCTGTTGAGACTTATTCCTACACATTACTAACAGGAAGAGCATGGGGAAAAAAAGCTTCCTGTTTGCAACATGGTTTTTGGAGTTCACATGTCCTGGCATTTCCCATTGGGCACAACCTTGCCTTCCTCCTTTATTTTAGGGCAGTGGTTTCATCTTCAGACAAAGATATATTATAGAACGAAAGGGTAAAAAAGTTTCTTCTTTGACAAATGAGAAATCCCAGCATAACTCTTTTCCATACAGTCTACTTTATTCCACCATTTATAATTGAGTGCCGTATCTTAGTCACTCCAAGGTTATTCTAGCAGCAGGAGTCCCATAACCACATAAGATATGATGATGGATTTTGTACTTTCAGATCAATATGGATCTTCTGTTATTGTTGAACTAGACTCAGTCTGCTTTTCTAAGCATCTCTTCTGTCCTTCTCCATCACATCTTCAACTTTTCCCTTATTAACTTTTCACCTACGATGATAAAACTGAAGTATAACATCCCCTTAGAAACATATTTTTGGGATTGTTACTTTCATTGTACTAAATAAATAAATATGACATAATTTGACTGCATATTTTTAAGTAGAAAAGTCATAATATGAACTATGTGTCCATAGATTTTTATATGTACACAGCTCTGTACATGTCACTGGGGACTGTGTTTCTCTTATGTCTGAAATTATTGTTACATTTCTGATACTACAGTTGTTTAGAATACTTCCTTCCTTCCATCTTTGAGTCTTAGAGTCATTTGCTTTTTTTTATATTTTTCATTAGAATCTTTCCTTTGTTGTTAGTTTACAAGAGACTTGTTTTTCTTACATGACTTTGTACCATTATGAAGAAGGAAAGCTATACACCAGGCAGATAAGCGTTCCGCAGTGTAGAAATTAAAGGATTATAAATGTCCATATTGTCTAAACAAGCTTTCTAGTTTCAAACTGAAAGTATGTTGTATATGGTCAAAATTTTAAGCTCATTATTCAAAATGTATCAATAATTTCAAGGAAGAAGTATTAGTCTGGCTGATACTTTCACTTGCCTCTTAAGAGAGACAAGTAGCCTTTCTCAAAAGCGGATCTATTGTCATTGAGTTGCATCTGTTTATATTGGATCTATTTATATTTGATCTACTTGTAGTAGTGTTGAGTGGAATTATTCGCACTCAGCTACAAGCACTCTGCTTTATAATCGCTGCCAAAGGAACAGTACCCAAGATGCTGTGCATGGTTTTAGTGTCTTTCATAATGGAGTGGAAGCCAGTGAGGACAAGCTAGCTGGGCAGCAAACGAGACATTGAAACCATGTGTTTATGATGCTGATTAGCTTCACAAACTCATAGCTCTTGTGCAAAATAAGCCCTGCCCTATCCTACCCAGTATCAATGAGGTCAGGGAGGCAGGGCTTTTTTGGTGGTGAGCAGCAATAGAACAAGGGGCAACAGGCAGAAACTGGAACACAAAAAGCTCCATACTAATATAAGAACTTCCTTACTGTCAGAGTGACGGAACACTGGAACAGGCTGCCCAGAGAGGCTGTGAAATTCAAGACACATCTGGACACTTACCTGTGTGGGCTGCTGTAGGGAGCCTGCTTTAGCAGGGGGTTGGACTCCATGATCTCCAGAGATCCCTTCCAACCCCTACACTTCTGTGATTCTGTGATTCTGGGAGGAGACACTTCTACTCCTTCACTTTGGGGACCAGACACTGTCTGGCAGCAACTCTCGGAGCATGAAGGTGATTCATGGCATCCAACATGCCACTCAAAATTTACAGTACTGCAAGGAGACTGTAATCCTCTGCCTAAAGTGCCTATGAAGAAAGGCTTCACGAAAGCCAGGCAGTCTGTTGCATTCGTTAATGTTTATTTTTCTTCTGATAGAGTATGTTCGGGTTTCATAACTTGTGTCCAATCTGAGCTCTGAGCAGAGAGGCGTAAATATCTGTGGGAATGCTGCTCGTGCTGGATCTCCTCCACACACTCTTTTCAGCAGGATGCAGCTGCACATAACTGGAGCACTGGTGAGCATCCTTCTCCTGGGGAAGTCAGGGGTGACCCTGGTGTTTGGAGGGATTTGCTAGCACAGCTGTTCATCTCTGCATACTGATCTGATCTGAGAAATGTGGAACTGAAAAAGTGGAAAATGGGGAGCACCTGCCCATTTTTAGAGGAAGCTGAGGGATGACGCAGATGTGGATTTAACCTTGTATTTTCATTCCTCCAGCTGGCTCAGATTTGACTGTTCACCTAGAAAAACCCAATTTGCGATGAGAAATGAGAAAGGCATACTTCAAAGATTAAAAAGGGCCTTTTTCCCACCTCTGCTTGTACTAAAGTCATGTCAGAATGAGCAAAGAACAGAAATAGAAAATACAAAGTGTCTCTCAGCACTGAATAATTTGCATGATTTATTTAGCATCTTCTTTGCCAAGTGAGAAAATAACACATTATTACCACTTTTCCTCTAAAATACCAGTGCTTGCCCTGCTATCTCAAAGTAGCCATTTGGAGTATACCAAATACAACAAGAAATGTGTTACCAGATGTTTTCAGCTTAACACGAAACAGAGACTGGCTCTGTTTTACCAATGGGCCGCCACGTGCTCTCCTTGCTGAGGGAAGGATCTCGGAGCCAGGTTAGTCACTCACCCGTGGATGGAACAAAGTTAATGTTCAGATGAAAAAGAAAATAATTATGATTTGAGGAGATCATATTTCTCAGAGTATGAAATAATACACTGGGCAAAAGCTACAATTTATATGGCACAGTCACCCACTAATGACATTTTTGGGTTGTTTCTGAGGGATTTCAGGACATTGTGCCATAAAAACTTAATGTGTTTTATTAGAATCAGCATATGTTTTCTACGTAATGATCAGCATGCTCCAGGGCATTAATGGAGCAGTGAGGGGCTTTCTTAGAGCATTTTTGTCGTTTGATTTATTGTGTCTTAGAGTTATTTTTCACAACCGACGTTTGTGAGCGATAAGTATTTTTTTCTGCCTGGTAATGAGGCTGGAAACAAAACCATGCAGAAAAATAATATCTTTCAGTACTGTACATAGGCAGTTAGTACTCTATTACAAGGAAAAGTGTTCTCAAAAAATTAATTCATGTCTCAATATGAAGCTGTTCAATACAACAACTGATCTTGCACAAAGGGAGTCCTGTGATGAAGGTCTTGATTGTTCTTGGATAAACAAAGAGCAGCCTTACAGATTTCATAATGACTCATAATAGAGTGATTCATAGCAACTAAACTGTTCAGGTCTTTGAAGAAGCTGGGTGCCTGAATTTTACATGCCCTAGAAATATTTAGCTCCATTTTGATGGAGTTAAGAAGCAGCGAGTTAGATATAAATGGCCTCTCTGATCAATTAAAAGTACTCCTGAACCAGCAGAGCTGTGAAAAATTGTTGGGCTGGCTGCTGGATCTACACAGGGCTGGTGCTAAGGGGAACTAGAGGGTCCCTGCTGAAAGAGTTTGGAGCTCAGTGTGGGGGATGGAGTGGATACTGCACACAGTGCACTGCTTCCTGGCCTGGGGCTTTTTAGGCAGTACAATTAAACGTGTATGCATTAATCTACTGAATTTCTACTTTGTTCCTGCTCATTCCTTGTTCCCGCATATTCACTTCAGGTTCCCATGCAAACTCTCCTCCATGCCCTCTCTTACCTTCTGCTAGTTATCTCAAGTCTCACTGCTATTTAGCTCAAAAGGTTGCATTTCCTAGTTTACAGGCATCCCTATTTTAGCTATCCCTTTGTCTCTTGCTCCCGTCACTCCTTTTCAAGCTGTGTCTGTTTCTGTGACTTTGATACATTTGGTTTAGGCTATTCTCAAGAACAGCTTTCTTAACATCTCCCAGCAAGTTGACCTAGATGCAGCCCTCAAACGACCGAGAAAGTAAAATTAAGCCTATTGCCTATCAGTCACTGGACACAGCCACAGCTGGGCTCCATGGATAATAACAGCTTAGGCCCAGATCCAGTGTAAGCAGATCTGATTTAGCAAGGGATCATGCTCCGATGGTGTTCGGGTGGATTTGTCTCTCTGCACTGTCCAGCAACAGTGGCTCTTACTTTAACTAGATTTTTTTATATAGTGTTTTTGAGTACTGGAAATGTAGAACATCGGTGTTTCAGCATGTAAATGACCACATAGTATCTGAGCCATATAATAATAACTATTGAACTTGTTAGTACATGGAAATATTTTCTCTCTACTATAAGAAGCGTAATCCAGGACTTTAATAAATCGGAACCTTCATCATCCATCCACTGGTCAATGAGCAGCATGGTGATCTAATTAAACTGTGCTTTGCACCTTTCTGCTCTTTTGTGTTAATCTCTCACTGAGCTCTAGATTAATTTGGCTGTTTACATGCTTTAAAACCCACAGTGGGTTTTGCCTTTGTGTGAGTTTGATGTTAATGCAGAGGAGCCATTGAGTCCTGAGAAGTCGAGGCTGCTTAATTTTCTTGAGATACCACAACACTGTGAGGTTTCGGCGGTTACACCAGTTGTTTTATTTGGGAAACTTTGGAAAATCTGCAGCTGTGACATGATGGCTCCAAGACTCCCGCTTTAATGAGGGACATGCAGATGTCTATTATTCAAAGCGTGAGATAATCATCAGTGTCTGAGCAAATTCAAACTGTTATCAGCTTCTGCTCATTTTATTATGCAATTTCCACTTACTCCATCTGTCACTCATATTACAAAAAGGAGACGCATTGATAAAATAGAGGATTTACATGCTTCCTGCAAATAAAACCTCAATAAACAAACAGTGGCATCTGGTTTCCACAATCGTCCGTTAGAACTACTCTCATCTCTGTCTTAATGCAAGCGTGATCCAAAGCACACCAACATTTGGCAAAAGCCTCTCCACCCTTATAGTCTAGCTCCTGGCCTCCAAAGCCCTGAAGCTACCACAGCCTAAAATGGGCCCCGCAGAACGTCCCTTTTACACCTTCAGAAACTACATTTAGGTCCTGCTGACTTGTGTCTGAAAATGTGCACGCAAATTGGACTTCACAGCTGTGTTTGTAGTGTTTATTGGGTTACGCAGCAGGTACTCATTTTTAACATCTAGAAAAGGAAATGAGGATCTGAAGTAAATTTTGAATGTGCTTAAGAAGATCAGAGGGAAAAAATAAGACTCTTCATCTCACTGAAACAAGGCCTCTTCTCCATCTTCCCATGTTAGTGGTGCTCATGTATCACTTATTCTTGGCTGTGTTTGACGGAGAGGTAGCCTAGAAATGAAGGAACATCCATTAATCCCATACTCCCTCCTACTAATGCTTTAAATCCCACGATGACACCATTGAAAGCCTGCAAATCCCCAGCCTGTTTTCACACTGAAGAACGATGAACCATATGAACGGAGGCCCATGCACAGGCCCCGGGACTTATCCTGCCGGTGGCATGCTGGGGGATGTTTCCACCCAGAGCGTGGCCCAACACATGGAGATGCTGGAGGGTTAGAGTTCACCAACGCATTGAGCCATGACAAAGGCTCCATTCTCTGCTCGAAGTTCAAGATGGGAAAGAGGGAGGGAAGGGCACAATGGGGATGGGGTTGCTGGGAGCTGTGCATTCTCCAGCTGCTGGGGGACGACAGGAAGGACCTGGCTGGGCTTGGATGTGCTGCTATAGACCAAATCTCCTCTCTCTTGGTAAAAGTCTCAGGCTTACTGTTCAGTGTAGTAATAAGCACTGCAATAAGATATTTGCTAAAGCATTGCATTCAAATAACTGGTTATATAATGCCAATATATAATGCATTTCTCTCAAGAGTTCAGACAGAAATCTAACCCAGCCCCCACACTAACTCCTATAAAATCAGGCAGAGGGCTATTGCTCCTCATTTGCAGTGTTTTTTTTGTAGTCAGCCTTTGCCTGCCTTTGTTGCATGGATTGACCTAATTTAGCTCTGCCAGGCAAACAGCTGCCCACGGTTCAGGAGGCAGAGAGCACTCCCCGCCTTTTGGAAAGGTGCTGCAGTGCTACCACATCCATAAGAGGATCATGATAATCTCCTTGGCTGTGAAGTTGATGTTAACTCTTTTTTTACTGGAGAGGTGAGAAAGGAGACCCATGAATAATAAGCTCTTTGGATGTTTTTTTTTTTTTGACATAAGCATTTTGTTTGTTCCCCGGATAAAGCAATATTCTTCTTGAGAACTGAAATAGGATTTGCTGTCAATTAATGTCTTATTTTTTCTACTCTTCATCTCCAGCTTCTTCCATCTGTACATAATCAGTTGCACAAGCTTACCTGAAATATGTCAGATAAGAACTTCCCATACTGAAACTTAGGAAAATCGTAGGATCACAGAATGGCTTGAATTGGAGTGGACCTTAAAGATCATCTTGTTCCCAACTCCCTGCTGTGGACAGGCACACTTTCCACTAAATGAGGTTGCCTGGGACCCCAAAATATTGGTCTTTTTAAGAAAAACGGCAGCAAAGGCAAGATATCTTGTGATGATTTTCTTTTTCTTCTACTGTGGGAAAAAGGGGTCTTTCACAACTCTCCACTAAGTAAAACTCCTAAGCATTTCATTTCTTCTTCGTTGCTCTTAAGTAGCAGACACTTGTGCCCAGTGCTCAGTGTAAGAACTGAGCATGCCTGTTTCTGGACATTTCTGCCAAAAAATATCATCTGAAAATGCTGTTGAAGGGATCCTTCAGTTCTCCTCTCCCCTTTAATAGCTGATGAGCTTCAGTGAAAACTGAGCAGGTATTCCCACAGCTGGAACAAGGGAACGTTAGAATCATAGAATCATAGAATCATAGAATGGCCTGAGTTGAAAAGGACCATAATGATCGCCTAGTTTCAACCCCCCTGCTGTGTGCAGGGTCGCCAACCACTAGACCAGGCTGCCCAGAGCCACGTCCAGTCTGGCCTTGAATGCCTCCAGGGATGGGGCATCCACAACCTCCTTGGGCAACCTGTTCCAGCGCATCACCACCCTCTGTTAGCCCTTCCCTAATGACTTCATAGACTGCTGAATGGACTCACTGGAAATATCCATGAAATCTAGGCATCGTGTTGACCCTTAAACATGCAGGGCTGGACTAGTAGCCCTGTATCGGCTGAGATGCAGCAAGCTCAGGGCAAACACTTCACCTGCCACACATGCACTTACCTTGACCTTCTTTGATTGTCTCTCTCATTGGTATGCGGCAGGTTGTTCCTGCAGACACCTCAGTCCTACTTTCTGACTTAACCTGGTGATTTAGTAAAATATCATGCTACTTTTCTTTCTTCTCACTCCCATTAAAGAACATCTGTGTTATGGCTCTGCTCTGAGGAAGGAGGTCTGGCCGGGGGATTTGCTCTGGGCAGTGAAAACAGGCAAAGGGGTGTCCCTGATTTCATGAGCTGGAGGAAAAAAATAATTGTGTAGTATTCACCAAAGCAGAAGGGCTTCCTAGCAAAGGCAGGATGTAAATGAAGGGCATTGCAGCTTGGAGAACCCTTCAGAAAACAATTGCTTTTCATTCAGACACTTCAGCAAGTGTCCTTGCTATTCACGGACACTACTGACATGAGAACTTTACTGACACTCATCCTCATCATTCGTTTGCAACAGACACTTTCTGCACTTGGGAGGCATTTTGACTGATAGAGAAAAGCAGAACGAGACAGGCAGACTCTCCAGGGAAGGCTTAAATATGATTGGACATGGAAGCCAGTGCTGCTTTTTTATAATTTTGTTAACAACATTGTTAACAAATTGACTATTGTTCGTAGGTCTACCAGAATTGTGTAAAGCTGAATACAAAGCAGCTCCTCCCAGTTCATGGCACAGCAGTCTCTGGGCATATGAGTGCTGGTGTTGTATGGTGCTTCATGCACCTCCGCTTTGAGGCACTCCTTACTGGTGGGTGTCAGTGACTCCTTTTGCCATGGCTCTGCAGAGGAAAGACAAGCTGCACTCCTGGGGTAGGAGGGACATTACACTGCAGACTGCCCACTCAGCTTCACTGTATGGTGCAGAGTCAATAAAGAAAGCTGTTGGTGTCCCTACACCATTCTGCCTTTGGAAGTATCCCAAAACAGCTGAATTATTGTCCACTGAGTAACATGGTAATGACAGAGAGGCCCTCAGAAGGCTCATTGTGCTCATCTTGTTCATAAAGAAATAGGAAACATTGCCTTTGTACAGCTTTGCAGAGGACTTTTTGTAACAGATGATATGGTGAATCTATTTGGTGATTGCCAGCAGCATATTTTCAGTACAGCCGCTAGCTGGAAGGAGCTTCCACCCAGACGAGATTTGGAGGCACTTTCAGCCCCAGCTGGAGTAATAAGTTCTGAGTTGTGATAATGCTCTGTGTGAGTACAGTGCCTGTGTTCAAAAGGAATATTGCAGGGAGACCACCCTTCTTGCCCTGGGCATTAAGCTCTCTTCAATGGTATACATTTCTCACCATGGCAATGGGAATTGAATTTTCCACTCCCTGAGCTCTCCTGGATACTTAAACCAGCCTCATGTAATACTATTGTGGCCAGTGTCATCGCACCACCGAAAACTAAATTAATGAATAAATTAGAACCGCGGTGTTTTGGATTGCTGAATTGCATCCAAGCTTTTTATTGCAGCCATGAACTCCTTTTCTGATGACAGACGGAATGATACTTATTAGGCAGTTAGGCAGATCGTTATAACAAACGAATGTGAGCAGTACAGTATCAAGGCTGTATATCAGAAAACTGAGAAGGGATTATCTTTTAAGAAACCTCTTTCTAATACCAATTGCCTTTTGACTGGAGGGCCCCTTCATATTGCACAACAGTTTATCCTCCCTTATTGATGCAAGTAATCTAAGTTTATGGCTCTTATCACAATCTTTTCCTCCTTGGCCTTTAAACTGCCTTTAATACAGACACTATTCCCACCTTTTTAAAAGTTGGTGCTCCTTTAGCTTTCAGCTTCCATCCTGCTCCTATTTTATATGTCTCTGACTATCCCTCAATGTCAGATTTGCAGCCTTCAGTTCCCTCTTTGCCTCATTTCTGTGCTGTTGTCTCCAAAGCCTTTTCCTCAGCCCCAGGTACCACGCTGCTCCACAGCACTGTGGGTCCCCATGCTCTGCTCACCCCTTTGGGGCTCAATGCGTGCCTGACTGCTGCTTGGATGCCCCCATTCCCACAGTATATCGAGACTGGACTCCTGACCTCGTGGGGTCATTTTGGCTGCAAAGGGGCCTCAAAACAAGGTGATTTAGACTATGGTTTTAATTTTCCCAAGGGGACCCACTGACTGCCTTGGAGGTGGTGGCCCTTTGCCCTTGGCACAGCACTCCTCCTGCCTATCAGTAAGTTGCTTTGGAAAGTTAAAGCTTGCAGAATAAGCATGTAAAAATGAGTTTGGTTCTTTTTGCCAGTGTGGTTTCCTGATCTAGCTCATATTAGCCTGAAACGGCCCAAAGGAAGGGGCAAGATGATGTAGCAGCTGGTAATATAAAGAGAAGCCAGCTACTCCTTTCAGCATCAGCACACCATTCAGTCTGCTCAGCTTTGACATGAAACTCACCCAAGTCCTATTTTTTTTTCCCATTAACCATCGAAAGAGCTGACTGCTTTGGGGAGGAGCTGCCCCGCTGGATGCCCCATTGCTCAGCTCTCTACATAGCTGTGACAAGTGACACTGAATACTCCCTGAAGGCAGGGTGAGTTGTTGTGCTCCGCACAACAGAGTGGACTGTGGTGCCTGTGGATGCCATCGGTGTTTGTCCTGTGCTGCTGGCCCTCACAACACGGTATTTGGTGAAGCTGATGACAGATACCAAGCTTAGATTCTGCTTCACTGCAGGGCCTGCAATGGGAATGAAAGGTTAATGTGGTAGGACAACAGATTATTATGTAGCAGAAGGAAGTGACATTTTCAGATGACGTGAAGCCTGGAGCTAGCTCTGGGAGTGCTGCGGTCAGTGCGCACCCATTAAATATAGAAGTGCTGTGGGATCCCAGAGAGCAGTGCCTGAGTTTTCTCTGCTCTGGATGCCGTGCAGTTCAATGAACTTTCTGTGATACACACTAAATGAGAGGGGGATTCACAGACTGACCCTTTGATTTACAATGAAAGGCATTCAGAAAAGATAGGCGGCGAGGGATGAAACACCTCTTGACAGGGAACTGCATTCAGAAGAGAAAATTGTTCTAGGAGAGCTCTTAAGTGCAGACACTTAACTTCCAAAATATATTTTCCTGGTGAGAGGTAGATATAAGTCTCCATTTAACTGCTCCCCTGAAGTCAGACCAGAGCGATCCATTTGGCTGTGGAATAGTTGCCCAAGGAAGGCCATAAACCTCTATTGCTCAGGGACAATTGAAATTGGACTGGCCACACCGTGGTGTCCAGTACAGATGAGAGCAATGTGCTTCAGGCAACAAGCACCACATATGACCCAAGGAATGAATCCGCCCTCCTGAGGAGTTGGACTGGGTGCAATTTGTTCTTTCCTATCTCCAATTTCTGCAGATTTTCTGGATCTGTTATGATCAGAGACCTGAACACAGAAATCTCTGTTACTTTTTTTTCCTAGTTTAAGCTTTTTTAATTATTTATCTCTTGCCAGCCTCTCATTCCTGACTCTGTTCTTTCCCTCACTCTAGGGAAATAAAAAATATTGGTTTTCTACTGTGTCAGTGCCCAAGCAGCTACTTAAATGCTTGTGGCATTATCCTGCTGGAGCAGTTGAGGAAGAGGTGATGATGGCACAGCTGTGAATAGAGGGTTGCAGGTGGGGAGAAGGAGGCCTTTCAAGCCACCCCTCAGTGACAGCCAGGTGGGAAGCTGGCCTTATTTGGCTTCCTGCTGCTGACCTTACCCTGACACTGTTGTTGTGTTTTTAATGGGAGCAGATTCAGACCCAGACTGTAGACACCAAAACCTTGCCTTGATCAGTTTTCACATAACAGTTTTTTCCCAGGGATTTTTAACCAAAAATAGCAGGTGTTTGTTCTGTTGTTGTTGCCTGCAAACTCCATAAAGCATCTCATGCTTAATTTATGCTTACTTTACTAAGTTAAAAGCAAACGAAAGGTGCACTCATAAACCCTGACGTAGATGATCAGATCTTTAGCTGACAGTTTTGCATCGTTTTCCTGGCACATGTTGCTCTAAATTAGTCTAGGGGGGAAGAGAGTACAAAAAAGATATTATGGTTTTTGTTCATTGCAGGAATTGTCAGCCTGCTGGACTATCATAGAATTGTAGAATCGTTTGACTTGAAAGGGACTCTTAAAGGTCCCCTGCAATGAACAGGGACACCTTCATATAGATCAGGTGCTCAGAGCCCCAACCAGCCTGACCTTGAGTGTCTCCAGGGACGGGGCTTCCAACCACCTCTCTGGGCAAACTATTCCAATGTCTTACCACACTTATCGTAAAAAAACCTTCTTCCATATATCCAATCTAACTCTCTCCTCTTTTAGTTTGAAATAATTTCCCCTTGTCCTATCAGAACAGACCCTACTAAACAGTCTGTCCCTCTTTTTCTTATAAAGCCCCCCTTTGTACCTGCTTATTGCATCCATGGCAGTAGCCAGCCCCTGTTGCTACTGCAAGAGGAACACTTCCCCATATCTCAGCCTCTTCAGATCACAGCTTGATCTGCTGGGTTAAATGGCTAATTGAAGGTGAGTGCTTCAGTGTACAAGTCAAACCTTGTAGTTAATATGGCAGACACTTCTTTGTAGCTGCACACAAAGTCGAATGTCTTTGTTTCTTTTGTTCATTGCCATCCCTGCGGCCACCTATGAAGGACTGCTGAGTTAATTGTGTAATCTAGCAGGACTCAGTGGCAGGGCTTTAACTTCACCACACCTAAGGCATTTGTATTACTCTACCTCTTTTCCTTCTGCTTTCTTCTTTCTGTGCACTCATTCCACATCTATGTTAAGCTGTGTGGAGATACGGAAAGATACTATAGGCCCAGATGTCTGTGAGAACCTCAGACTGTGCAATGAGCTGTGGTCACAGACACCAGGTGGAGATTATGTCGTGGGGAATAACCTTTCATCCTAGTGCCAACAGCTGCATGCTGAGGGCCCAGCACACCACCTGCAGCCTGTGGTGTGCCTGCTCCTGGAGCAAGGGCTGGGGTGAGCTCTGGCCTTGGAAATGTTAGGCTTCTTTAGTTGCTTGTTAGTTTGATTTTCTTTTTAAGTGTTCTCTTTCACTGTTAAAGAGAAGGATAGAAAGTTGAAATGAGTTTAGGTCCGCACTAAGTCTTCTAATAGAATCACAGTTCATCCAATTGCTTGTTTTACTTTTGTCCCAGGCTGCAACACTTCAGGCTTTGTATACTTTGCCTCCTTCTTCAATGTCTCCAAGTATGACACAGTTATTATTTAAGGCAAGAAGTCCCTGTGCCTTTTGGAACTACTACCTCCTCTTCCTCATATGAGGAAAAGAAGGCTTCCAGTGACAGTGTGAGTAACATAATCATTGCATAGGGATGGAACCCGTGCTGGGGCCAGAAGCAGGCCACAGCCTTCCTGGCTCACCAGCTCTCTGCAATGACCATGACAATATTTCTCAACCATTACAGTTTCAACCTTTTTTTGCTTCAGAACTTAGCATCATGTCAGTGAGCGGCAACAATAAAATCCTTTTTCTAAACAGTCCCCCAGAACATGGCAAATATATGTTCAATTCCACTTTTCCTGAATTATTTACTTGGCTCTTTGAGTCCTCCCAGCTGAGGGGCAGTCAGAGCTTTGCTTTCCTCCTAGCCTTCAGTCATGCACTGGTGGTCGGGAAGCTGCACGAGCCCGGCAGAGCAGGCAGGACGAAAAGTGCTTTTTGGGCTTCAGCCTTTTCTGCTTCATTACCATGAAAAGCCTGCAAGTGAATATCCATTCATTTGTATTCAACCTGGTCATTCTGCTTCCAGGCCTCCTTTCTTTTCTGCCGCTGACAAGATGTCACGAGGAAGTGCTTGAGCAGTGACAGTTTGTGTGTCATGGTACCTTTCTATATAAACTTGATTTTTATCTCGTAATGAATCAAGCCACAGGAGTCCAGTCTGGGAAAAGAAAGTGTCCTGACGAAGCAAGCTGAAGCTGGAAAGTTTTTCAGTCCATTTGGAAATAAGAATGCATTACAATGTGCTTTTTTGCTCCACATCAGCCCCCTGTTTTCTCACAAGGTAGTCGGGGTATGAAAAGGGTTTTGCATTATTTATTAGTGTGCCTCTGTCACACATAATGAGGGCTATAAAGTATGTAAGAGTTTATAATTGGCTATCTGCAAGAAGTAATCCTAAGGGGGCTGTGTAAGGATCAAATAAATTATGCTTCATTAAAGTAGTTATGCCAAGGATATTAGAAAATTGTTTTTAGTTGGAGGAAGAAAAAGGAGAAGCAGAAAAAGAGGAAAAACTCATTACCAGACCCACTTCTGTCAAAGCTTTTACAGTTTGAGGCAACATTTCAGTCCTCTTTAAAATTCCTGATGTGTTCAAGATGCCAAAGAAGCAGTTGCCAAGATACTTGTACAAATAATGTGTAAATGGGGTTTATCTAAATTGTTTCATTAATAAACTTTACTAAAGTCTCCCATGCAGTTAAACAGGGATCCCAATTCCCCACTATCCGCTGTTGGCACATCAGCTTTCAGAAATGAAACTTTTATCTTCTCTTCTCAGGGGAATATGAATGCCTGACCCCCCCCTTTCCTGAATCTAATTATTGTTCTGCTAATTCAGAACAAGGATTCAGTGGCAGTGAAATACAAAAAAAAAAAAAGGATGAACAGCCGGACCTAGAAGCTGTGATGGTCTCATTTTAAAATGAACATTTACATTTCAGAAAAGCCATGATGAAAGTGATCTCCATGTTTCTGACTTAGTTAGGGCTCTTCTGATCCTTCTGGAGATAATTTGTGCTACAGCAGAGTTGCCCCTGGAGTACATAAGTTAGACAAGGAAAAGTCTTGTCAGATCCTAGAGGGAGGGAATATCACTCCTTTTAAAGCAGTTACTTGGTATTACTTCAGTTTTAAGCAGAAAGCCAAGTAAGGACAGAGATACAATATACTTGGTTTTGAACAATTTCCAACATTTTCCACCTGTAGATATACACAGCTAAAGACTGTGGGTAAAACTTTGGCTCCACTGAACTCAGTGGCAAAACTCACACGGATTTCATGGGGGCTGGTTTTCCCCCACTAGATCTACATGAATGAATAAGGTTATAAAGCTGGGACTGGAGGGTCACGTGCATTTTTGTGTGCTGGACAGCAGTACTTTGAGATGTCTAAAAATATACCCCATAGCCCTTATGGAGCCATAGCTAATCCAGCCCTTGTCCTAGCCATACGGTGAACTCACATTTTGGAATTCATGGCTAAATTCGTGGGTAAAACTTTTTTCATGAAGAGGATTCAGTTTGATTGTGCCATTTTGCACTTAGCATTATCGTAGCTGTCCAGTGCTCTAGGACACTAGAACAAGTAGCATGTAAATATTTGACACGTGTTGAATGGGTCAAGGAAGGCTCTAAGGATGAGATTCTTAGCAGCATTTTCCAGCAGGCTCCTGTTGCATGAAAAGCACGGAAAGCATGAGCCAAGTGCAGGAACCACAAGCAAGGGAGAGACTGCAGCTGAGCTTCTGTAACTCAACCAGGACAGCCTGCACACCAGAAAGATAGTGCAAGCTCAATTTCTGGGCTACTTGCTGAATGCACAACTCTGTCAAATAGCTTTGGCTTTGAAACATTTGCAGGTGGTTTTATTTGCATCAAAGTAAACACACCACTGTTTACAAGGTCAGCTATTTCAGATCTGGAATATGAATGGCCAACAAGGAGCTAAGTGTACCACAGGCTTAGCCAGTTTTGAACAAGGACTGGAGGTAACAGTTACTACATGAGGAAAAAAGACACTTCCTCCTTAAAGGTTCTGTCGATAGTCTAGGTGCCATAATTCATTGCTTCTGCAGCCATCTAACATTCATCTCATAGATTGGTCATTTTCCCTTTATATCTGTTTTGCTTACATTCTTCCTCAATCCCTGTAGGAGGTCCAACTAATGTTACTATTGCTACTTAGCACTCCTAAGTCCGAATAAAAATGCATACTTATATCTAGCAATTGCATGTTCCAGTCCCCAAGTATTAATCCATTAAGCCAATGATCTTGTAAATTGGAGCAGAAATATTAAGTGCTGGGGATGGCATCCCAGCACTGATAGACTTTTATCAAGGACAGGCTTTATAGCAAAGATGTACTTGAAGAGTCTTTTGCTAATCATAAGCATCATTTCTGAAAAGTTTGTAGGAAGAAAGAATAGTAATGAGCTCTAAGAGCCACACAGCTCATTTTAAGGTTCTGCTAGTTAGTGCTATCATCACCTTCAAGGTCTTCATTTAGTTTGATTTAGCTCTCTTTTTCACTTTTCTTTGCTGAGTGCAATAAGTCTGATTCATTATTTGGTTGATCTGGTTGTATTCTGGCATTGCTTTTAATTTTTTGAAGGAAAAATTCAGGAAAATCAATTTAGTCAGCAGCCACATAAATAGCTCTCTGGATAGAGAAGGCTATATAAAATGGCCAATTCCAGAAGGAAAAACTTGTGGAGAGAAGACAAGGGGAGATTGTCTCAGGCAACAAAAGTCTTCACATATATTCAATGATGCTTCAAGGAGGAAGAAAATAAACTACTCCTTGAGCCCTGGTAGAGGCTTAGCTAAGTCTGTGGTTTGAGGATTGAACTTAAATTGCCACGAGGAAGATTTAGGTTAGACAACACACACAAAAAAAGCTTCTTTTAAAGACACAGAAACATAAGAACAGGTTTTCTTAGAGGAGGATTGGATCTCCATTGTGAGAGGCTTTAAGAAGTGGTTAAACAGACATATATTTTGGGAGGTACAAACTGAGTTTATCCTGACTGGAAGCAAAAGGATGGATAAGACAGCTTCTTCGTGGGATGCTTCCAGCCCAAATTTCCAAGTTTTTTGTGTTTAAGTATGCTCTGTGCATGAAAGAATTTCCTAAATGATACAGGAGAAAGAAAGCAAAAGACTCTCAATGTGATGAGCTGGAGGGTGCACCAACACTACTCTGCTGTCTTGGGATAACTCACAGGTGTGAAGGGGAGAAGAGGATTTCAAGAGGTCAGCAGTTGAGCTCATCGTGGGAGAAGCAAACCCAGTTAGAGTAGAAAGATTTAAGTATGCTTGGGATTCTGATAAGGTTGTCCATATGGATTCACTCTGAAGACGATAAGTGGCAGTGCCAAGTGTTTCTGAGCTGCAGATGTGCAATACATTTGCAAAAAACTACAGCTCCTCTCCAAAATTATGATTTATCACACTTAGTAGCAAACTGAAAAATGGGAACTCTTTGAGAGAAATTGACTTGATAGAGTACTTTTTCCTCAGGAAATTGGGTCAGTTATTGAGCTTGAATGCCTTTGGAAAGAAAGCATAGGAATTTCTATATTTTTCACTTGTTGAATATATATTATATATATATACACACACATATAAATACACATCCACTTATTGGGAAATCATATGAAGCAAACTTTAGAGCATGTAAAGATCATGGAAAACAAACAACGTGATAGTATGGAAACAGGCATTTAGAGTGCCACACAAAAAAAGAACTTTGGCATTTCTCCTGCTGAAAACAAAGTAGCTGAGGATGGGGCTATAGTTGTTTTTAGCTTAACTGGGGAAGCCATACGAATAATTTCACTCAAAGTCTGATATTGTTTAGCCTGGACAGTTTATTTTAATTTTACACTATAATTTCAGCACAAAGGCAAATTGCACTGAGTACACTTATGTTCATACACACATCAATTCATGATCTTAACTGCATGCTAGTGTACCTGGAATTGTGCAAAATGTTTGACACTGTCCCACATGACATCCTGGTTGCCAAATTGGAGAAAAATGGATTTGATGGATGGACCACTCGCCGAATAAGGAATTTCCTGGATAGTCACACTCAGAGTTGCAGTCAATGGTGCAATGTTCAAGTTGAGACATGAGACATGAGTGGCGTTCCTCAGTGTTTGGTTCTGGTACCAGTGCTGTTTAACATCCTTGTAGGTGACATGGACAGTGGGAACGAGTGCACCCTCAGCAAGTTTGCAGACGACACCAAACTGAGTGGTGCAGTTGACACGCTAGAGGGAAGGGATGCCATCCAGAGGGACCTGGACAGGCTTGAGAGGTGGGCCTATGCCAACCTCATGAAGTTCAACAAGGCCAAGTGCAAGGTCTTCCACCTTGGTCAGGACAATTCCAAGCACAGATACGGGTTGGGTGGATAATGGCTTGAGAGCAGTCCTGAGGAGAAGGATTTGGGGGTATCGGTTGATGAAAGACTCAACATGAGCCAGCAGTGTGCACTTGCAGCCCAGAAGGCCAGCCATATCCTGGGTTGCATCAAGAGAAGTGTGACCAGCAGGTCGAGGGAGGTGATTCTGCCCCTCTACTCTGCTCTCGTGAGACCGCACCTGGAGTACTGATTCCAGTTCTGGGGACCCCAACACAATAAGGACATGAAGCTGTTGGAGCAGGCCCAGAGGAGGGCCACGAAGATGATCAGAGGGCTGGAGCACCTCCCCTACAAGGACAGGCTGAGAGAGCTGGGGCTCTTCAGCTTAGAGAAGGCTCTGGGGGAACCTTATAGTGGCCTTCCAGTACCTGAAGAGGGCCTACAGGAAAGCTGGGGAAGGACTTTTTGTAAGGGCACGTAGTGACAGGACAAGGGTAAATGATTTTATACTGGAAGAGGGTAGATTTAGATTAGATATCAGGAATAAATTCTTTACTGTGTGGGTGGTGAGACACTGGAGCAGATTGCCTGGTGAAGTTGTGGTGCTCCCACCCTGGAGGTGTTCAACGCCAGACTGGATGGGGCTTTGAGCAACCTGGTCTAGAGGGAGGTGTCCCTGTCTGTAGTAGGGGGATTGGAACTAGGTGATCTTAAAGGTCTCTTCCAACCCAAACCATTCTGATTCTATGCTCTGAAAGTAGCAAGGTATTTAAAAAAGCTGCTAAAAAGTGTTGCAGCTACTGTAGCAAGCAATAAATTAAACTGTCCCCTCCTTCACCAGTTCCCAAGTATTTCATAACACTTCAGCTGTCTATGACATATCCACTTGAGAGCTCTAAGCTGCAGAAATAAGTGTTTGATGGCTATGGACCTGTGTACCAACTAAGCTGGCGTGTATGTTTTTAAAGAGTAGAGGGAGGATTAAGCCTGTGAATCACCAGTGAGAATAGTATAAAGGGAAAGATGATTCTCAGCTGTGTTTGGTGCCTACCACTGACTTTTACAGCATTATAGTAGTTTATCTTTCTAAATTTCTTTTCTGCAGAAGGGGTTTCCAAACTCCTTTGATTCAAGAGGCCTTGCAGACTGTCCAGTAGCAGTGCGGAACCATGTGATTATTTTTACTAGATACAGATTGTTTCATTGCTTGTACAAACTTGCTTGAAAGTACAGCATGGTTTGCCAGGGGATCTGCAGTCAATGCACTTGAAAATGCTATTTTTGAGGTCTTGACCATGGCAGAGATTTTACTAAGATGCGCAGTAGCATCTTAGTGGATCTTCCAGTAATCCATGGTTTGTGAACAGCTCAACTGAAGTAAAATATCCTCAAAGATAAACAATAGGAGTCCTCAAGATTGATAAAGAGGAGGCCTGGTATGTAGTATTCCGCAACTGGATATATGCTTTGCATCAGTTCCATCTCATTTGGGGGACCTGCCACCAAAGTGAAGGAATTAGCTGGGTAGATTTGTTGCTTTATCCAGCATCTACAAACTATTATTTTATACAGATTATTGGCCTAACAGAAACAAAAACCCATTCTGTGGGATTTAACCCATGTCTTTATTTCCAAATACCAGCATAATCTATAGGTAACATCACTGTGGTGGTGATGAGGGGAGTTGGGCTGAATTTCTGCTTTTCCTTAAGGCTTTTCCTTAGCGCTTATAAACAATTTTAGTCTACCAAGTTTCTGTTGAACAGGTGTGGCAGTGCCTGCCTATTTACCCATTTTGTCCACTTAGGCATCTTCACGGACACAGAACACATTTCCTTAGTTCTCTCCTTATGGTCCTCCATGGAATCAGTTTGTGTTCTGGGAAGTCCTTAGAGCCTAGTGCAAACTTTCTGGCTGGTTTTGTCTGGACACCAGTTGCTATCAGGAGTAACGTTAATGAAAGGGAATATACCTTAACTACTATGACTACATGGAGTATTCTGTAGCTTGAGAAGATAGTTATTAAGGTACTTCTTATTAATTATATTAGGCATCCTTGTGTTTCTAATGGAGTGATTTCTATTTAAATACACTGTGTCATATGCCATATGCTGCTCTAGACTCTGAACTGTCAAGTCTTTGATTCTGAGCCACAAAACGATGGCATGAGCACACAGATGGGTTGTCACATCGAGAAGTCTGATGGCATGTGATAACTATCAGGCTTTTTTTTTTTTATTCCCATAATATACAAGCAGTGATCATGGCTTGCCAAACAAAATGAGCTGACAGTCAAACTTCAGAGTGCTCTCTGGAGTTCTTCAAGCGTTTCAGTTCCACTTTGCAGTTCACTCTGCCTTTAGCTGGAACAAGTCACGTCTTTTCCAGGACAAGAGATGTCAATCATTGTGTATCTTTGTAACAAACTCTGTGAGAAATGACGCAGAGACTCACCAAAGGCAGTCCTGAGTAGTGTAGATTGGTGGTAGCAGTTGAGACAGGTAAGGGCCATTCTGAAGCAACAACTTGTTTCCATAGCGATAACTTCCTTTTAAGATACAGAATAGAGGTTTACACTTGAGAGCAAGATATTCTTTCTTTTAATCTTCTCCTCTCCTCTAACTTCCAGGTCACTTTCCATAAAGGAAGGAAGAGTTTATGACAGGAATTGAGGTATTTGCACGTTCAGGGCAGAGTGAGGGCAGAAAGATAGAAGATGAAGTACAAAATAAAGCATAGGTAACTTGAGGCAGGATTTAATTGTGTATTCATACAGTTTTTGAAGGTGTTTACAGTACAGATATTTTCCCCTCAGGTAGGTTTCTAAGCTTACATTAAGATCAACAGATAAATACGGTGAAATTCATTAGAAGCTACATCTAGATGCTTTCTGCTATTAGAGATACCCTGGGGTCCAGAAGACCTCTGCTTGGGCTGGCAGGTGTGACAGAGGACTCACGGGAGCCTTGCACTTCTCTGTACATGCAGCTGGAGACCAAGTGAGATGCTGAACAGTGCTTTAACTGACAGAAGTGACTGTGTTTGGACAGCCAAATCCCACAAAGAGTCGGTATTACCAGTGGAGCACAATTCGGTGACTGACCTCATTTGAGATGCCCTCTGCCATCCTTCCTCCATCTGCCAGTCCAGGGGGGCCAGGCTTTCCCAGGTGGTGCTGTGTCATGTCTTTCAGTCCCATGTGAATATCTTTGCTGTCTTAGAGTTAGGTAGACTTGGATGTGTTCTGGACATAGACCAATTTGTATGTGTTCTTTGAGCTGCAAAATATAGCTTCTTAGACTCCTTCCTCTGCTCTTACTAACAAAGGCCTAAATTAATGTGCTTGTGCAGAGGTGTCTTTACAGGTTTAATATAAACCATGTGTGAAACTAGCTCCCTGATCAAATGTTTGTAGAGTTCTACACACGCATGACTTGAGCCTGACTGCCTTTAGCTGAAGCACCTGAAAGATGGAAAAACAGATTTCTAGAAGTCTTGGAGGTAGCAGGGGATATCAGGAGGTCATACAGTTCAACCTTCTGCCTAAAGCAGGACCAACCTTTGATCATGAGCATGAGAACCACTTTCTTACTTCCTCTTTGGAAAACATAAGCTGCTAAGTCTGGACTTATCCAAACTGCTTAGTGCTGTGCCTTGTGGCTAAACACTGGAGGGTTCATGATATCTCCCTACTTACCTCATCTATGGGGGCGTAACTAGCACACATTAAATGAATCCCTAAGGAGAATCATAGAATCATAGAATCATAGAATTAGCTAGGTTGGAAAAGACCTACAAGATCACCTAGTCCAACCATCCACCTACCACCAACAACCCCTCTAAACCATGTCTCCCAACGCTATATCTAAACGTTTCTTGAACATCTCCAGAGACGGTGACTCAACCACCTCCCTGGGCAGCCTGTTCCAGCATCTGACCACTCTTTCAGAAAAGTAGTATTTCCTAATGTCCAGCCTAAATCTCCCCTGGCGCAACTTGAAGCCATTCCCCCTCGTCCTGTCACTAGTTACAAGAGAGAAGAGGCTGACCCCCAGCTCACTACAACCTCCCTTCAGGTAGTCATAGAGAGCGATGAGGTCTCCCCTGAGCCTCCTCTTCTCCAGACTGAACAATCCCAGCTCCCTCAGCCGCTCCTCATAAGGCCTGTGCTCCAGACCCCTCACCAGCTTCGTCACCCTCCTCTGAACACGCTCCAGGGCCTCAATGTCTTTTTTGCAGTGAGGGGCCCAAAACTGGACACAGTACTCGAGGTGGGGCCTCACTAGGGCTGAGTACAGAGGGAGAATGACTTCCCTACTCCTACTGGCAACACTATTTCTGATACAAGCCAGGATGCCATTGGCCTTCTTGGCCACCTGGGCACACTGCTGGCTCATGCTCAGCCGAGCGTCGACTAATACCCCTAGGTCCGTTTCCTCCATACAACTTTCCAGCCACTCTGCCCCAAGCCTGTAGCATTGCCTGGGGTTGTTGCGGCCGAAGTGCAGGACCCGGCACTTGGTCTTGTTGAACCTCATTCCGTTGGCTTCAGCCCAGAGATCCAGCCTGTCCAGATCTCTCTGTAGGGCCTCTCTACCCCCAGGCAGATCTACACTTCCTACCAGCTTGGTGTCGTCTGCAAACTTACTGAGGGTACTCTCAATGCCCTCATCCAGGTCATCAATAAAGACATTGAAGAGGACAGGCCCCAGCACTGACAAATGGGGAACACCACTCGTGACCGGTCGCCAGCTGGATTTAACTCCATTCACCACCACTCTCTGTGCCCGGCCCTCCAGCCAGCTCCTTAACCAGCAAAGAGTGTACCTGTCCAAGCCACAGGCTGCCAGTTTCTCCAGGAGAATACTGTGGGAGACAGTGTCAAAGGCTTTGCTGAAGTCTAGGGGGACCACATCAACAGCCTTTCCCTCATCCACCAGACGGGTCACTCGATCATAGAAGGAGATCAGGTTGGTCAAGCAGGACCTGCCCTTCACAAACCCATGCTGGCTGGGCCTGATCCCCTGTTTGTCCTGCAAATGCCGCGTGATCTCCCTCAGGACAATCTGCTCCATAACCTTCCCCACAGAACACCTGGTGATGCTAGAACCTCTCATATCTAAATGCCTACATCTAACACTCATTGTTAAGAATAAATAGCTATGGTGCAAGGCTTTTTTTTGTTTTTATTTTTCCCAATTTGAACCTTGATTTCTCATCCCCTGGAACCTGTGGAGCTTCTGTCTGAAGGATGCCCTACGTGGTACCAAATACTTGCATCTTCATTGCCTGAGAGAGTGAAGAGAGAGACTGTGCAATCTGATAGTAAGGGCGTCAGCCTGGAGCCCCTGCTTCAGTGGATATTCATTCTCTTATCTCTTGGTGTGGCCTCTGGACAGCCTCCAGTATCTGTCAGGGGTCTGTCTTAGCCTCACTTAGCCATAACCAAGAAGATTAAACTTGCACAAACAGCTGACTGTTTTCTCAGATCTCTCTAAAGCTCCATGCTTGTGAATAGTGCTGTATAATAAATACTAATAAAGGAGTTTTTAGTGAAATATCCAGCAGATGCTGTAATTCAACTAGTTCTCAAAAATCATATTACTCCTCCTACTGTATACATAAAGTAGGATTAAACTCTTGGGTATTCTATTACATAGTGCCAACCCATGCAGACTGTGGAATATATTTACTGCTGCTTTATAAAATCTAGCTGCAAGAAGTACTTCAGGGGGTGATTTTCAGTGGTTGAAGTGGTAGGAGCTGCAGCCTCCCAGAACCCCCTGCACCAGCACTGATTTTGAAGGGCTTTGAATATGGGGCTGAATTTTTCCCTTTCATGGCAGCAGCTGTTACTGCCCTGCCACTTGTGCTTTTAACAAATGACTCTTACTAATTCACTTCTGTTTATTAGCAACTCTGTGATTTCTCCACTCTTCCCACATCTACGTTTCTTTTAGGTTTCTTCTGTTTCCAACCTCCATTTTCCGATGCCTTCAGCACTGTTTTAAAAAATCCCAAGGATAACTAAAGCAGACAGAGCCATTACTCTGCTACTTGGTGTGTAGCAACAGAGCATCTCTGGGTGAGGATTTCCCCCTCCAAGCATGAAGCACCTCTGTAATAATGATCAGCTAGGTGATACTCCCAGTTAGCATCACAGCTCTTTGCTGAGCTGTGTGTGAGAAGCTGGCATGCTTTCCTAGTGTTCTGTTCTCTGTGAGTTTTGCAGTTGTACTTATCTTTCACGATGTTTTGCATCCAGGGTCTCTCTAGCATCCTGTTGTGGCTAAGCCTGTGTCAGAAACACCCTGACCTTGCGTGAAGACCTAAATCGATTTGCCCATTCCCATCCCATGACCCTTGTGAAGAGGACTGGAAGTCCAGGGCAGCATAAATGCCATCTCCATCAGTGTACTGCTTTCCCCACCACTCTCTGTGCTTGTGATGCCTGGCTGGACACCCAGACAAGCGACTCCCTCATTGAATTCCTTCACATTGTATGCAATTGTAACCTCTGCAGTTGTTGCTTGGTTGCAGCTCCTGAAGACTTCCCTGAGCAGGAACCTCAGAAACTGTTTCTTCTACGTATTTCAAATCATGATTTTTAACATACTCATTTTAAACTCTATTGTTTGTTGCCTGAGGTGCATCTCAAAACAGCAGATAGTCTTCATGTGCCAGCTCACTTTTACTCTTATGCTGTGGGCTCACTCTTCTAGCAGGTAAATGCTTTAAAACCATTATGGTGAGGAGAGTTTTTAAGTCACAAGAACCAGAGAGCCAAAGTCTGTGCATCATTGAAAAATTGGTTTTGTTTTGCTTGTAGATATTACTGTACCTTCAAGTGACAGATGGGAATGTGAAAACTTTTTATCATCCTTGAAGGTTCAGAGCAGCTAATAGAGAAAAAATGTGAAAGGAAAAATCATCATTGAAATGGTCTTGAAAGGGATGACTTCCAAATTATTGTCTGTCAGCTTCTCCAGATGGCCTGAATATCTGTCAGATCTGAGCAGCACTCATTAGAGATGCCGAGGAAAATAAAAAGTTCCTTTTTGGTCAAGACCAAAAACAGAAGGGGAAAAATTAGAAGAGAGGAGGAAAGAAAGGACAAACATATTTTAAAGATGAATTTTCCTGCTTGAAAGGGGCTGCACAGAAGGCACAAAAGGTTCTGGTTTTATTTTCTCTCAGCTGTGGATGGATCATGCTTTTATGTTTGTAGGTGTGAATCCTCTGTGGGTTTCCACAGTATTTCTGGGCTTCTTCCTGGGGGAGAGTTGTCCCAGGAGCTCAGTGCTCAGCTGCTGGCCATGGTGCAGGCAGTCCCTCTGGCTGGTAGAGGATTGCTGTAACTGGGATGTACAAAGAGGAAAACAGCTTTCAGTGCCCATCTAGAAAGCACTGCAGGCTCTTAAAAAGGACATAATCAGGGAAAATCATCATTGGTTCTGTTCCCATTTGAAAACGCATTTTCTAGCTGCAGGACTTGGAGGCTAAGTCTGAAGCTAAGTGCCCCATTTACTGCCATAACAGCCTCTTTGTATTGATCAAACTGATGGGTTTTCCCTTCAGATTTATCTGAATTCCATGCAGGGGAGAAGGAAGGACACTAGGGAAGTTTTAGCTTTATTTAACAGACTTTTGGGGATGCAGTGAGCAAATGGGCCAGCAAAAACAAAAACAGAAATGTGGCAAGCAAGAATTGTGGCAAGCCATACTGTGGCTTCAAGAAGCAAGAAGCAAGGGAAAGAGCTGAGCCTGTAAAGCAGGAATTGCAAGCTATGGACTGCTAGGAGAGTTACAGACAATTAATTTATGGTGTGATGCCTGCAAAAGTTGTGGAGGCACATCACCTCTTTGAGTGAAGGCTCCCACTGAAGCAGTAGGAGCAGCCTGAGGACTGCCAGCCACAGGGATCTGCAACCTTCAGTTCTTGTGCATTGGCTTTTCCCCATCACTGTTGGCCTTTCTGAGTGCAATGATGTAGACAAATCTGGTTAATGTCTCCTGTTTTATTAATCCTTCTGTATTTATTGTTTGAGAATTGCTGTTCCTGAGGCTATTAATAGTGGTTGATATCTTACCTCTTGGAACAAGCTGATTGCTACATGCCACAAATCATGTCTTTATCACTTCAAAGATGAAGCCTTGATCTGTGCCAAACCACTAATGTAATTACTGTCCCTTTCCCGCCACCCCCTGCTCAGCAGCATCAGCCATATGCATAATTGCCACATGCAATTATTTTCAATCACACCTCCAGACAAGCAAGATTGTCTTTCAGATGCTAAGTGTTACTAAAGTATGATCATGCATTATTCCTGCAGCAAGAGTGACAGTTGGGGCAGTCTGGGAAGGACGAGGATCACTCTGGGTAGTTTACTATTGAAGCATCCACTCCCCTGGTTTGTAGTTTCACAGCTCGTAGGACCTGGGGACTCCACTCACTTAAGGTCAGCCAGGAGGGCTCTAACAGCCAAAGGTAAAGTCACAGCAGAGACCATAGGGCAGAGCATTAACTCAGTGTTTTTAAAAACTCCAATGTTCTGCATTGTGAGAGTCTGGACAGCTCCTCATTTAGCATATAGGCTGGTTTTAGCTCACTTTTTGAAGATATCCAGCTCCTTTCACGAACAATACGAAGAACCAAAATGGGCTAAATCTTGGAGCCAAGCACTTAATTCCAGCTTTGCATTGCTGAAATTGGCTGTGTTTAAGTCATGATGCTTGCACGCTTGCAACAGCAGTATTTCACAGATCCTCAGGCTCTGTGCAGTGTTAAGAAGCTCTTTTCCTTCCTGAATGTAAAAAAAAAAAAAAAAAAAAAAAAAAGAAAAAAAGAGAGAGAGAGAGAGCACATGGTGCAGCATCCCAAACAGCAGCCAAGTGCCACCAGCACCTCCACTGCCACTCGGCCTCATGCCCATCCATCTGGCACCTCTGAGCTGCAGTCCCTTTGGTGAAGCTGCTGTTTAGGGACCTGCTTATTTCCCTCCCCTTTGTCTTTCTTTAATCAACTGCAGTGGATAATGAAAGATGACAGATGATGGTAATTACAACACAGTGGCTTTTTTCCTCCCCTTTCTTATGGAATGCTCTAGGCGTCCTAAGCATTTTAAGCAGCTGTAGAGATGGGTGTGGTGTCCTGGGTAGCATAGCTGGCTAAATTCATTAACATAGGGCAGGCCAGGGTGTGACTCAGGAGCTAAACCAGTCACCTCTCTCTACTGAAGCAGCAAAATTAGCTTAATGATTTCCGCTGGGTTTGTGGCCCTTGTATTTAACTTAGACATTTAAATGGAAGTTGCAGCTGTTCCACAGAATCTACGGTCTCTGATTAAACAAATTGGCTGTGAGCACGTGTATGGATTATTAGAGATAATAGCATGCAGTCTTTTTGCTTTCCCAGGGTCTGATCTGCACATTTAGTTGCTTACAAACATGAGTGGATTGTCTGGAAGGGGAGGAAGGGGCTGGAGGGCTTTTATCCAAGTCTTATTAATGTCATGAGCTTTTGGCACACTCCACACTTGTATTCCATAAAATAAGGGAGTTGAAAGGCCAGTTCCCAGGTTTGCTGCCCATTTAGACTGTGATGGCCCCAGCTTTGTTGCAGTCCTGCAGAATGCTACTGAAAGCAACGGGACAGATCCGCATCATTGTACACACACAGTCGTGAAGCTTTCTGAGCTGGTCTGCCTGGATATTACTGCTGGCACCAGGCAGCCCATGGGATGTTACTGACCCTGGAGGTGTTTAAGAACTGTATAGATGTGGCACTAAAGGACATGGTTAATGGGCATGGTGGGGATGGGTCGGTGTTGGACATAATGATCTTAGTGGTCTTTTCCAGCCTTAATGATTCTGTAATTCTATGATTCTGTGTCACAGCCAGCATGGGGCTGCCACTGTCCGTCAGCTGTCTTTCATGTCCGGGTGCTCATTCTCTCTTCCCCAGCCTTTCCTATCATCAGTAGTGAAGTTCCTTCTTGCCCCATAGGTCCTGCCCACTCCTAGCACATCAGCCATGCTGTAGTAACCATTTTCCAGTGCCCTTCTTGCTCTAAAAATTCATATGAGAATCAGCTGTGTATTTTTGCAAGAATCTTAAGCTGTCTTTAACAGTTTTGAGTCTATATTTGTTATAAGAAGCCTAAAAGGCCTAAGTTCTCTTGTGTGAGAAACACTCTTCCAGAGAACATAATGAGAAGGCACTCTTATTTACGTGGATCGTACCAGCTTCTGTCAGCTCTGCAGCCCTGGGGAAAATAATCAGGTGATACTGTGGAAGCTGGTAGTGAGGAGACTAGAAGCAACCAGATCCAGGTCAGGCGAAGTCCTGAAAAGTCTGGCATTCATGTGGCCTTAATTGCTTTTTTGCCTTTACAGCTGCTGAGTGAATGTTCCACTTGAGAGTGGCTGCCTCGATGATTTATTTTCTATAATGCCATGTAGGGATGGAGAGAGGAGCAGGCAGTGTCTGCTCAACAAGTAAAAGAAGTAGACTAGAGTAGCAAGAAGAAGATCTAAGGAGTGAATATTGGGCCCTAAACAGGGGCAGGTGTGCTTGGAGGGGCAGCTGTTCCTTTGCTAACAGCTAAGGTGCTAAGAGCTCAAAACATCTGGAGAAAGATAGGATACAGCTTCTTTGAATCTTTAAGCAAGTCAAGAAAATAATGAAGTGATTTCTGTATTTTACAGTAGTGTCAGCAATATGAAAAATGGAGGTATCATGAGGATAGAGGCTGTAGAAATGCACATCTAAGCCCAGGCCCTGAGCCAGAATCATTTTCAGGACTCTTGGCAAACAGGTGTGATATTGACAGGGCCTCTGTCACCACACCCAGGGCTTTGCTGCACTAGGAGCGTACCAACAGGGGTGCCTTGCCAGTAAGCCTGTTGTCTTAATTCTTTTTGTCAGGAGAAGAAAAGAGAGGTGGTGGGGCTTGCCCAAAGCTTGCCAGCAATGGCAGTAGGGGTTGAAACTCTGTCCCCGTCTACCTAACAGGTAAAAGACGCTGCTGAAAACCCACACTGCCAACTTTCTGGGGACTTGTCTGCCTTTTCATCCCTCAAACTGCCAGGTGCACCCAGCCTCTTATTTGTGTAGTGATTTGTTTCCCGTCTTATAAAGAAGATCTGACACAAAGGAGGTAAAATTAAATGATTTAGCACACATCTAAATATTCTCTCTTGGCTGTCCTTGTAAAAAAAAAAATTAACAGAAAGATCTTTGACAGCTACACCTGCTTTTGGGCAGCTGCTGTCATGACAGCTGAGAATGCAATCTGATAAAAATGCCACTTCTACAAAATAATCACGGCCCATTGGATGATTCCCAGAAAGATCTTGCGAAAAGGCTTGCTTAGCTCAAACACATCTGTTTTGGACAGTGTGAGGACTGGAGAAAGCAAAGCATGCTGTGAATGTTAAGCCAAGCGTGATTACAGGTAGAATGGCTCAAGAGCTCTGTTGTTTTTGCTGAAATGATATGAGGAAAATGTGCAGCATGTACCTGTGGTGCGAATTGATCAGGTGACATGAACTCACTCTTCCTTGTCTTTTGAAGGG
Organism: Numida meleagris; assembly: GCF_002078875.1. Lineage (NCBI taxonomy): Eukaryota > Metazoa > Chordata > Aves > Galliformes > Numididae > Numida > Numida meleagris. Next base: position 168,902,634 of record NC_034409.1, read on the forward strand.
GCGAAAAACAAAAGAAAATGACAAGGGATTAGCACAACTGTCAGTTTACTTTCTCCTGCTGGAACCATGATAGACCCTGGTTGATTGTTGTTTTAATTAATCAGAAGCAATCAGCTTGTAAATGCCGTGATTAACACAGCTTCTGTTTAACCCCATGTTGAGGTTTCCAAGCAGTGCATGTAGCAGTTCTGTGGAGTTGAAGGGGATTTTAAAAGCTTTCTGATAGCAGCTCCAGAAGCTGAGGCTGGCATCTGGTGCTGAGACACCCCAACTACTTCCAGCACACTGAGCAGCTGGAAAACCACAAAGCAGAATGCTGCAGTACAAGACCAGATGATTTCCTACTGTTCTCAGGATAAAAACTGTTGTTTTTTTAAATCTGAGATTCCTCAGTGGCAACTTGACTTCTAGCCTGTGTTTAAGCTAATGGAAGTTGCTTATGTAAACTTCTCTCTCTTCTCTCTGTAGGTTTGTTGATTGGCTCTGGTTGTGCTCTCTATCCTCTTGGATGGGACAGTGAAGAAGTCAGACAAACCTGTGGCAACCTTTCCAACCAGTTTGAATTGGGTAAGTTGCCATCAGAGTGTTTCAGTTGTGTTATATTCTTCTATCTGTTGTCCATGAAAGCAAATGAAGATCCGAGTGCAGGTTTGGAGGAGCAACCCAGTTGTGTGGTAGGGTATTCATACTGTGTGTTTCCAATGCAGTGCTAAGGCAGAGGACTTCAGATTGGTTTCCTGAAAATATTTTCCAGCAGAACATTATAAAATATAATGAAGAAATGTACGTATATTTACATTTAAAGCATCAGAGGTAGTAGTCTTGCAATATGTGAGTGAACACTCCTTGAGATCTTGGCAGGGTAGGCAAGGACATCATGTCACAGGTTGGTTTAATCTACAATGAGAGCAGTTAGCAGTCTTTGAAGTCTGGCACGCTTATGGCCTTCTAATCAAAGCCTGGGAATATGGTTTTGGTTATACACAACCTTGGGAAGATGGTAAACAACACTTGTTCACTGTGACTGCCTTTTCACAAACAAGCAACTGGTCTTCCTGGTGATGTCTATGCTGACACTGAATGAGAGCCAAAAATGTTTTGAATGCTCACAACCACACACTATGAAGCAAGCTACCTCTAGAGAAATTGTCGGGGTGATAGAGAACAGGGGCCCAGCAGAAAGCTAGTGTGGATGATCAGGATCTGATGTTTGAATGCAGGTCCTTGTTAAGCTAGAAGGATGGATGCAGCTGCTCCTCTCCTGCTCTGCAAGTTCTCTCTGGTCCTGTGTTACTTGAGAAGGAAGGGGATCTCCAGTCTTCCTGCAGAAGCAGGAGAGACTGAGCATCTCAGGTCTCTGCACACTGAGCTCCAGCTTCCAGGAAGGCATTCACACAGCTCCCCATTTCCAGACACTGTGAGCTAAGCCTTATGGCTGCTGTTAGAAACCCTTTCCATAGCTGTGTGTGTGTGGCTCATAGAAGCCTGGCAGTAACCCCAGTGCAAAGAACAGTGGACAAAACCTATCTCAGAGATGTTTCTTCCACCTAGTGGATTGTGTCTTGGCCCGTGGCAATGGCATCGGAGCCAGATGTTCTTGCAAGGTCCCTTGCAACCCAAACCATTCTATGATTCTATGATTTGCAAATTAGTTGAGACCTAAAGTTAAAAAGTTGTACAAAAAAGCATCAGATCATCAGCACTGTTGCCTTGGAAGAGATGTTCCAGGTCATCCTCTCTTACACCATTCCTGTGGTGTACTGAAGTGCATTTTCACTGGTATGGGACCAGAAATTCTCTTTACCAACATTGGCACCTACCTCTGCCACTGCCACTGATGATATTACCAGCAGCCACTAACAGTGTCACCCAGAGGATGTGTAATGTGCCCTAGAAGCTTTACCTTGTTATTCTGAACTTTAATATCCTTCTGTGCTATTAATATTAAATTTTCTTTCAGTGAAGTATAAGAAGTTCCTGCAATCATTTTTTTGCACATAATACTTGCAAAATATGAATGTGATAGCTATGAGAACACAAACATATAGTTAACTAGCAGAAAAATAATATCCCAGAAATTCCTAGATCCATGGAAGGGTTTCTCAGTGGATACAGTAGAAAGACCAGAAAGATAGCAGCTGTTGCAAGGAGTAGTTGGATTTGTCATTGGCCAGCCCATTTGGCCTCTCATGGGTGCACACTGATGCCAAGCATGAACCAGCATGAAAGGTTGCTCCTACAATGCCTACTTGTAGCTCCTGACAGCCTGCCCCTTCGTAGGCTTCAGTCACTGCCCTCCTCAGAGTGCAGGAAAGTGTTACTGTTCCTGGTTATTTTTCGGAAAATCTACTTAGGCAGCTTCAAACTGATGTGGCACTGAGGGACATTGTGCAAATGGGATGATGGCTGGACTACATGATCTTAGTGGTCTTTTCCAACCTTTATGATTCCATGATTCTATGAAACTGTGACCTTAAATACAGTCAAGCTTACAGTCAGAGCAATCTTCAAGACCACCTTGAACATCTGATTCTTGACTCATTCATTTATTTTCATAAATTGAGCCATTTTTCCATTTAAGACAGTGAAGGAATCCACATGAAGGATTTCAGCTTTTTCTCCTGGTACACATGAGGACCATGAGCAGGGGACATACTATATTAACTGTGAAGATGTGTAATCTTACTGTATTTTTTGGACCTGTGCAGGGCATGTGTTTTGCGTGCCTAGACTTGATGGCAGTGCTGGTCTTGCTGATCTTCAGGAATCTTGTGTTAACACATTAATTAACAGATTATAATGAGAGCTGAAACTTGATGTAGTAATTTTCACCAGGCAGCTCTGCCACTAAAGCATTTCTTTTCCATATAGACTGGCAGTGAATTTAAATGTGTGTCTTGGATTTTTTTTAAGTTAATGTCAGTGCCTGGTTGATGCTGTTACCAAAGTCATTTGTAAGGCAGAGGTACTGTCCAAGGGCTGTTTAATGGCCATGCTGCTCATCTCATTTGATATATATATCTTCATTGGTGATAACCCAAACCCTCTAGTCTTTTCTGCATCATTAGACTAGTTTACTCATTATAGCCCACAGAACAAAAATGATGTTTCAAAGACTTAATCTCACCCAGTCTCAAGACAAATTTTAGTAATTATTGCTTTCATTTGAATATTTAATTTGATTAAGCTGCAGTGATATGCTTTCTATTCCTGAATCTGTGAAACGAGTTGCCTCAAGTACCACACATACACACACTGCATTCAAAATCTGCCCCTAGGAAAGCTGAGCTGCTATAAACCTAGGCTAGTTTGCTGGTGGGGTAAGTGGTGGCAATGGGAATGCTTGTCCTGTTCCTCCTGCTGCTGTGTGTGCTAGCAAGGATGGCAACGGGAGCCTCAGTGCATGTGGTTACTGTCAAAAGTAGAGGATGTTCAAAGGGATGCTGATCAGGATAAACCATGGAGAACATGTGCGTTAGTAAAGGAGGCTTAAAGCTCACCAGGTTTGACCATAGAGCCAGCAAAGGTAGGTGTTCAGCAACAAGTAAGATTTTCTGGGGACCTGCAAAATGGAAAGAACCTTGATATTGGAAGTAGAAAAAATAAACCAGGAGCTGCGTTTAGGTCATACGAGGATGAAAAGGACAAGAGGAAGGTGCAGAGAAGGGACTGCAAGAACTCACTTGAGATGCAGGGGAATTGTGCTACCTAAAATGTAATGCTAACCAGAAATGTTTCAAAATTAGCTATTAAATGAAAATGGCTTAACAGAACAAGACAGAAAAGCTCTGTTATGTGCTCATAACTAGATAGAAGAAATAAATAACGATGCTAAAAAACAATAAAAAGCCTAATCCTTAGTGGGTGTGCTAGATAAGAAGTGCTTCTCCGTGTCTTCAGGCACTCTGAAAAGGTTTTATACTAATAGGCTTTCTAAATAGTGGTGGGATAGCCCAGATTGTGAAGAGGGGACCCCCTTCCTCTGTACCCATCAAACACACACATTTTTGTGTCTATTCCACGGAAATGCTTTAAAAGGCTGCTGGAGAAATAACCATGATTTTCATTTACCTGTAAGTAGATTAGGGTATTCTCTTCTAGAAATCCTAAGCTGACATTGTGACATGCCCAGCAGTTTGCTGCTCTCTTTAACACTGCGTATTTATTTTTTTTAAGTGAACTACGTCCAAATGGTTTACTTAAACAAATGTGCATTTAATTGGTCTAATTTTTTTGATCAAGTAAAAGTGTTTGTACAGTTTGATCTCTACAAAGGGGAGTCGTTCTTCAATTGAAGATACCCTGCCAAGGACAGCCTCATTTGTTGATTAAATTGCATTCAATAGATGAACTGTTTTGCTAATGAGGAGAGGAGTAACGTCTGTAAATAGATGGACTGGCACACCTGTATGAGGACCTGCTGTCTGCTCATCTCTAGCAATCTGTTTTTGCCATGATGAAAAGAACACAGTGTTAAACTAGGACTTTGACCAGTGATCCCTGGTAAACCTTGTTACAGCAAGGTTGTTGTGGTATTTCCAGATCTCTGTTACGATTCCCAACTCCGTGCCATCTGGTGGGACCTGTATGGAGGCACTGGGGCCCCGTTCCATACTGTGGCATCCCAGCTAAGATGGAGCTGAGTTCCCACCGAAACATCAGGCTATGAAGCAGAGAATTCTTCTGCTGCTGTTTTTAGTTTAGGAAACTCCTAGAAGGATGGCAATATTAATAAATAAGGGTATTAGGAAAAAGGTAGTTTTGTTTTAAACCCGTATAATTGTTTGTTAAGTGACTGATGAAAGTCTATGATCTAATTATCATTGCCTTAGGTAGAGACTGGAGTTATAAATTACCAGTGCATATGCTAACTTGACTGCCTTTCTCTTTTACCAAATGTCGGAGAAAGGATCACAGTCACAATCTCTTGTCACCATGCAAGCTGTTACTGTTATGCTGCATTATTTACATCCCAGAGTCACTCATGAGCCCATTCAGGACAGCACTGCTGTGGCACATCAGGCTCAGAAGTACACAGCCACTGACCCAGGGATGTGAATGTGAGTCGGATCTGCACAATCCTGTGGTCTGCAAAAGGAACTTGCGGGCAGTTTCCTCAAAGCAAGTACCTTTATAGCTGTATCACATAGCACACATTCAATTTTGCTGAGCTTGAGATAGTAATACCCTGTTTTGTTTTCATTTCATTTTGCCACACAAGAATAACAGCTCAAAAAATACTTCTTTTTAAGCAGGAAATTCATTAAAGTGAGGGAACCAACATTAAAGTGAGAGTCTGCATTTAAAGTGAAGACTGCACCAGATATATGCAAAAGCATCTACATTTTGCAAAACTCCAACTTTGATAAGAAGCCTTCTGAACTTGCATGATTTTTAAAAAGACAATGTTGGTGTATTTTTGTGGGTTTGAATGTCTAAACTCAACCAGAGACAACAGTTCAGGTCATCAGTTTCCTTAGATGCTCATGCAAAGGCTGCTCAGTTGTTGCATGCTCATCTTTGTTGTGATGGGTGTGGAGCCAGCTAAATCCCACAGAAAGTGTTGGAGAGGACAGGACATGTTCAGCTTAATTCACAAAATCAAGCCGTGGTTGGCATCTGGTAAAATAGCAACCTATGAGCAATACCTAAATGCCTGAACAGCAAAATGCTTATCTAGAGTGAGATTCACTTGTTTAAACGTTGATGACTCATGCCATTTTAGGTGCCTTAGGAAATTTCATCTTACCTCCAGCTGCCACTCCTGTACCACCAGAGGTATGAAATGATATTAACCTGAAAGAATGAAGACACTGCATTTAAGAGAAACCTCAAATTTTAAGTTGAACTGTGTGTGGGGGGAAAAAAAAAAACAGTCTTCCCTTGAGGAAATTCGGTGTGCTTGGCAGCCAGGGCTCAGCCTGAATTTTTGATATCCTACCTCTTTTTATGAGGTAACATTTTATGTTGTATATGTCCTGCCATAGACCTGTTTTATTTTCTGCTGGACAATCATTTGTGCTAAGGAAGATCCTGCAAAGAAGGCTTGGTGTTTGCTGAGTGAAGTACCTTCAGGGCTTATCTTTGAGTTTTGTGATGCTTTTCTTTGCTAATAAAGGTGGTGAAAATCACAGATCTGACAGTAAGGGCTCGCAGGACTCAGGTGTGGCTGTAGGCACGCCGTGCCCTGCCTACCCACCCGGCAGCTGCTGCCACAGCCTGCCTGACGTGCCTTCTGAGTTTGTTTGAGTTCACGCCATCCTTCTGAGGCTGGGAACATCCCCTTCCCTCTTTCTTCTTCAAAGTCCCACTAGATCGTCTCCCGTTGTTTCATGTCGTCCAGCTGTCACGCTCCGTTGCTGATCATCATGCATAGGGATATCTGATGCAGCAGCAGCCAAAGCAGCCCAAGCAGATGGCTGCAAACCACACCTTTGTTTGCCCTCCAATGTTTTGAGCTGCTGGGAAAGGGCTCCCCTGGCTAACATGTCTGCCTGGAGAGCAAATTCACAGGCTGGCTCCCATCCTGAGCTTATCAAACTGCTGAATTGTCCTCCGAAGATCTCAGAAGCTTCTCTGCAGAGGGATATTTGTTTGCAAAGATTATTATTATTAAGGTTTCCTTCTGCCATTTTTAAAGGACTCGAAATATCTTAAAGACAACTGTTGACTTGATAATTGCTTTTGCTGTAGAAATATCAGAGTAAATGATCGTTAAAAGGAAACAGTGCAGTTACTAAAACAACAACATAAAAAAAAAAAAAACCCTCACAGAAAGCAGTGAACATTAAAACAAGCTTTGTCAACTAGTTAATTGGCCTTAGGTGGCATCATCTCAGCATCTGGCTGAGCGTTGACGTGCAGTGCCAAAGCTATCAAGGAAAGTGATTTGAGGAGAGGACAATTTATTAGAATCCTATTAAAGGCAAAGGCTTTATAGCTCTATTTTTATGAGCAATCTTTCTGAGAAAGCTGGTTGCTTTGTTCACAGATTCCCTCGCGCAGCTCAGAGGTTTTATCGAGGCCGAGCACAGTTTTTATAAGCATGCCCGAGCTGCAGCTGCTGAGCTCTCAGATAAATGAATGAGTCAGCCTTTGTGCTAGTAAAGAAAGCTGTTTCATCAAGAAACATTTCCTCTTTGGTGCTACCTGGATATCTTCCATTCTTATTTCTCTGTAAGACTTCTGTGACTATATCAAGGACCACAAATATCCTGTCTAACCTACCTTTGTAGCTAGAGCTTGCGAGAACCTTCTGGAGGCAAGCAGGAATGGCCAGAAGGGGACTCAGACCACCTGGGAGCAAGTGCCTGCTGTTCCTTATTACTAGAAAAGGGCAACTAAACTTGCTGTTTGGGATCCCTTCACAACTAAAGGGATTAAAAGTAGGTGCTAGTAGGTCAGGGTCCATCCAGTGTACTGGATGACTACCTTAAGATGAAATGCGTCGCTCTTTATAGGTGACTTTTTTTCCCCATTTTCTCCAGAGGCAGTCTGAGGAAATAATCCAGTGTGGATTTCTGCATTGTGGATGTCCAAGGAGAGGTGAAATTAATTTCATTTCATGCAGTAAGCGAGCTTTCTGCTGACTTCTTCCAACGGTCTGGGAGAGATCCGGTTTAGCGGTACATGAGCTATTTCCTCTTGGGATTTTGAGCATTGTAATTGTCACAAGGTAATTCATAGAATCATAGAGTCATTAAGGTTGGAAAAGACTTCTGAGATCATCCAGTCCAGCCATCCACCTGTTCCTCCTTTGCTGTTTCACAATAAATCCATGCAGCAACTTTATGATTTGATTAAACAAAATTATGCAACCTTTCAAAGAAAGGGCGATTTTGTCATGAGAGTGTCTGCAAACAGCAGAACTAAACAAGGTAAAAGTTGTTGCTTCTTTTGCCAATTTTTACACTTCTGAACTTTATGAGGTTGCCCAGAGAAGCTGTGGGTGCCCCATCCCTGGAGGCGCTCAAGGCCAGGTTGGATGGGGCCCTCAGCAGACTGAGCTGGTGGGGGGCACTGCCCATGGCAGGGGGTTGGTGATGGGCTTTGATGTCCCTTCCAACCCAAACCATTCTATGACTCTATGACAAACCAAAACACTCATGTAATTGATTTGACCAATTATAATTAAGCAAAATAGCTTGATCTCTACATGTGTAAGAAATAATAGATTTTTGAAGAGACCTTCGGAAAGTCCTATCCATACAGTAGACAGAAAGAATCCACCTTCACCAAATTGATCGTTGCGTATTATGCTATTTGTTCAGCTGCAGTTTTACCTTACATAGCGTACTTTCTTTGTTTCACATAACTACTTTAATCCTTTCTGGATGCATTCCAAGTTTTGACTTCTTTCTCTGCTTTTGTAGGTGATTTCAAATGATGTTTTTACATTATGTAGCTGTCAAGAAAAAAGAAATTCTTCAGCTATTTAATTTGTCTTGGCTTTGTTTCAAAATAATTGTGCCTTCTTATTAATTAGCTGATTTGATTATCTTTTGCATTCATTGGTGGCTTTCATATCTGTAAATCCCTATATATCCATTAACATCACATTCCTTGGTTTCTTCTTTGATTACTTTTTCCAGCACCCCGATTGATTACAGGAATTCACATTCCCCTGTAGTACAGGACTCTCATACGAAGCTGTTAATTAGAGTTCTTGCACAAGTTTTTACAAGTAGCAATTGTATCTTTTATTTTTGAAGGTATATCATTTGTATTCTTCAGTCTGGGTGGATCTGAAACCCTTTTTTCTTCATCTTGGAAAACAGGCTGTACTCAGGATTAACTGTTTAGAGTCTGCCAAATACTGGCAGGCTGCAAGCTCAAGATAGCCTTAACATTAACAGTAAATAAGGTGCAAATATTTAAGATACAAAGTCTTGCAATTAACAAATTTGCATCCAAGACGCTTTCATAATCTGGATAGTTTCCATAAGTGCCAATTATTGTTATTTTAGACAAGCATCATATGTTATTTTCAGGACCTTGATAACTATGTGTTTTTTATAAGACATCAGAAGTACAAATCCTGGTAAAATTCAGTTTTAGCAACTGGATCCTGGCACAGCTCCACAGGAGATCAAGTATCCACAGAGTTCCTGTTGCCAAAGTTCACTCACTCCCAAATTTGTCTTAATCTTTATTTGCCTTACATACTGGAGCAGGGGAGGGGAACAGAGGTCACATTTCATGTCCTTGAGGATTATGGTAGAAATCAGGAAAAGGCATGGAAGTTTTTTTGAATAAGCCCTTCCATCACTGCAACACTAACCTTTCAGATTCTTTGATGTCTTTCGATTTAGCAAATGTTGTTTTATATTCTATGGGATATCTTTCTGCTGAGTCTTACTTTGATCCTGTCCTCATTCACCTTGCTTTTGTCCTTTATCCTCAGGGACTGCAATGTCTTTCACTCCTTCTAAAAAGGAGAGAATCATGATATTGCTACTCGTCCCTCTTTTTGTTTGCTTGGAAAGTGGCCATCCAGCCCTATAGCTGCAAGATCTGTGATTCTCTGATTTCACAGTTAATCTTGGCACTCTCTTACTGCCTATCTCATATGTGAAAACACAGTTCATAATGCCTGGCTACAGTTTTACCGGAGGTGACTTGGACAGTTTTGCTTCACTGAGCCACCATTAGTTATGCTCTCCTTTCCTAAATAAATAAATAAAATCCAGAATTAATAAAAAAAGAAAGCCGCGGTTCACATTTTCTCCTCCATACTGATCTGTTAGGTAAAGACTGGTTAGTAAAGAGCAGCACCACTTCTGTGCAGAGAAGGGAGCTGCTGTGGTGCATATCATCTGTATCAGCCAGAAGAGCACTTCAGTTGGTGGGGAGTTTACTTTGGCATGAAACAAGATCCAGCCCATCTTATGCTCAAGAACATGTACGCATTCTTGCATGCATCTCCACACACCTCAGCGGACTGGCACACTTTTACACGTATATATTTCAGTGCACTCTTGAGGAAAATGACGCCTTTTCTGTGAATGTGAAAATTTACAAAATTCCACTTATTGATTTTAATTCTATCACGTGATTAGGTAGCACTGGAAATAAAATCATAGAATCATAGCATCAGCAAGGTTGGAAAAGAACTACAAGATCATCCAGTCCAACCATCCACCTACCACCAATATAACCCCACTAAACAATGCCTGTCAACACAACGTGTAAACGTTCCTTGAACACCTCCAGGGTTGGTGACTCCACCACCTCCCTGGGCAGCCCATTCCAGCGCCTGACCACTCTTTCAGAAAAGTAGTATTTCCTAACATCCAGCCTGAATCTCCCCTGGTGCAACTTGAAAACGTTCTTCATTCTAGAGATTTGACATTAATAACAAGAATGGAAAACTGCAGTACAACAGTTCTGATGTCTAATGTGCTGGGCTCTGTGAAGGCAAATTGCCCTTCTTGAGGGTCATATTCAAGCCCAGTTCTGTAGAGCCCTTAACCATTTGTTTTCCTCCAAATACATGGCTAGTCAAACTGATGTCAGTATAATAAAGGTTGAACATGAGAAAGGATTCTTCTACAACACTTGTTATTACAATATTTGTAAAAATCAGTAATTAATAATTGTAACTAATTAATAAGTAATAGTAATTGATTTGTAAAAAATATAATGCTAGAAAGCAAAGTCTATCTTCACTATGATAAAGCATTTTGATAGGTGTATCTCTTTCCATTTGGTGCTATATTTTTTACTCATCAACCCTACTTTTTATAAAGCTTCATGTTTTATAAATTGATAGTTTAATATCAAAGTGAAACAAAAAAACCTGCAGTTTAAAATGCAGTTAAATCGCCCAATTATTGGCAACCAATAATTTTTCTTTAGGGTGCAGTGGATTAAAATAGCAAATACATGTAGTAAAATGAGAACGCTAACACAGAAACATTTACATTGTATTTTTTTCCATGTACAATAAAGGTGCCATAATTTCAGTTTTACATGTAGCGATGCAGTTTAGGCAATCATTCATTTCAACAAGTACTTTTAAAATAAATTCTCTCTGGCCTTATAGCTATACTTATCTATGAACTTTGGACTTACCTCTACTTAAAATGGCTAAGTTCTATGCCCTCAGACACCTTCCCTGCTGCAGGCTCTTCTTCTGCGCTTGAAATAGCTTGAAATGCTGTTCTGCTCAGCATCATCCAAGTACAGATCAAGCTGTTTTGTCTGAGGCCTCCCATTGCTCCTGGCACAGGCTGGAAATAATGGCCAGGTTTACTGCTTTGTTATTATTGCTCAAAGGTCAGGCTCCTTGCTCTTTCATCCATTGTCCTGCACTCTCCCGTTCTTATATTTGTTCATCTTGACCCAGCTCACGCTTGTGAACTACATTGCATTTGTTAGATTAAGGGACTGCCTGCCATGCCTTAGAGCAGTAAGTAGGACAGTGATCCTTAGGGTAAATGGAGCATGGTATGGAGAAATAGATGCTATTCTCCTCATCCAAGACTGAATGTGCGTGGTGTATTTGTTGGGCACATCTCTGACGCTAATTTAACAGTTCTTCTTAATATGTATCAGGTGCACTCTTCCCCTCTCCCATGACCAATGCACAGAAGTTTAAATTGCACCATGCAAAGGTCAAATTTACCTCATTTTATTCCATGTAGATCACTGCTTTGGGCAGTGCAAGCAGGCAAATCTTTAAACTATTTTTAAAGTAGTATTTAAAGGTTTAGTTTCTCTACTTGGAAGCATCACAATGATAAAGTTCTAAGTTTTGAAGCTGCCATTACAATTCTGTAGTAGTTTTAGGAATACTTAGCAGTTCAAAAGACCTATCAGATGGAGTCCATCACCTTCAGCTGTAGTATAAACACGATCATTTTCAAAGCAATCCAAAAATGGATCTAGACATACGATGTGTTCTTAATTCTGGTTTTGAAAATCCCAGCAGAGCCACAGACGTGTGTCCAGGTAAAGGAGTTGTCCAGAGATAGGTCTGTCCTATCCAGGGACTGCTGTGCAGTCAGGCAAGGATCATTGCCAGGGTCACTGCCAAGCATTTGGCAGCTCTCCATGATTTCTGATGGTCTTCTATGTTGCAAGTCAGATTCTCTGTGTGGTCTTTTGTCAGGGAGCCAAGAACTGTTTCAATCTACAGAATACATCAACATTACAAAACCAGATAAGTATCTCTCTCTACTGCAGTACATTAAAGAGTGATAATACTGAGCCCAAACCAAGGCCTCAGCTCCTAAAATTCTCTGGTCATGGCAGTTATCTTTGTTTCACTGGGCCTTTTATATTATTGAAAAGACATTGAGCATTATGAAGAAAAAAATGAAACAAGTAGTATGCTGCATGCTGTGGTGTCATCCTGAGGTCTGCAGTGTGGCCATGAGTGTAAGTGTTGCCTCCCACTCACATCTCGTTACAAGACTGGCCTGCCACTATCCTGCAGACAGCTGATGGACGTGCTGTTTGCCTTCAGGCATGCTAATGCTTTTGACATGTTGAGATGTACATACATCTTGTGTGTCTTGTGCCTAAGGCAGGATTAGCAGTCTTGATAACTGTCCAGCCCACCAGCCTGGCCCACAAGAACACCATTAGGACAGAGTATAGATGTGCCACCTGTTTCAGCTCTTTCTAGGTGGAAACTCTGTTGTTACCTTTTGTTCTCTGGAGGGAGGAATGGTTTCCAGCAGGTGGGACGGAGGTGTAATATTACTGAGAGCGCTCACTGTTCAGATCAGAGATGATGCTTCAGTAGGAGAGGGAGAACTTCAGTTGTAATGAATCCCAAGCAGTCAAAATCAAGATGACCACCATGATGATGCCAAAGTGACAATGACTTTTAAGATTGGTTGAAATCCTGAGGAGTAGAATCATACACTCATCAAGGTTGGAAAAGACCTCCAAGATCATCCAGTCCAACCATCACTTATCGCCAATATTTCTCACTGGACCATGTCCCTCAGTACAACATCAAAATGTTTCTTGAACACCTCCAGGGATTGTGACTCCACTACCTCTCTGGGCAGCCCATTCCAGCTCCTAACCACTCTTTTGTAGAAGAAATTTTTCCTGACATCCAACCACAATCTCCCCTGGTGCACCTTAAGCCCATTCTCTCTCGTCCTATCACTAGTTATGCAGGAGAAGAGGCTGACTCCCACCTTGCCACAACCTCCCTTCAGGTAGTTATAGAGAGTGATGAGGTTTCCCCTGAGCCTCCTCTTCTCCAGATTGAACAATCCCAGCTCCTTCAGCTGCTCCTCATAAGATTTGTGCTCCAAAGCCCTCACCAGCTTCATTGCCCTTCTCTGGACATGCTTCAGAGCCTCAGTGTCTTTCTTGTAGTGAGGAGCCCAAAACTGAACACAGTTCTCGAGGTGCGGCTTCACCAGTGCTGAGTACAGAGGGATGATCACCTTCCTGCTCCTGCTGGCAACACTGTTTCTGATACAAGCCAGGATGCCATTGGCCTTCTTGGCCACCAAGGCAGTAATAGCAGTCATTTCCTTATTTTCTGAGAGCTCTCTAAGGAGGTTTAGTCCCTTCGGTAGCTGTTGGTTTTGATCACTTCACCCACTACAGGCATAGTGTTGCCTGGAAGGGCAGCAATCACTTTATGGTTCACTGTGGGATTCCTCTGTGCCATTTTTTGTAGATGAGTTTGATTATATAATGATACTGAGGCCTTTAAAAGCATTGAAGGCCATATTATGACACTACTAAAACACACTGGACTAAATATCCATGAAGTTTTAAGAAATGAGTGGAGACACTTGGTGGGAATAGGAAGTCTCTCTCCTTTTGTATATTAATTAAATGTGATATTCACTGGCAGTCTGATCTTACTGTGAATTAAGGATGTGACCTTATGGTTTTTCGCTTGTGGTGGCAACCTGTGAAAATACTGGGATCCACTGGGATCTTTACTTCCACTACACCAGCACACAACTGTTGTCCTGTTATTATTAGTCCTGTACTGTTATGTCGCTGTCATGCTGCTGTGTTGCCCATCAGTTCTCTGTGCACACTGCTTGCTGACCCTACTGGCAGAGTAGGTAAGAGGTAAGATTTGTGGACTCCACCTGTGCAATTTGTTCTCCAACATCATGCTCCTTTGGTCCATGGTGCCTCTTTTTCTCCTCTTGAAAACCCAGTGTCCTGGCCTGTCACTCCAAATCCTGCTCTCCAAGATGGAGACATCTGCCAGATGGTCTCATTACATGAGATCATGGAGCTGGTATGACTGTGCTGCTTCAGGTGCTGCCCCGAATTGGTCCTACTGGAAACCGCAGTCCTGAAAATATGCTTAGATATGTGGGAGCTCATTTGTTTGGTCAGTAAATGCATACTGCTGGAGCAGAGATTTAGGGAGACAAAACAGCTTTTAAATAGTTCTGCAGTCTGCCTTCCTCAAAGTTTTTGCTGCACGGGTAAAGCAGTAAGTGGTACCACAGGCTCTCTTTGGGCTGACGTGTTTGCAGCCAGCAGCCTCTGCCTTTCCTATCATTTCTTGCTCTGTTTCCCTTGCAGGAACCTGCGAAATCGGCTGGGCTTACTACTGCACAGGTGGGGGTGCGGCGGCAGCCATGCTGGTGTGCACCTGGCTGGCCTGCTTCTCAGGCAAGAAGCAGAAGCAGTACCCCTACTGAGCGGCCCTGGGCACAGGCTGCCACCAGGAGCACGAGGGGCCTGCAGGCATCTTCTGGACCACAACAACAACAAAAAGGAAAATTTTAAGTGCTTTCATTCTGAAACTCTGCAGGGTGGGGTGGTGAATGGCAGTGGGAGCCCTGGGAAAGGAGGTGAACCATGGACCAAGGCCACCTCACCAGGCAGGCTGGGAAAGAGCCTCCTCACCAGAACCTGCCTGTGGCCCACTCCACAGAAATATAACCACCTAAATAAGGAAAACTCCACTTTGGCAAATTGCGACATTCTGCGTGCAGCAGTTAATGGAGGGATTAGTGAGGAGAAGGTGGTGCTGGGGGTTGGTGTAGTGCCCCTGCAATGCAGTGTTCCTGAAAGCACACACACACAGACGTTGACCATGGCACAAAATGAGTAGAGAGGAAACCTTTTTGGTGCGATTCTTCTTTCTTTTTTTTTTTTAACTTCTTTTTGGTGGTTTAAAATTCAGTGTTACAACACTTTTTAATCTATACGTTAAACCTAATAAAAGGACCAATAAGCCACTTTATCAGTATTTTGTATATTCTCTGCACATTTCTCTTCCTCAAACATTTAGCCACTGCTTATTCATCCCTATAGATCTTTTATTAAGGCTCTGTGTTTTCAGCATTATTACAAAAAAGCAGCATAATAACTTGGCACATGTAGCCGTTGCCTATAGTACTTTTATGAAGTGCAGTAAATGGACATTTTTCTGTCCAAAGAAAATTCCACTTAAGGTACTGTAGAACTCTGTTGGTTATGCTAGACTGACAGGGAACTTATTACAGACATAGATTTTTGTCGCTGTTATGTTTAGCTCATTGATGTCGTATTGTGCTGTACCATGTTTATTATTTCAATATTCATTTTTGTAAAAAAAAAATTATATATAAATGTGCTATTTTATGTTTGTATTTGAAAAATCTCTGTAAATAAATTTTTCCTTGATCAATACTTGCAATTTGTGGTTGTGTCATGAGATGAAAAAATTCCCTTCCTAGATCCCCGTTTTAAAAATATCTTGGAAATAATCATAGCTTTTAAACCAAGCTGTATCTTTTTTCCTTGCAAAACACACGCATTTAGGATTCATCTGCATAGTCTGAGGATAGATGTCTGCTAGCACTTGAGACATACCAGCATGTCTGACATTCTTGCCTGATCCTATTAGGTGTGGTGCAGGACATCAGAGAGACCTTCCCCATTCTGGCCTGGACACAGCATTTCACACAGTATAGGTATACCTTTATAGTTGACTGAAACAAACCCTTACTATTTTAATAGCCACGCTGACTAAAATGCCTACCAGTGAGGTAGTCCCTCCATGAGGCACTGGCACTGTATTTAAAGAACTAAAAAAAAAAGACCCTTTATTATCATTAAGAAAAATGATATGAATTTGAGATATGGGAATTTGTAAGGGGTTTTCAGTCATAGCACTGACTGTTGTTACTGCCATTCAAATGTGGTTTTCTGCTCTGTTTTCCCAATATGATAATTCTGTCATTGCCTGTTTAAAAGCTATCGTGTGTGTACTAGCTATGGTTCTGCTGGTTAATAGCATATGTGCTGTTGTAACTCTGAAACTGTGCAGTTGCTCAATACATTGCACTGGGCAGCTTTTCAGAAGTACTAGAAATAGCAATGTCAGTTACAGTGATCAATCCTTATTTTGCTGAACTGGATTTTATCTGATTTGATTATAGGCTAACTACTATTTATGCACTTTGTAATGTTGGGTGGTGAACGTAAAATTGTACTTTACACTTCCCAGATTAGCCCATAATAGCCACATCACATCCAGCTGCACTTCTGGTGAGAACCACACCAACCATGCCATGGAGGCATGGAGCAGCAAGTGGGCTTGTCTCTCTGCAAGCTCTTCTAGCGGCGCACCAGAAATAGTAGGATGCCGAGCACTGCACTCTTCCCTCCTGCTTCCGGGTTTTCTGGGCTCATCCCTTCTCAAGAAACTGTTCAAAAACCTGCCGGTGGAAATCAGTGACACTCCATATACCATCACAGTAGATATGAATTTGCCCCACAGAGTTGTGGATTGATGGTTTATTAAAACCAAGAGAGGTATAAACACAATATTGGCTCTGGTTCCCCTGACTTGAGTTGGATCTTTGGCAAATTTCTCTTGCTGCCTTTCCATGGTGTGCAACTGCATAAAGATGTCTTCTATTCCACTGAACCTGCAGTTTGCTGTATAATCACTATAAAAATATATGTTATTATTCTAATGTTGACCCTCTCTACATTATATCCCTGTTGCTGCAGCATGGAGAACATATTGTCTTGTTTTAGATCTTCCTGCAGTCAGATCCTGGTTTGATTTATCATGAGAAATGGGAACCGTGCAGTTATTTCATAAAGAAAATTACTTTTTTTTTTGTTTTGTTAAAATGCCATACAATACATCATGATTGACTTTCTTTGAATCTGTATACAATCTCCTTTTTAATTTGGAATTGACTAAAATACCAATTTTGAATAACAAGCCAATGATATATGCTGCACATGGTCTGTAGCTGGTTATCATATAACCTTCATCTGGGGTGATATGAATCACAGCTTAATTAGGTTTGTCCATATTTGTGCATTTTGTTTCTGATAGTCATTTTGCACTAGGATATGAATACCATATATTATCATGGCTATCAGGCATCAGAGCTACAAACTCTAGTAACTTTGAACCAGACAAAAGATTGCTCTCAATTTCACCATATTAAGTGTCAATTAAATATTTACAATATTTACTATGTTTAATTTTCCAGTTATTTATTCTTGAAGATGAGGAACTTGGGCTTTCATTTGTCAAAACAATCATGTAAACATGGGCAAGCTCCTAGGCTATTGAATTCTATCCCTGCCATTACTGGCAATTGTATCATGTAATCCTGCTTAGAAATTTATCAAGCTCTGTTTTAAAACTGTTTAAACAGTTTTCCCTTTGCAATTATATTATTATTTCAAAGTCTCACTCTCTGTGTGATTTGATGTTTTCTAAGTTCCAGAACACCCTTTATTCTGGGGCTCATTCACAACATGGATGGCAGTGGTCACAGGATGCTTCCAAGAAATACTCTACAAGCTTTCCCCATCACTACAATACAAGTTTTCCCCATCACTCCTAATAGAGGAGCTATATAGAAAAAAGTCACATGGTTACAGACTGTTGTTCAGTATCAGAACCTACCTGAAGATAAGTCACAGGATAGCTACCACAGGACAAATCAGGTGAGAAGGGACCTTGAGAAGATCTCTAGTCCAACGTCCTGCTTAAGGCAGGGACAGATGACTCAGGGTTTTATCTCATCTGATCACGAAAGTCTTTAAAAGGTTGGTGATGGCACATCTCTTGGTGGCCTGTGCTGCACTCTATCTTCACGGGGAGGAATTTTTCCTTATAACCAATCTGAACATCTCTTTTTCAACTAACAACCAATGTCTCTCATTCTCCCACCAAGCATCACTGAGAAGAACTTGTCACCGTCCTTTCTGTCATCTCCCTACACATACTGAGGGACTAATGCTGGGTCATAATCCCCACTCAGCCCCCAAGCTGTCCTTTCACCAAACTGAATAAACACCAAACATGACTGCTTCTGTTGGACCTACTCCAGTTTGTTGATGTCTTACTTCTACCAGGATGGGCAAGACTGGATGCGATATCTACATGTGCTGATTAGAGGAGGACAATCCCTTGCCTCCAGATGCTGGCCCTATTCCTGTTAGTGCAGGAGGCTGTTGTCCATTGTTGATGCCAGGACGCGCTGCTGGCTCCTGTGCTGCTCACTGTCCCCAGGCTCTCAGGTCCTTTCTGCAGAGCTGCTCCCTGGCCAGGCAGCCCCAAACTGCACCACTGTAGGGCTTCTTCCTTCGCAGGTGCATGACTTGGCATTTGCCCTTGCTGAATTTCATAAGACTCCTGTCATTCTTTGATCCCAATATGCCTCAGTCCTTCTGAATGGCAGCCCTGCACTTCAGTGTATTATTAACTGGTCTCCCCATCTTGATGTTATCTTCAAATTGGATGAGAGCACTTAACCTCCTTCAAGTCACACATAAGGCCATTAAATGGGACAGGTCACAAGACAGACCTGTGACAGCCCACTTGTCACAGACATCTGCATAAAGTACAACCAGTAACTAAGACTCCCTGAGCCTCACTATACAACTAGGCTTTTCTCTGACTGGTTGTCCACCATCTGGACTACAATGGTTCAATCTTGGTAAAGAATCTGTGTCAAAAACCTTCCTAAAATCAGTGCAAATTACATTTACTGCTGCTCTTCCTTCAGTTGCAAATTCAGTCATTTTATCACATAAGGCCACCATGTGGGTCATGTAGAATTTACTCTTGATTAAATGCATGCTTCAAGTCAGCAAAACAAATGAAAATAAAACTTTGGGTCCCAGCTGCCTTTCTGCAATTTAGATTTTGCTTTGCATAGCTAAATATAGAAAAATGGTTATCAACTAATCTCCAGATACGCAAGGTAGAAAAAAAATGAGCTACGGAAGTAAGGAATTTATATATAAATTTGAATGAGGCAAGTGGAGGTGGAGGAACTTGGTGCAATAGTTTATTTACATAAGTGAGGTCTTTGGAAATGGCTTCAGAAGGACACAGTTTGAGTAGGAAGTTCTCCCATTCAGACCCTGGAGAACTAGGGACTTTCATCACCCAGACAGCATGGTGTGCAGTCCCAAGCCTCTTCTCCTGAGGACAAATGCAGTATTCCGTGGAAGTGCAAATTCTGCCATTCAGATATTAATTCTGAGGGAAGATTTTCTGCATAAATATGAGGTTTGAGAAGGCCTTGTCTGGATTTTAAGAGGGCATTATGTTCTTTGTGTAAAATAAGCCATTATTTTTCAAAACTTGCATGTTAAGCAATGACTCAATTTTTCACTAAATTCCATAGAATTTGCTCCCTCCCAAAAATACAAATGTATGTTTGTGGGGGGGAAAAAAAAAAACAATACAAACTTTTAAAATGTTTTGACTCTGAAATGAGAGTTAGCTGGCTGCTGAGGTGGCTTAACTCCTCTATTTCCTTTTTCTTGATAGAAAATTCATAAATCAGTTGCAACTGCAATTTATCTGTCATTCTAGAGTTTGAAATAGTCTATGAAAAATATCAAACTGAATGACAGGGCAGATAATCTATACATCAAAATAAGCATTAATTCTATTCTACACAGCTAACCTTTCAGAGAGACAATGGAGAAATTAGATGTGTCTTTTTTTAGACGTGACATTTTAGAGTAATACCCTAAGCAGACAGAGTTTAAAATATATGCCTTCTAGTAAGTATTCAATGTTTTTATTATTGTTATTTAAATAATGATCAGAGAAAATGATGAAAAATTTGGAACACGGTTTCTAGTTCAGTCTTGTCAGTGGCAGGAAGGATGGTTGCTTGATTCAACTTAATTCAATAGCCCTTTCTCATGTTCCCCACCAAGAAACAAAATGTTCCCTGAATTTTTGAGGGAGGAAAGGCTTCTTACATGGACAACTTTATGGCTTTTTAGTCTGCTAGAAGTATCTGCTAAGAGTATCAGTATGTTAGGGATATGCAGTGTTATGATGAGCGTATTAAATGAAGCCATCACGAGGAAAATGTTAATTTGAAAGGAACATATGGAATAACTTTATTATGTATATCTGCATCACTGGGGCCCAGAGCACGGCTATCTGCTTTCCTTGGCTGCAGATAAATGCATGTTAAGCATTCTTCATCACACAAGGACATTTTGTGGCCCTTAAATGTATTCCCAAAGGGCACTGTGCATCATATCGAGCGTCACTAGAGCAGGATCATCTCCAAACATGCCTCAAACATGACTTACACCAGGGTGGATATAAATCAGTAATCAATTGGGCTTGTCAGAGTGCATATGGTAAAACAATGCTAGGGCAGAGAAAAACCATGTCTCACCTGAATCTGAAACCAAATGCAGGTCTGTGTTAGCAGGGAGAAAGTTTTTGCATCATGCTGTCCATAGGGATGAGAGAGTTTGCTGTCATCATGGGAAGCAGCTACCAGTTCCTGTCTGCAGCAAGAGTCAGCAGCCCAAGAAGTAAGTCTGTGAGCCTGCAGCCACTTAGGTCATTTTCCAAACCTTTTCCTTATGAAACACTTAGGGAGGCCACTGCCTCATCTTCCAAGATAACACATGATAACATGTTATCTTCCCATGTTGGGAGGAGGGAAATGCTCATGCACAGTTGCCCCTGGCAACTGAACAGTTGGAGCAGAAGTATAGAAATGGCGCTTGGTGCTTGGATGCTACAGGAATGCTTGAAAATTGCATGCAGTCCTTCACTGTGTATGCGAATGAAAGTCCTCACTCTTTTTTCATGCACCAGGAGCAATGGGTAACTTGCCTTCTTCCCAGTGTCCAGCAAAATCAGTATGTAAGTACATTTGACAATGTTATGCTGTTGGGCTGTGCAGACAGTCATGTGGCAAAAACACTTTTGCTCCAGCTTATCACCAGAGAACTGAGTGCTTCGTCATGTCATGGATGGCAATGTGCTGCACAGAACTCCTGAAATGGTGATTTTCTTCACGTTCCTCTGCCGCTAAGCCCAGTAATTTTATCCCATTCCCTAAGCCACTTTTCAGGAGCTAGGGCTTTTGAAAGCATGGTAGCTGCATGGAAAGCAAACTGTTCAAGTGAATTCTTTGTTTTCTGCTAAGGATCACAATCATTTCCATGGGCTGGTACCAAATTCTGTGACCCTGATCCAAAACTAATAGGAGCCAATGGCAAAAAGCCCGCTGGCTTAACTCAGGCACAGATTTAATGGGCAAAATGTCATAAAAATTCTGTATCTGGCTTTGTGTTATATTCTGATTAACTGTCCAGCCTTGTTTTCTAAAAAGTACACACATATATGTATGTTAATATATATATATATATTATAGACAAAAAAGATGCCTTTATCTTTCTTGGCTTTTTTTCACTTATATAAATATCTCTTACCATCTTAGAATTAACTGAACCAACATCATACAAATGCAAAATATGTTAAATGTAATATTAATAATTAGTCTTTATTTATGAGTTACGTCTTCACAAATCAGAAACTTTAAAAAAATGCTTTTAATTGGTTTTACAGACAAAACAACAGCCAGATTTGGATAATAAAGCACCTTTTTTTGAAGCAAGCCAGCTGTGTGTCCTTATCTTGCCCATTCCAGAGGAGGAAAATGAAAAGTGAATTAATGAACATAATGAATATTTGAAAGAATATTAAGTAAAATCTGTTATATGATGTAAGACTGTGGTGCTTAGCTGATATTACCAGGCTCGTTGGGTCTGAAGGGACTCTCTATTGACAAATGGAAAGGACAAAGAACAGGAAGTACAAAGGTAGTCATATACTGGATGTTTGCTGAGGACCCTGCTACAAGGGCAGTAGTAGTTGCTTCTGTAGCACACTGTGGTTCAGTAGTTCTCCATCTGAAGCACTGGGGTTATTCTCCTCTTAAAGTGACAGTAAGCTTTCTGTTTGTACAGCATCCAGGACAAATATTTCCAAATCTATCAATATTGCTTCTGGTATTTATCTTAAAGTAAAATAACGCCCACTTTCCAGCAGGACTAAAGGTTAGGAAAGAATTTCCTTTTACTGAATGCTAATATCTGTTGGTAGGGAAATACAAAAAGGAAATCGTAGTTGAAACCCAAGCTATAATTAGGAGAATATATTTGAAACAATAAAATATTTCTTCCCTGCAGTTCAGTGGCCATGTTAAGAATTATGAGTGAGATACAGCCAGCTTATTTGTTTTCAAATAGCTGTCAACATACTGTTTGTTTTCTGCACTTCTAGGAAATGTGTGGTGCACCCTCCTCTCTGGTTAAAATCAGAGCTCCTCTTGCAGAGCAACTCTATCACCATGCTCCTGTATGTTGACTTCAACAAGCCTGCATCCTACAGCCCCCTCACCTTGCAGGAACCTGACCCTATCTCTTCTCAAAATCTTGCCATGAAGGAGGCATTTGTTGCCATTTTCCACATTAAGCTTTCCAACCCTTTACTGCATGTTGCTGCTGCAGAGTACAGCAGACATTTCTGGAAGGTTTCAAACTGTTTCTCGCTCACTGATCAGAGTACTTAGTTTCAGGATTATGATAATCCATTATCAAGAGATTCCACAATGTAGTGCTTTAAATGAAGTGATTCACTTCCTGAGTCATTATATTCCAGTCTCTTACAGACTATTCAACAGTGCCGATATAGTAATGTAAAATACTTTTTCATTTTTTTGAGGTCCCGGGTGGCAGCATGTACCAGGAAAAGTCACATCACAAGCAACAGACCCATCTGTGGTAAAAAGAAAGAAGCTACCTTATGATGAGGCAGCAGCATGCAGAAAATAAAGCCAGCCATGCCCAGATGTGCAGTGACATTTCTAAGAGGAAATGAAATATTAAGCAATCTGACTTCACTGTCAATGTGTAGAAGTGGCATTTACCTCTCTCTGAAGAGTGGCTGTTTTTGGCACATACTAGTGAGCAGCTTCATGACTCCTCAATCTATGGGCTGTTATGCTTGCCCATACTGTCAACATGGAGTACTGTGAACTATTGGGCAACTATCTGTCTCTCAAGGGAAATTGGAAAGAGCTTTTAGCTAACGGTGTCAGATCACCAAGGCATATTTTGGAGCTGATTTTGTGTGACCTGTGGCCTGCAGTGTAGCTTTCCTTAACTTGCAGCTATCAAACAGAGCAATCAAAGAGGCCTAACAGATGACTAGACACAAACTGCTGAAAAATGCTAAGAATCTACAAATAAGATAAACAGAAAACTTACTTTTAATTGGTTTTGGTAAGACACTTGAATGAAAATCCTCGGTACTGATATTCCCAGTGCTACATCAGGAGACTTTGTATATATATATAGTGGTTGCTTCCCATTTTTTTTCAATAAATTATAGTTAGTTTTCTCTCCAGCTCATCCAATATTAGCAAGATTGAGGTCTGATTAGATGTTTGTTAAGCTCTGCTCTTCTCTCCTCCTCCTCTCGCTCTGCTCCTTCAAGACATTATTCTTCCCAGTGGAAGCCATTGTATTCACTGGTATGAATACTCTAACTCAGTGCATGGACATATCAGGGGTTTATTTATTTAAATAGACAAATGCTTTGCACAAAAGATTTGGCAGCCTAGTTCATACACAGTTTCCTTTGGGAGCCACAGTAAAACTCCTGTGAATGCACCACTCAGTGCAGGGCACTTCACCAGCTTTCGTAATTAGGAAACATTGCTGACTAAACCTCATTCAGACAGATGATTTCAACAGTCAAGAAGTAAAAGTACGTAGCTGCAAAGCATGCTCTTCCTTTTTCATTGCTGCTAAGACAGTGGGACCATTCAGATCTGCCTTCAGCACAATTAGAAAATGGTTTGAGCTGCTTGGAGCCTTTTCAGTCAATCTGAATGTTTATTTCCTTTTATAGCAATGCAGAGTGAAGGTGCTGACAGTCTTTAAATGCAGTGCTCAAGAAATACTGCAATTCACAGTCCAACTTCTGGGAGGTAGATAAAGGCTCTGATGGTTGCTCTAACTCCCCGAATGCCAGCCTGTCTCCAGGACACAGAAAAAAAGATGTCATCCTCCAAATAAAGACAATATTTTCATCTCTCCTTAAATCAACTCTCAGGTAACTTTTTGTTCAGAGCAGGAATCTGTCTGTGGGATTTGTGTTGCTTACAGCCTCGTAGCTGGGATGAGGAGGTAACAGCTCTATGAAAACATGAAACACCAGCATATCTCATGGCCTCAGTATGCATGTCCAAAAATGACATCTCAACCCACCTGCAGGGCTCATCTAATACATCTTGTCTGTACACAAGATGCCTCTAGCTTATTCAAAGCTGAGTTCAATTGCTTGTGTTCTGGCTGACCTGATTGCTTAGTATCAAAATCCTGAGCACCATGGATGTTAAAAAGGGCATTCAAGTGTTTAGCAGGAATGTTTCCTAAATGGAAGCCTCAGAGATCAAACTGCAACACCTAGTCCACCAACCATCTTTACTGCTTCTTCCCATCTTACGAGCATCCTGCACCCAAGGCCACTTCCAGATTTTCCCCATATTATCACTACTTTTTCCAGTCTAGTTACATACAATTTTGCAACCATTTACCCCTCACCCATCTCCTTACCTGTTCAGTTGTCTGGTGTCTATAGCCATCTGTGTTTTCTTACTGGATTAAAAAAGGAAGATGAAACACATCTCTGTTTTTCAGTATTATTTCGTGGAAATAGACTAGTTTGTATAACAAAGATTCCCACAAAAATCAAGGGAGTTATGTCCTGGAGATCCTTTTTGTGCCTAAGAGGCATGCATTGTGGAAAGTGTTTACTGTCTCCTGAGTAATGGAGTCTGTGATAAGCAATTTGTTTTGTGAGAAAACAATGTCACCTCAAGTACCTGAAGGATATAATAATGGCTGTCCCACACTGTCAGCATTTCATTGTATGGCTTGGCTTCTTTTTAACACACTGCTGTGTTAATGCAGAGAAAACAAAAAATTGCTGCAAACACGTTAGACGTACTGTGAGTTTCAAGGATATAACTATTGTCTTATATTCTGTGCAAAAGACATAGTAAAGCCTATATCTTTTGCACAGCATATGAGAGCTGGCTTTAGGAAGATAGGTTCTGTTACATTATTATTCCTTAGCTCTGATGTTGGTTCTTTTCTGGAACCCAACAGAACCTGAGGTTTCTTAAGGAGGCTTTGGATTACAGGCACAGCATGGGCTCCCTCTTGTGAGCCATGCCTAATGAAAAGAAGTCAAGGAATTCTCAGCTGTCATCTGATCTCAGTTCAGGACTAAACCTCTGAAAATCTCCATAACACTGGGAGGCTCCATAGCTGTTTTTGATTTGTGGATCAACTGCCTGTGGAGAAGTGGCATCCAAAAATAGCTGAACATGATGAAGGGACACACTGGGGAGTTTTTGCAGTGGAGGAGTAACCTGAGGGAGGCAAGAAGAAAATTGGACTGCTTTCTGTAGTGTTACTGCTTGTGACAAAGTACCCACTTATTCTTAACATCGTACAGTTCAGCACATTGACAACAATTTTTGTTCTCAGTGTGAGAGGGGAGGGCTGGACTTAAATGGAAGCAATCAGAATGTAACTTATACACTTATCTATACTAGCACAAAGTAAAGGCACTAAAAGAACGCTGAATCGTCCTCGAAGAGTGACTCAGGGCAACTTGACATGAGCACTCTGAGAAATGGGATGAACTAGGTTGGGCAAAGCACCATTCAGATATAGCTACATTATCTCATCAGCTATTTTTGCCTTACGGTCATGACCCAGGTCCTTCTACCTGTCCCCATTTAGCTTGTGACTCTGTCAGTGAGCTGGTTTTTTTAATCAAAAATCTGTATTTCTCATTTGGTACTGCAAGAAGACCAGAGCATGCACAATTGAAACTGAATCTGTGAGCACAGGCTGATAGGGCACACAGCAGTGTCAGGATCTACACATCACTACGCACCACTACACACCACTACATGCCCAGGGCAGTATGCATTGAGGTGAGATACTGTGTGTCTCAGGCTGGGGAATGCTTTTGTCTCTGGGAAGCAAGCCAAGGGAAGAACCAAGCCTGACAGCCAGGTCTCTATCTCAAACTATTGCCCTTCCCACAAAGCATCTCCGCTGCCTGGCAGGGACTCTTCATCTGCATCCACTCAGTTTTATGAAGGTGCCTCAGCCAACAACTTTCAAAGTTTTCCTTCTGGAACAGTGTTCCTCTGAGTGGAGAAATTTCCTTCCAGGTGACTTGACACCAGCTCTCTGCCTGGATGTGGTTGCTATGACAGCTGCTCCCAGTTCAGCAAATCCTTCTCCTGCCAATCCTTTACAAACACAACTCTTGCCTATCTTGTATTCTCTGGGAAATCAAAATTCGCTTCTGTTTTTATTCTTTTAATTTCCTCGTGTCTGTGTCTCCTTTTGTTTTGAATCAGCAGCCTTGTGCTGCCAATATTTTAACAACAGGTTTAAAAAAAAATAAATTCCCCACCTCAGTCTAAGACAGATTTTGAGTGTCGCATTGCTACAGCTGCTGAGAAAAGAGACTGGGGAATTTATTTTTACGGCTTGCTTTTGAAACAAAGCACTTTCCTATAAAAATCAGAAAGCCAACACTGCTTGGCAAATAAGCATAGCTTAAGTGCTCTTAACTGGAATTAGTTACAATAAACCTTCCTCCTAATAAATCTGCTGGATACTGCTCTGATGATGTGAACTGGGGTGCTGGGTGGACGTTAGAGTGCATGTGTTTGCAGCAGTGGGCACTAATAGGTATTAGGAAAGGTAATTTTAGCAAATGTTTTATCTCACTGTCCCTTAGTGCCATTTTGAAGCACACAAACAGGCATAATGTTCACATAGGCATTACCTCTCTGTTGAAAATCTTGTCAGATGTGGCCCTCACATCTCCACTCCCTTAAATGAATTAAACTCAGACTCCTCCTTGGTCCTTATTTATCTATATTGATTTTCATGTTAATAACTTTTGTTCCTTGAGACAGTTTGCTCTACCTTCCTCTTAGTTTTCCCATTTTGGGAATCCTCCTCCATGGAAATTTTGTTGGAATTCCTTGTCCCCTCACAGTAAGAGGAGGAGGCTTGGTGCAAGGTAGGTGCATGGGAGCGGGAGTCTCTCCTGTTAACTCTAGAGACTGCCAGGCCTCCGGCAAAGCTGACCATCATGCTGTGCAAAGCTGACTATCTTGGATGCTTTGGATACCTTCCAGGGTGCAATGTGCACTTCCTGCTAATCTTCCCTTCCCAGGTCTCTGGCTTTGGAGATTTGACTCAGGAGCGAAGCCTTCCTTGCTCTTTTTTTCCCCTCATCTCTGAATTCTAGTGGCCTGCACTGTTCTGTAGGTCCCCTCTTTTTCACAACAGAGATTGCTTTTCCAGGGCAGATATCATACTGCTTTTACTGAAGATGCCAGCTGAGATGACTGCCAATAGCTGAAATTGCCATTCACTTGTAGCCCTCCCATAAGCCATAAGAGGTTCCTCTAAAACCAACAGCTTTACCCTGCAAGCAACCAGAGTCAGCTGGGCAAGGATCTCTCTCTGTCTACCTCCTGCCAAGCTGGGTGGAAGGTCTTGGTAAAAATAGAAGTCTCTCCCAGGACTTCATCACTTTTGGACTCTGAATTCCTCATTGTGTCACAGTGAATAGAGTTCCTCATGAGAAGCCTTCCAAAGAGGAGCAGGATGGCTGCTTGCCATGGCTGCCATCAAGTTGTGAGCAACATGCAGCTATTGGTCCCTTGAAACCGGTTCCTTGTGACTGCACACTGCTGCAGAAGCTCAGGGCATGACTTTGGGGTCTGCATGTGTGGGAGAAGCCATTGCTGTTGTTGTACTGCTCCAGTTGAGTTTTCTCAACTTCCTGGTTGAATGCCAGAGACCACAAGGCTTAATTTCCCACCTTTGAGTTTCTCTCCCCCTCAGGATTTTCCCATCTGCTGCACTGCATCTTGCCCAGGTAAATCTATGCTTGCCAACATTCTCCTTCCAAAAATACTGCAGTGTTTGTTTTGGTTTGTCCAGATTGTGCTGGCTCTGACTCCATGGACCGTGACTACTGATTCATGGTCCTACTGGTCACGTCTATCTGAATCCAAAGGTTGCGATATCTTCCCCACTTTGCAGCCCTGCACAGTCACTTTTGCCTCATAATACTTAGCAGTCTGTTAATGTGGCCACTATAGGGAACTGCTTTTATATTTAGTAACATCACTCAACAGCACAGGATTTTTTCAGTAAAGGAGGTCTAAAAAAAAGATCTTCAGCTGTTCCTGTGCATAGACTGCAGAGAAAAGTGTCTTCATAAGCAAGGAGACTGAACTGCGTGATTTTTTTCATTTTAATTTTAAATGAAATTTCCAGGCCCTCAAATTAAAAAAAAATCTGACACACATTCTGACATTTTATTTGCTGAGTGCTTTACAGGAGCTGAGAATTGTGCTCTCTGGAGCTGAGGAAGGGAGCACAGAATGGATTTAGCCCTATCCTGAGGCCTCCATGCAGGATGACAAAGAAGGCCGAGATGTAGTGGAGCTTACAGAGAAGTAAGCTGTATTGTCTGCATTTCTTCTGGGGGATTTTTACACCTGCTGGCCAAGATAGGTGATAGGACTTTAATAGATGAGCTGTAGCTGACCAGATTAGAATAGAGACACTTTGACACTTTGGGCACCTGCACAGCACCCGCAGGACTCTTGAGCTTCCCTTATCTGCTTCCCATTTGAGAACTGGAGCAAGACAAAAAGATTCATTCCCCTTCCCTTGGAATTTCCCTCTCTCCCAGTGCTGCATGCAGCTGGTGAGGCTTAGCAGCTACTGAGGCCAAACTAAGCCCATTGCTTCCACTGCCCACTCCATAGCCCCTGTGCCTGCATTCCAATGCCAACTCTATCTGCCCTGTGTGAGGCAGGATGCTCACCCTGCTCCCTGCCTCTGGCTGGCTTCCCCTTGGGTACCAGCCCATCAGTGCTACCTAAACATAAATCAAGCGTGGCAGATGCCAGAGCTTTTGGTAATTGCACTCCAAGGCTATGAGTCTCTAACAGCACATCTCCCTGCCGGGCATGGGCTGCTGAGGCACATCAGACTGCAAGCCACCATTTGTGCCCTTTGGATCCAGAAGCACAGTGTCAGCCCTGGAGGGGGAAAGCTGTTTCATGGAGTTGTCTGCTGTCTCGTCAGCTGTGAGTGAATGCATGGACTCAAATTCTTCTCAACCTACTGTCAGCTCTTTCTTGGGTGTTATTTTTGCTCAGAATTCGCTGTAGTTCAGGTGTCATTGGCAGTTATTTCCCATGCCTGCTCTAGCCAGGTTTAAAAAAGAGCAAAGTTTTGTTCCCTAATGCTACAGATTTGTTATACCTACATGGGAGGAGAAGGAGGAGAAAGAGCTCCTGGAGTTCTGGCCCCTGTGACTGGCTCCCAAGTGAAGACAAGTCCTTCTGATCTGATATGTTTAATTAACTCTGTGTAATCATTGTTGATCGTGTTTCTTTGCCTCTGGGTCTGGTAAGGATCAGAGCCCACGTACCATTCTTGTAAGAGTGAAAGATACAACTGCAGTGGGACCCAGATTGCCTGCAGTGGACTCACAGGCATTTTCCTGAATATTTTCTGTGCTGCTGGTTGAGATGATTGCTTTCAGGTCAGAACTGTATCATCAGATGTGATCTCCTGCTATTTGTATCATAGAATCTTATCTTAGAACCATATCATAGAATGGATTGGATTGGAAGGGATCTTAAAGCCCATCCACTTCCAACCCCGTGCTGTGGGCAGGTTTCCACTCACCAGCTCAGGATGCACAGGGCTCCATCCAGCCTGGCACTGAATGCCTCCAGGGATGGGGCACCCACAGCTTCTCTGGGCAGCTGTGCCAGGGCCTCATTACCCTCTCAGTAAAAAAATTCTAATCTATATCTCTCCTCTTTTAGTTTAAAACTGTTCTTCTTGTCCTATCACTATATACCTATGTAAAAAGTTTATTTCCCTCCTGTTTATAAACTTCCTTTAAGTACTAGAAGGCCTCAATGAGGTCACCCTGGAGCCTTCTCTGGGATGAACAAGCCCAGCTCCCTCAGCCTGTCTTTGTTGGAGAGGTGCTCCCTCCGATCATCTTCGTGACCCCCCTCTAGACCTTTTTCCTCCCTTTTAGAAACTATGTGGACATCCAAGAGGGAAAGGTACTGGAGGAGGACTGATAAGGACAGAGGAACAAAGAGGTGAGCTGGGGACCCTGATAGGATGTGGGAAGGTAGCTCACTAACAGAACACTCTGGATTTGTGCTCCGGGTTAGCATCTGAAGGACTGGAAACTGAAATGCCTTTTACAGTAGGACACAGGCAGTAATTCAGACAGTGACAGTGTGCGGGTTTGTGCTCAGCAGGCCCTCATACTCTCCATCTTGCTTTACAGCCAGGCAAGCCCATGGCTGTGTGGGCACAGCAGGGCATGTCCTGTCTCTGCTGGCAGCTCTGCAGCCGCAGGTGGCATCCCCAGCAGGACGGGCTGGGCTCCAGCCCTGGGAGTTAGCCAGGCTCTTTCTGTACGTCTCAGGGTTTTCTGTCAGCCTTTCAATGCACACAGAGGGCAGAGAGGTCTTCAGGGTGCAGATGGGTGTAGAGAGTGCCCATCCATGGAGATATGTTAATCCACAAGGATTAACAGGGATTTGAAGTAAGGTGTAAGGATTATATATGACCTAAGGATGGGTGGTATGTAAAATTGATCCTACTTTACTATATGTTCCCATTTGAAATATTTGCATCAGAGCCATGATGTTTTGAAACTGAGATTCTTTTCCCTGCTTGTTTTTCTTAATGTGGAAAACTGAGGGACCATAACACCACTGTAACCCTGGTCTGCTCCTGAGTCAAAGGAGTTCGGTTGTCCTGCAGACTCCCACAGGAGAATACAAGATGCCCAGTGCATGGGCATTAGAGGCAGGTGGCAGGGGAAGAGTCAGATGGTTTGCTCTGGTTTGGTCTGGTCTGACTTAACACAGAGAGAAATGGAATCATGGAATAAGTTCCCTATCTTAATGCTTTTGGTGAATAACTTGCACTGCAGTGGCTGCCCAGACTGCAGTGACAGAGGATGGTTTCTCTTCCACATAGCTGTTTTGGCTGTGTCTTCACCCCACACTGGTGGAAGGACATGCAGACTCCTCCCTTCTCCTGCCCCAACATATGTTAGCTTCCAAGCAGGACTCAGGTGCTTGCAGCAGCCTATGTTGAAAGATGTACCTTGATGAAAGGGGATTGCACAGCTGAGCTAAGCCCTTGAGAAGACCCTGCTCTCACTGAAATCCCAAGCACTAATATCTCAGTGTGTTTTCAGGCAGGCAGAGAGGTTTATATTCTACCACTTTAATACAAGTGTACATGGTCTTTTTAATGACCCAAAAACTTGGCAATAACGTTTTGCCAATAAAGCTGGCCCAAGTGGCCTCTGTGCAGCCACTCAGGAGGGTTGCTCACACCTTATTCCTGGGACCTATATCATAAATCCTTCAGAAAACAGTCACTGCATAAAGCCTTCCCATTCGTGTTCTAATGTATTGCAGTAACAGTAATCTATTATGTAGATTTTGTGAATCACATACAAATTACTGTGAAACCTGACTGTGGCTTAAAATAGACACAAGAACAATAAGACAGCAGTCATAGCAATAAAAACAACAGCAATAACAATAATGAATTGATAAAAGAATCCATTAAGTTCTCTCTACAACTACTTGATAAAAAAAGTATTTTTAGTTTTCAAATTATTTAATATAATACTGTCTTTATTCTTTATGGCTTCAGAAATATGAGTAAGGTTCATAGAGTTTTGCAGTCTTTTGAGATACAGAAAAATCACATTTTCATCTAAGACATCTGATGGCTTTTAAATGAAAAGAGGTAATTAGATTTGTGTTTTTCATTCTGCTGATGATTCTGTACATTAACATGCCATCCTAGAGAGGAAAACATTTCTTTTTAATAATGCAACGTATTAGAGCTCTCTTAGGAGGAAATTCTTGGCACGAAAGTTTCCCTGGTGAAGTAAGCAACCTATGAAAGCACTTATCCATATTGTGATGACTATATTTAGGAATTTCCTTCTTCTGGACAAGCTTAGTCTCCTGGAGAGCTGTGCCGAACTGATCCATGCTCAGAATAAAACACAGAATCTTGTTTATCCAACAACTTTATGCAGTACTGCTAAAAAACTTTGGAATTATTTCATGTACAGTGTTCTTCTTTATTGCCTCTGAACCACCAGCTGTCTTTCAACTGCCTTTCTCCAGTGAAACATTTCCAATATTTCCATTCAGGCCCATTTCTTCTCTGCTTTCTGGCTGAGGATCCTTTCTAAAGAGGAAGGCAAATCCTGATGGGACAAGTGGCAGCATTCTGTGAATAGCTGTTAGTGAATGCCCTCCCAAGAACAAGAAACCAGATCTTTCAGAGGACTTGAAAAATGCAATACCTCTGCCACTCTTCCCAACTGTTTCCACCTTTTTCATGATCACATGTGGTCAGAAGCATACAAGGCTGTTTTTCTACCTTCCCCCAGAATAGATCTATTCCATTAATTTATCTCAAGGATTATTCACTTTTTCCAATTCCCAGGCATATTTTAGAATAATTTCTATTTGGAGCTAAAAGAAGATTGGAAAAAAAATGCAGTTTCTGTCCAAAGATGTCAAGAATTGGACACACGTTTAACTGCATATACACATTTTCTTTTCCTTTAGTTCTTTTGTAAAATTAGCTGGATATTTATTAGCTCAGCCAATAGGTCTTACTGCTTTGAAATCACTCCGAAATGTTTTAAAGATCTTTTCTTCCATTCAGAGAACTGGCATGTTTGAATTCTCTTTGAGCAAAGATGGATGGGTTCATTAGGAAGAGCCAACAAGTATTTGGATGAGCATAGTCAAGTTAAAAAGAATGGATGCCTTCACTTAGAGGCAGAATTCTGAAGCTTGCATATCTAATACTGATGACAATGTACCACTCTGAAAAAAATGGCATGTATTAGGGGTAGAGATGGCCACAATAATGTGGTTGCCATGGCATGTGGAGCAAATGAATTGGAAGTTGCTGATGGTGTGCATGCAGCTCCCCTACTCTTTGTTGCTTGATGTGTGCTTTGCCATAGTTAAAACACAATGGAGAGACTTGGTTTAAGTATCAAGACTGATTAATAACCCTTTTGCTCCGTGAAACTATTGCTGACAACATGTACTAACTAATCTTTATTATGGTTCAATGCTACTGAAAGTTGTAGTTGTTCTTAACTGTAATAGCAGGTGGGTAAATTGAGGAAGGAATGCATAGTGATAGGCAATATCAGCCCTGGAGCCAAATCTAGAAATTACAGGCTATGATTCTTACAGTCAGATTCAGATGCTTCAGAGTAAAATTTATGTCACTTAATTCTAAGTGTCTGAGTTGTAGATGCTCAGTTGTAAGATAATTTTCTTTTCTGCGGATGAAGAGAAATAGGCTTCTCAAGGGCTTGATCCTAATTTAGGTCCTTACTTTAGGCTGAGATAAAATGCTCCTTGCTCTATGCTCCTTGGGAATGCACATTTCTAAAAAGATTGACTATGTTTATTTGTTTTACTCTGTACGTTGTCACAACCCTGCACCTGCATGCACAAACAAAACCAGGTAATGTCCCCAAACACTAACACACAGTTGCTCATACCATCGACAGGCTCCTTGGCATGAATTTGGTTTGTTCCAGCCTGCAGTCCCCCAGACTTTATCCATCCACAGCGTGGGGACTAACATGGACAAAGGATCATTCCAGCTGGACATGCTGAGGTGGTGCTAGTAGAAGCTTAGTGAAGCAAAGACAGTTTACATGTATGGACATGGGCATACCAAGCCACTTGGTCTCAGGGATCAGATACAGCTTTGGCCAGTTTTGTTTATGGGCCTAGATGTGGTTTCCGGTGTTATTCAATGTCTTGAAAGTGTAGATAAAATTGTAGTAGTTCTTTATTCACAGGCATTTGTATGATGAACTGCACTTCCCTGTGTGGGGGTCTTTCCGATCATGCCATGTGCTTGACCGAGATAAATGGTGGCCTAGTGGCCTTCCCTAACCATTTCTTCATGTGAGTGATGTGGAGTGCAGGTTCTGCCAGATGGCCTCCCACTGCTGTGCTGAGTATTTATGGCACACAGATGTGATATCTCAGTGGATCTGACCATTGCTCAGCCTAGGTCAGCCTTTAAGCCCTGGTTTCAGCATGCCAACAAATCACTGCTTTCAACAGATGGCATTAAATCCTTGAAAGAGGCAAAAGGATATTGTATCATCTCTCAAGACCAGCCATCAGCTTCTGTTCTGAAGTATGACACTCCATGACACCTCTACAAATGGCACAGTGCTATTAATCTGGGCAGCTCTGGCAATTCCTGCTCTCCAGGTATGCTGGATCCTCTCACTAAATTCCAAGGGCAGTTTTTCCCTGAGAAACAAAGAAACATGCTTGAATTTCTCACCTTTTATTTTTTCTTAACCTGCTCATCCTTGGACTGTGAGAAAGTGGGAAAAAAAAAAGCTCTCTAACAGTGGTATTCATTAAATTAGACCTTTTCTATCCTGTACTGGGACATCATTTTGGGGTCAACAAGAGCTGCAAGCCTTTTGCATTGTCAGTGAGGGATTGTGTGCCAAATCCTTATACTTATGCCCTCCTGTGTTTTATGATCATTTAAATCAAATTCTCAGATCTAATTCATTAACTTTGAGATCTGTAGTTCCTTGGATCACTTCTAGAATCAAATTCAAAATGTTTGCAATGTCTACTACCTCCAAGTTCTCTGGGATTTTGATGCTTTTTGTGACAAATGCAGTCTTCAGCTCAGCTGCTTCATGGTTGTGCATCTGTAGAAGGGGTCTGAGGGGTAGATCACTTGGACCTGGTTTTCAGTGCCATGTAAGTATGGACTTTAGTCCAGCTCCTGTTCTTCTGTCATCTCTGTAAGTACCTCCTTGTGTTTATCAGGGAGGAGAGGCAGGGAGTCAATCCCCACTCTGGTGGTTAAATCTGATGCAGAAACCATCCTGATTCTCATCAATCTCCATTTAATCCCACTTTTAATCAATCTCCTTCCCAACCACTGGTCTCACTGTTTCTACATCCTACATTTCTTTAATTTCACTTGTACTTCATTCGTCTCCTATTGATGTTTACTCTTTGCTCTTAGAGCCTGTTTTTTTCTCTGAATGGCACCTTGGATGTCACACTGTAATTTATGCTTCTGTTTACTGGCTTTATTGGGACTGCATTTGTACCTTTTCAAAGATTTTCTTTGGACTTACATAACGGCTCTAACCTTAGTGTCGAAAGCACTTTGTGTCCTCCAGGATGAAAAGTGCTACGTAAAATGAAGTGTGGTATGTAAAGATTGTAATTAAATAATTTTCACAAGGTCTGATATTGCAAGAACATGCTCTCCTAAAGATCTTAAAGCCTTTTTTCCTTGCTTTTGTGCCTGCATTAATGATGCATTCTAAATGACAATAGGAGGCACTAAGGAACACAAATCCAGTATTCTCTTTTCAAGCTATATATACTTTTAATGACTCACATGATACAGCAAGAGATTTCTCATTCATTACTTTGCAGCACATGATTTGCATTGCTGTGATGTAGCTAATCAGCCATTGACGTATTCAGGGTTCACATCTGCAGCTTTATTACCAGTGTGAAAGCAACATGAATCTTCATTTTGGGGTGGATTTTTTATTGTTTTTTTTGTTGTTGTTGTTGTTTTGTTTTGTTTTGGTGTGTGTGTATATGTATGCGTTTTGTTTTCTTCTAATAAAAAACTTTTAGACTTTTCAAATTTACTTTTTTTTTTTTAACATATGGTTCACAGCTCTATGTGAGGCATTATTGCCTGGTGTCTGGAAAGTTCAAATGTCTGCCACTTGTCATAGCATCCATCAGTCATCACTGTTTCTCTGTCAGAGCTTCACTGGTTCTAAATGACTCCAGCCAAGGTAAATAGAAATGTAACTGGAGAAATAAAACACACTGTAATATTTGTTGGTTTTGTCTTCTTGGGGATTGTCTTACTCTGCCAGTGATCATGCCAAGTAAGGGC
This sequence comes from Numida meleagris, assembly GCF_002078875.1. Lineage (NCBI taxonomy): Eukaryota > Metazoa > Chordata > Aves > Galliformes > Numididae > Numida > Numida meleagris. Next base: position 168,939,027 of record NC_034409.1, read on the forward strand.
ATTTTGTTCTTTTCTTCTTTTGTTTTGTCCATTTACCAGTCCTAATGTTAAGAAGGACTTTAAACCAAATATTTACATTTCAGGTAGCTATGGCCATTTTCAATTGTTTTCAGGCTAATGTACGCAGTGAACTGCTTGGCAGGAAAAACTAAGCAATAAGTTTACTTTAAATAAGTGTTTTAGACCTGTATATTTTAGAGAACGGTTCTCCTTGCTGTCTTATCTGCACCAGAAGGCCACATTAAATATTCCTCATAGCTTCTTTCCTATGAGGTTATTCCAGATATGAGGCTTGATCTTATGCTAACTCAAGATAGAAGAAGAATGTATGCCATCTTGAAGTTGATGGCAAAGTTCCTGTTGGTGTCAAGAGAGCCAGGATTACACCCAAAGAGACTTGGCACTGACTTCACTGTAGAAGAGTCAACATGGACTGCTCTGATAAGATTCTTATTTTGTCAGTGCCAAAGCATCCACCCACTCTATGTCCAAACAGGAGAAAAACCCAGATGGTGTCACATCACACTGCCATCCAGATCCATTTCAAAAGAGTTTTAGAGCCAAATCTGATCAATATATTTAAAATGTTTGTCTCTAAATTTTCTGTAACACTCCAGTAGGCAGTTCCTAGGATAGATGCCGAGGTTAACTGGATATGCAAAACAATTATCCTTAGCTGATGCAATTGGACAAGAGTCCTGGCAGGATCCTTCTGTCTGTCTGTCCCTCTGTCCAACTCTCTCCATTGCCCTCCAGGTCCAGGTGAGACATCACAAATAAGCAGAATAGTTAAGACTAGTGTCCATGTCAGAGGATTAAACTTTTCATAATTCAAGAATGCATCCTGACTCATATGAGGGATGTGCTGCCATCCAGAGGGACCTTGACAGGCTGGAGAGGTAGGCTGAGAGAAGTCTCACAAAGTTCAACAAGGAGAAATGCAGAGTCCTGCAAATTGGGGAAACAGCCCCAGGTGCCAAGACAAGTCAGGAGCCAAGCAGCTGGAAAGCAGCTCTGCAGGAAAAGACATGGGGATCCTGGTGGACACTGAGTGGAATACGAACCAGCAGTGTGTCCTTGCTGCTAAGAATGCCAATGGTATCCTGGGATGCATTAGGCAAAGTATGGTCAGCAGGTCAAGAGAGTTGATCCTTCCCCTCTGCTCAGCATTGATGAGGTCACAGCTGAAGTACTGTGTCCAGTTCTGCTCCACTGTGCAATACAAGAGGAACCTGGATATACTGAAAGGGGTTGAACGGAAAGCCGTCAAGATGGCCAGGAACTGGAAAAGCTCTCCTTTGGGGAGAGGCTTTGAGAGCTGGGACTGCTCAGCTGGAGAAGAGGAGGCTCAGGATTAACTCCTCAGTGTCCATAAATCCCTGAGTGGAGGGTGCCAAGAGGTCAGAGCCAGGCTCTGGCAGTGGTGCCTGGTGCCAGGACCAGAGGCCACAGGCATCCTGCTCTGGGTGTCCTGGCTGGAGCAGGGGCTGGGTCAGATGGCTGCAGAGGTCCCTTCCAACCTAAAACATTCTGTGATTCTGTGATCCTATCAATGCCTGTTTTTCCGAAGTCTGCTCCTAAGCTAAGGCTTGTTCAACCCCCTCCCTGGACAGAAGCAGAAACAGGAACTTAGGGAAGTCACTGGCTGTCGATCAGCAGCTTTATATCAGTTCCTTCAAGCAAAGCCTAGTAGCATCTGGAAGGGTTTAATCAGCTCCAGGCTGAGAAATTCTGGGGCTGTGGAGAAACAAGTTTGACTTTCTACCTCAGTCTTGTCTCTGGAGGATGATGTGTATTCCCTTGAGTAGAAGAATAAGCCTGGAGATGTTTTAGGTCAATACTGGTTTTGCTTTGTTGCTTAATAGAATCTAAAACCAATTAAAATTAAATTGAAATCAATTTGAGTTATATATGGGATTCTAAAACATACAAGTGAACAGGCTTTGTCTTAAAATCTGTAGTCCCTACTGAAAACAGGTCAATTTTTTACTCATATATTTTTATAATTGAATAGAAGAAAATGTAGAGATCTTTAAGATTTTCATTTTAATTTATATACATGATCATAATGAGCTTCGCGGACGAGATCTTGCTTTAATTTAACGTGGGCAAATCCAAAGCATTTACATTTATTCTTATAGATTTCTTTAAAAGAAGAGCAGAGCCTCACCACCCAGTGCCAGTGCTTAAGTTGTTTGTAGTCAACGCAGATTCAAACTCCACTGAAAGCTACAGTTTTACTGGAAATTTCCTGTATCTTCTATTTTCTGTGTGCAAAAAGATCACTGTGTTCCCAGTGGTTAATCATTTTTATTTTATAAGACTGTTCTGCATGTAATTAAATATTGTAATTACTGTTTTTGAAAGCAAACCACAGTATTTACTGTTAAGAAATGGTGTGTGCTAAGGATATTCATGTTTATATATTAAATCTATTATAGCTGTATTGCTCTCAATGCTCTTGGAAACATCCTCAGCATCTTTTTGTAGCACTCATGGCTAGGGTAAGTACAGAGTCCTCTACTGGCTGAAACAATACATTTTCCATCCTTGGATCCCAGCTGATGGTTGTGTAGCCTTGTGATTAATGTTAGCTGCATAGGAGGTAGATATTTCCCCTTCTGCTGAGCTTGTACTCCTGCTGACATTACTGTTTTCCATCTCTTCGTGTAGATAATGGTTTTACATTTTTCTGCAACGAAAACAAAACAGGGCCAAAGAAAAAAAATCACTCAGACATATCACCACATATATAATATAGCTAAATTATTTTATGTCAAATGATAGGTCTTGCCTTTTACCACACAGCAGAAATACAAGGGCCCCATTACACACTAGAGATGCATTTCCCCTGTAGCCATGAAGTAAGATTTTCAAAAACAAGCAATGATTTTTCCATGTTTCATCTCTTAGATTTTTGCTAATGACGAAAAACTCCTCAAAATTCCCACCCCTATAAAACCGAACATCAGACACTAAAAAAGCAAGGGAATCAAAATCAATATTGCCAGCATCTGGCCTGATTTCTTGTAGTCCTGCTTTCCCCCTTTTTGTTAGCAGCATGTACTCATATCAGTAGCTAAGCATTTAGTGCCATGTGGTACTGTGTGACTTTTACCTGCAGCTCCATTTACCACCAGATGCTACTCTGACCTTATAGCAATCTGCAGATGCTCCATGGACAGAAGTGTGAACTATGTAAATTTGTGCTATGTATCAGCGATGCGTATACATTGTTGTGCCTTTTTAAATCCTCAAGACTTAGAATATTGTTACCATTTTGTGAAAAACTTACTACCAAACAGTTAATGACTGCCATGGCTCTATTTCTTGCAAGGAGGAGGTGCAGTATTTTGGGAAAATAGGTTATTTTAGAATAAGCTTGCTTAACATTGTGTATGTTTTCTTGCTTGGATGAAATATATAATTACTATGGATTAAAGTTCTGAAGAGACATTTTTTCCATAATCTTGATTTTTCTATATTTTTGTAAATAACCTATAAGAAATATCTCCTTCTAATTTTCTTATTTTTGTTGCCTTGAGGTGAGAGTCTTATTTCCTACCTTCATATACACACGTACACATCTGAACTAGCCCAGAGGCCCTGTATAATGTGTAGGGAGGAATGGGTACAAGGCTGTAAGTCATCTGACCACCTGGCCTTGGCACGTCTGATCATCTTTGACTATGAAGGGAACCCCAAAGGACCCAACAAACAGGTAGGCATCTGCATAATACCTCTGCAGTTTGGTGAGATAGATCTCGTATGTCACCTTCTCCTCACTTCTACCTTTGTTGGTCTTTTGCACGCACATTTATTACTGGATAGCAACACAGACTACTTTGGCCAGATTGGCTCTGATTCTGGCTTGAATATTAAGTTTAACAGGACGGCAATAGCTGCATGTGGACACCTGCGCTGTTAATGAATCTAACAGTCTCTGGTCCAGCTTTGGCCCTACCAACTCACACTCTTTCAAGCAATGGAGAGGAACATCTCAGGAAAAGCAAAAACCAAGGATTGTTCCCAATAGACAGAGTGGATGAGATCTTCTCATTTAGGAGAGGAAGAGATTCTAATCATACGAATGCTTAGTGCATCATTTTATTTGTCCCCATGACCAGAGTATACTACCTGCCCTATTTTATTTACTAGCATAGATGTAGTCTATGTGTCTCAATCTGTAAGTATAAATACATTTCCTTAGCTCAAACATTAGACAAAATTCTCCTTTCTAACTCATTCTTTGATCCCTCACATTTCATCTGGCTAAATACTTCTTTTCCTAACGACGCTTTTTGTTCATATGTAAAATGTTTTGGATTAGGTAGTTATTTACTGACATCTCTGTAGGAGGTGGTAAATTGTTGACATTAAATATCAAGACAGTTATTTTTGCTTATGTAACACTATCTAATGTCTGTTGCAACAGAGCAGCAGTATTTTTCTGTAGGAGTATTGTCACTTTTGAAAAGCACCCTAGTAGTTTATTTTTCAGTACGACATCTGTCTTTTTTCTTTCATACATTCATGGATTTATGTGACGCTGGAACCCATATGATTAATCTGTATTGTGTGTTTTGAGGGAAAGCAAGTGTTTGATTATTCTTTTATTTACTTGTGTAAATAAAACTTTACTTCAACTCTTTCAAAAATTTTGTCTTTCATAAAAGGGAGTTCTTTAGAATCTCACTTTTCGTTGGTTGCTATTTATCCTTTTGTCCCCTGCCTCCTGGTGAAATTCAGGAACAGAAAACCAGACTGGAAGATGGGAGGTAAGTTTCCTGTCTATCAGCATTTTAAAACCCTAGACCTGGATCAAGGTATAATTTTCCAAAAGCTTATTTCAAGGCATGGTGGTGAACTGAGTCTGAAATCCTTGGAATGAATGACAGAGGGTCAGAGAAATACTGTGCTGAAGCCAAATTCTTGTCAAACTATGTGGGTCTATGCTAGATCTGGGTCACTCTAACAATGTTTGACAAGCTGGACATGTTCTGTAGAGTTAATTTCCCAGCTATTTTAGTACATCAAAACAGTCACTGTCTGGGACACAAGATCCAGTGTTAACACTTCACATTTGATCCCTCAACTCCCATAAGGACAGTCTCAAGTTCCTAGTAGTGTGTCTCCGTACAAAACCAGCTCTTTAATTGCAAGTGCTTATTTCTTGGTACAAAACTTGGCCCGCAGGATAGCAGGGTATTCTCCACATTTCTTTCTCTGTTTGTTAGAGCAAATTAATAGAGCACTGTAAACACTATTCAGATATACAGTTTAAATAGGTCAACCTCTCTGAAAAAGCTGCTGAGTTCTCTAGTGATTGGGAGCAATAATCACTATTCATGAGCCTTGCAGTATCACTCAAAGACCTTGTTTAGATCAGACTGATCTATTGTGCCAGCTACTCTACAGAGATATAAAAAGTACCTCTCCCGAAGTCTTCACAACCAGAATTTGGAGTAGGCAAAGTAACAGAAGTAGAAAAAAGGCATGGAAAAATGTAATAGTGAGCAGCTTGAGACACCACTTAGAATATTTTACCTTTATTATCCTTTTCAATCTAATGTTTGAAGCTGAATTTTGCTGATACAATCCACCTTTTGTAGAGGGCTTTCTCTGAAAAACAGCACGATTGTCTGTGATGTCTTGGTCCAGCTGGGTACTGGTCTTTCCTGATAGCAGTTCATGACTCTGCCCTTTAGGCATGGCAACTAGTCTCCTTTCCAGGTGGGGCAGGGAGTCAAAGCTTTTTACCTCAGGGCGAAAGGGCAGAGGGTGGGGGAAGATGTTCCAGTGGCCCACTTTTTCCTATGTGCCTGGGCAGTTTGAACAGAAAGATGATAGAGACCTATGAAAGGACATCCTTATTCCTCCTAATGCTTCTGGGTAGGCCATGAAGCGTAGATGCATGATGCCTCCAAACTATTTAAGTTTATGACCTACTCATTAATAGTATGATCTTCACTGAGAGTGATGAAACAATGTGTGAATTGCAAACAGTGCTTCTCAAAACCTAACAGCTGTATGTGTTGCTTACACCTTATAGAAGCTCTGAAAACTTGGAAACAATGCAGAAAACAGCAACAGAAATTGTTGTGGAATAGAGAAATGCCTTATAATGAGAGATGCAAGAACTTACCTTTACTAAGAGGCAACTCACATTCTAATATGACATGAAAATATTCAAGTTATTATTATTTTTCTTAACTTGTCAAAGAAAGACATGATAAAGCCATTGAATGCTTGTTAATGTCAATCAAATTCAAGTTAGGAATAAAACATGAATTTTCAGCACCAAAGATGATTAACACACGAAGACTTGTCTTTGACTTCCTCAAGGGCATTTTGGTTTAAGGTATGCCTCAGTCAGACTGTGTGATGAACTTCAAATTTGGGGGAATTAGAGGGACACTCCACACCTGATTTAGAAGCATTAGCTACATCATCTTTGAGGTTCTCTCCAACCTTTGGAATGGATGGAGTCTAAGGCTCTGGTAAGGTTTTCTGCCACAGAGAAGAGAACAGTTGTGTGTGAGAGGAAAGAGTGGAAGGGTGTGCAGTGGAGGCAATCTAAAATGCTCATGATATTTGGGGTGATGTTATGTGCAACACATCCTCCTCGTCCTCAGCGGGGCAAGGGGAACAGACAAAATCTGAAAAGTCAAGGCAGTAAACTCTTTTTTTTTATGGGTGACAGCTATGCCACAGGAGCTCATATATTTTCTGTGTTTTTCTTCTTGTTTTACAAGAGGAGGAAGACTTACATTTAGATAATATTTCCTTGTGTACATGAAAACTGTAATCCATACAGCAGATATTTTAGGTGTATCAGATTTTTATAAGATACATAAGATCCCATTCTGAGTTATACCAGTTTAAGACTGGAATACTAAGGAGTAGTTCCAGATTTATGTTTGAAAACCATGGCTTTCTTTCTGCATTTTGAGTCCTAAACCCATGCAAAGCAGCAAGTACAAATCATGTGTGCTACAGCCTGATTGCTGAAACAAACAGCAAAAAATCCAGAATCATTGCCAAAAGCAATTTTCCAGTATAAGTTTGATGCATTGCACAATGGACACTCTGCCAATAGTACCTAGCATATGAGGAAAGTGATATAAATGTCTGATAAGAGCTATAAAGATGAAGCACTATGTAATAAAGACCAGAGCTGTGCTGAACAAACCAACTGAGAACAGCCCACACAGGAAGCAATGAGAGGTCATCACAAAATTATGCTCTACATCAGAGAGAGAAGAGTCCAGTGTGAGGTGTTTGCAAGTGCACTGAGGGGAGTACCTTAACATTTGGAGAGATAAAATTGATAAAGAAGTGGTGTTTTGAGGCAAAAGAGAGCACTTAGAGTTTATGCAAACTCAGCAATTGAACTTAGTTGTGGCTGACATGAAGGGCATTAATATTGCCTTTATTTAAGAATTTCTTTAGTGTTGCTTTTGTTGCGGATATTCTGAAACTAGTGAAATTTAACAGTTCAGCTTTCATAAGAGACGAGAGGCAAATCATGATCTTTCCATTTGTATAGATGGATGCTCTCTGCAGACTCATCTCAATCTGAAGTACTTACTGCAGAAGGTAATGAAGTTCTGAAGAGCAACTGTGAGGCATTTGAGTAAATAGCATTACTCACATTTGTCTGACAATGAGTGAAACAGATACAGGTAAAGGCTTTACCATGGTCACACAGTCAAAAAAAAAAAAAAAAGACTAAGAAATCAGACCTTCCTGTTCTCAGCCTTAAAAGTTAATCAGGACAGCATAGAAGATCTTAGTACAGGTTGGGAACAAAATCATACAATGAAATATAGATAATATTTTTTAATGATTCATTATCAGGAAGGGAAGGTGGTTGGGGCTCTGAAGTGATCCATCTCAGGATCTGTTCAAAATTTTCAGACCTGTATAGGACTAGAAAACAAGACTATGACAATTTGTAAATGATGTTGAGCTGGGAAGGGCTGCAAAGTTTTTGGAGGAGAAGATTAACTTTCAAAAAAATCTTGACAGATTGGTTCGATGAGCAAAAATAAAGAGAATGGGTGGATTGCAACAAGGGTAAATTTCACTCAGGCAATGAAAAGTGCAAATTCTGGAACTGGATCAACAGACAGCTGTCATTACAGGAATATCTGAGAGGCCTAGAGTAATGAAGCTGAAGCTGAATCAACAACATGGTGGCTATTACAAAGAAGCAAGCATGAACCTAGGAACTCCAAAGCGGAGAAAGGCCTGGAAGACAGGTGGAAAGGAAGCACCCATTAATTTAATTCAGAACAGTGATTTTTATTGGAGTAGAGAAACTAACCACATTTCTGAAGGAATAGAACTGAAAGTATAACCAGGATCATATTCAGGAAAGATGAACCTCCATGCGCCCAGTGTGAGTGAAGCATAGGAGAGATTTGGATCTGCTAAGAGCAGCCCTTAGGCTAACTGACATACCTGCATGTGTTACATCTGCCCTGTTACTCTAGCCCACTCCTCCCCCCATTCCTTTTATTTATTTATTTATTTATTTTTCTGCTCAAAAACCTTTTGTTTCTTTTTCATTCCTCCAGAAAAAGATGGTTTGCCTGAAAGTTTTTCTAAAATAAATTGTATCATATTAATCATAGAATGGTTTGAGATGGAAGAGTCCTTAAAGATCATCCAGTTCCTACTCTCCTGCCATGAGCAGGGGCACCTTCTGCTAGAATAGGTTGCTCTAAGCTCCATCCAGCCTGGCCTTGAGCACTTTCAGGGATGGGGCATCCACAGCTTCTCTGGGCAACCTGTTCCAATGCCTCACCACCCACATAGTGAAGAATTTCTTCCTAATGTCTTATCTAAATCTCTCCTCTCTTGGTACAAAGCCATTACTACTTGTCCTATCACTACACTTATTGATGAAGAGTCACCCACTAGCTTTCCTCTAGGACACCTTTAGGTATATGAAGGCTGCAATAAGGTCTTCCCAGCTCTTTCTCTTCTCCAGACAGAACAACTCCTACTCTTTTGGCCTGTCTTCATAGGAGAGGTGCCTTGGTCATCCTCATAGCCTCCTTTTGACTCTCTCTAACAGCTCGTTGTCCTTCTCGTGTTGGGGGCCCCAGAGCTGAATGCACTACTCCAGGTGAGGCCTCCTGAGGGCAGAGCAGAAAGGAACAATCACCTCCATTGTCACACTGGTCATATTTCTTTTATGCAGCCCAGGATGTGGTTTGCTTTCTGAGCTGCATGTGTACATTGCCGGCTCATGTTGAGTTTCTCATCAACCAACATCCCCAAGTCTTTCTTGTCAGAGCTGTTCTCAATACACTCATCACCCACCCTGTATTCATGCTTGGGATCACCCAGACCCAAGTGCAGGACCTTGCTCTTGGCCTCATTGACCTTTATGAGGTTAACACAGGTCCACCTCTCGAGCCTGTCAAGGTCCTTCTGGACAGCATCCCTTCCCTCCAGCATATCGACTGTACCATCCAGCTGGGTGTCATCTGCAAGCTGAGGGTGCACTTAATCCCACTGTCCATGTTGCTGACAAAGATGTCAAATAATGCCACTCCCACTACTGACCCCTGAGGAACACCAGTTGTCACTGGTCTTCACCTGGATGTTGAGCTGCTGGCCACAACCCTTCGAGTGTGACCATCGAGCCAATTCTTTATCCACCTATCAAATCTATGTCTCTCCAAATTCGAGACAAGGATGTTGTGTGACACAATGTCATCTGCTTTGCACAAGTGCAGATAGGTGATGTCAGTTGCTCTTCCCTTGTACGTCAATGCTGTAACTTCATAGTAAAAGGACACCAAATTTGTCAGGCATGATCTGCACTTACTGAAGCCTTGTTGGCTGTTTTCCACATGCCTTAGCATAGTTTCCAGGAGGATCTGCTCCACGATCTTATTAAGAATAGTGGTCAAACTGACTGGCCTGTAGTTCCCCGGGTCTTCCTTTTTTTCCTTTTTAAAAATTGAGGTTATGTTTCCTCTTTTCAAGTCAGGGGAAATTCTTGGGAACTTATTATTGAAACAGATTCTGTACGCTTTCCATGGCAGTTTTCAACCTTTTTATTTATTATCAAAGAAACAAATGGTACAGTAAGCTCACCATTGCAGACCACGCACAGAACTGCTCACTAATTTTAAAGGCCTCTATACTTGGCTGTACTGTGGGAACAGAGACCTTTGAAACATTGCATCAAAAGTTTATTCCAAGCTATACGGAACCAAGACACAGGCTGCACTAGGCAGAAGTGAAAGTAAAACTTCATGCTCTGGACTAACTACGTTAATATTTAAAGCATGGATGCTGTGTCTTCTGAAAGGGCTTTAGTAGGATCTGTCCCAGTGCAGTGTAATTAAAATCCATGTTTGGGAGGGAGTTGATTAATCTGTGCTAACATATAGGGGTAGAAGCATGGTTCTGTTCCAAAAGCTGCTGTAGACCTACTTGAAAACTCATCCTGTATTGCCTGAGGTATTCATATTCCTTGTGGTTATGTCCAACACATGTATAGTACAGTCACTGAGAATGTGAGAAGCATGTGGTAAAACTGGCAGCACCGTGCTTTTAAAGACATTTACCAGACCTTCTTCCTGGAGCTAACTGAAGTGAAATATGCTTTATTAGAATTACAGTCAAAGAATGGAAATTCTTTATTAACCTTCCTACATGCTTAAAGTAGTATAGACATGTAGTAATTCACAAGCCTAAAAAATAGGTTTGTTTTCCTCCATTTCACAGAGGGCTGAAGTATGAGCCAAACCTGTTTATGAGGATGTGGATGGCAGGAGGCCCAGTTCTGATATTCAGCTAAGCAAAGCAGACTTTCTCCCATATCTTGAATACCGCATATGTGAATTGTCAAAAAACATACTTTAAAGGGGAAACAATTGCTTCACTTTCATATTTCCTGGCTTCACTTGGTAGAGAAAGTTTCTGGAGTTTCCAGCTCCTGGCTGGCAAAGTTAGCTAGCTCCACACTGGAGTGAGAAGACCTGACTGCATCACTTCTCAAATGCATGGATGCATATATTGAAAAGCCTAGAAGTTCTTGTTTTCAAAAAATAAACGTCTGAAGCTTGTTTACTGATAATTCTTTTATCAGCTTGCTGGGTTCTGCCTTCAGGAACTTCTACATATTGGTTTTAGTATTCAACACAGGGAAGCATTTTTTACACCAAGTAAGAATATTGGAATATAAAAGAGTAATATCGAGCTACCTGTTTTCCATATTGTGTTGTATATGATTGGTAAGTCATTTCCAACACACCCTGAAGTCGAAAGGCAGATTTTAATGGCACTATACTGCCGTGAGTGCAGATGCTTCCATGTTTTATTGACTAAAGCTCCAAAATCCTGGCTTGGTATGGGAAGGGCACACTGTAAAAGGTCAGAGAGGTCTCTGAAAGAGAACTATGTATTTTAGTCATTTGAAATTCATTGTCAGGAAACAAAGCTGGTATAAAAGTGCTAATAATAGGGTTCAGTGAATTCACATTTGGAACCTAAAGCAGACTTTGGCTGTCTGGATGGACTGGTGACTAAAATCCAAAATCTCATGATTTAGAGAGGACATATTTAATACAACAGAATAAAATAAAAATAAAACAGCCATGTGCATGTATCAGAACTTGCTGGTTAGAGAATACAAGTTTGCACTTTATGACAGTGGGTTTCAGAAATGCAGTAAGTGCAAAAGCAGAGCTGTTACGCTGTGTAATCATGTGTAATACTTCTGTCGAGTTGGAAAAGTATTCTCAAGAGGAATCCCAGAATTCTGCAGCACAAATTATGCTGGTACTGAGGGTACAGGTACAGTTTGACCTCATTTACTTCAGTAGAAAAATGAGCATGGAATTTCTCTCTGGTTCTTTAAATGGCAGCCTCCAAATCTGAACAGCTAGTTTTGTAGCACAGAGAGGAATATTTCTGGTAATTGCTCTTAATAACTGATTCATAATGAGATAAATATATACGTTTTACTAGCTGCTAAGATCACAATAAAGTGAAGCACTGTCTTAGAAAGTTCCTTTCTTCCTGAAGATTACTGCAAGATAACAAGTTCAGTGTTCTCCAAGATAAGAATGTTCCTATACATTCAAATCTCTGCACTATTATTATCTGGAGAACCCTGTTATAATGAAAAACTGGAACTCTCTGGTATTGGTAAAAATGTGTATCTATGTCACTGTCATTGGATAAACAGCTCCAGATAATTTTCTGATGCTGCAAAAGGAACTGTATGCGGCTGCAGAAGTCTGAAGGGAACACGGGTTAATGAAGAGATGGAGTCAAAGCCAGAAAGACTTGGAATAACTTTGTGCTTGGCAAACACATTAAGATAATGCAAACATACCCAGCTGACCCCAGAGTGTCTTGTTGCCTTCACGAGCCCCTTGCTGCTCACAGCCAGCCCTACAGTTCCTCCAGCAGAACCAGTCTGAGCATGGACACAGCACACAAAGTGGAAGGACCAACTCCAGCTTAAAATTAACATCTTTTTTCAGAAGTAGGTTATATTTAACCATTAAGCCATTTCCATTCTTTCTAATGCCCTGTCTTTCCATTTTCCTTTAGTGCTTTTTTTACTCGTGACTCATTAACCTTGTGTCAGAGTAAGGCAAGAAGATTCCCAATAAGCTGAGCACCAGTTCCTTCCTGCTGCCACACAACCAGCAATGAAGGATGAGAGCAATCTCAATTTCTTTGCTCATTTTGGAGCTATTAATCTCTACACAATTTTTATTTCATTACCTGTGAGCATGTTTTAGCCAAGGCACACTCACCCTGCAGCATTGTGAACATGAGCAAAATAAATGTTCAAAGCTTCTGGCCTTTTTTTTTAAGCTGGATGCTATTCATCTTGCTGAAACAAACATATGAACACACAGCAAACCCTGCTTGGCAAAACACATCCTCAAGGTGAAATCGTATTTCTCTAATGCAGAAGCTGCAAAGGAACCCTTGGTGCTGTGGAAGTGAGTTGATGTAAGAACTAAGTAGATCTGCAAGGTTTTCACAGCTGACAAGGACTGATATGAAGGAAATTTAAAGAGATTATAAACAGGAGGGAAACCAAATTTTAAAATGGGTAGATAGTACAAGCATGAATGGCTTTAAACTAAGAAAGGGGTGATTTGGGTTAGATGTCAAAAGGAAGATTTCGTAGAGAAGCTGTGGGTGCCCCATCCCTGGAGGCGCTCAAGGCCAGATTGGATGGGGCCCTGGGCAGCCTGAGCTGTTGGGTAGCACTGCCCATGGAATGGGGTAGGAACTGGATGATCTTTGAGGTCCATTCCAAGCCAAGCCATTCTATGATTCTATGAGTCTACGATTCTGAATTCTGCCCAAATTCACTTTTTTTTTTTTTTGGTGCCATGGATATAGAATATTCTGGTATGTACAATGTATTTTTGGGGTATATGGGACTTTTCCCCCTAGATTAGGAAGAGGATTTCCCAGCTCAGATGACTCAGTGTTAACCCGATGTTTTTGAGCTGGCATTTTCCCCACCAATACTTCTTTGGAAGCAGCTTCCCATCGTAATTTACTGTCTCCCTTTTGCCTGATCCCAGTGAGGCAGGGCTAACATCCAGCATACACGCTGGCAAACACAGGCAGATGCAGTTGCATTGCATTACTCGATATAACACATCAGAAACTTTTCATTTTCCCTCTGAAGATATTTCTCTGCTACCTCAAGGCACAGAACACTCTGAAAAAGGCTTGAATTTATCAGTAAAATAACCAGCAAATTCCTCACAGCTATAGAGCCTCTCTGCAGATGGCTGTAGTGGAATTGAACCAGCTGCATGCCACCTGGAACAATTTCACTGCAGCAATTTGGAGCAAAGGATAAAATTCTCCTTTTTTTAAAATCTCTCTTAAAAATATCACAGTAATAGTCCCATTTGCTGGATCCAGAGATTTGTACAGCTCGTTTTCTGGAGGCCTTAGTTTCTTCTGTAAGTGGTGAACTCCAGCACCTCCAGAGAAGAGCCATTGGCAAAGAGAACTCCCAGGTCCAGGCACTCATGGACAGAGCTGTTTTCCTGGGGTAACTCTGATTAAGATCACTGGGGGAGCAGTCATACTGGGAATATTGATTTCTGAGTGGATCTTGTTCAGAAATCTTTTCCATTTGCATAGTCTAGAACATAATATTTACCCTAAAAGCAGAAAGACCACTCCCATCCCAGCCTGCAGCTAGTTATACCTCGACTAATTTTTTAAAAAAGCAAATCCTAGCATTTCTGCCTGTATCCTGATCCTCTGCCACTGGGACTTCCTTCATTTTAGCCTTCCCAGTGGTGGCATTAGGAGGTCTAGGAATCAAGAGACGTTGACATTGTGAATGTTTCCCCGGAGAGTTATCTGGCATTCTTTCCAAATTAGGATGCTTAGCAGGCCTGGGACAGAGAAGTGAGAACTGCACCCATTGGTACTGCAGATGTTATAAATACAAATGGATAGTCAAAGGTTGTTAATTTTTATGTGCATAAAATGCACACACGAGTAGAATATAAACCAACTATAAAACAGATGCATGGCTTCTTCCAGTGCTGTGCTCATAATATTATACTGAATGCTAAGAAGTTTTCTTCTCTTCCCTTATTTATTTATTTGCTTTCTAAATGTTTGTGCATAAATTCAGCTCTTATTAAAGCTGAAATTGGTTGAAAGCACTGACTGCAAGAAGCTCTTGAAGAGGTTGGCTCTGCAGAAGCTTTCCCCTCGACATCTCTTGGAATGCATCTTTATTCCGGTCTGAGACGTTCCTTTGATTCCAGTGGGACTGCATACATATCCTCCTCTAAAAACAAAACAAACAGCAAATCCCTCTGGTTCCCTTGGGACTGAATTAATCTCTCATGTCTTTGTGAAAAGAGAGCATCAGATCTCTTTATGTTCTGAATGTTGTGAGTTTTCCACTGAAACGATTTTTCTAGATGTAATGCTGTTCTGGCAAAATAAATAATTTTCTGAGGAAGTCAGGCTTTCCTTGTTACACCATCCTGCCTTCTTAATCTTCTTCTGAAAAAGAAGTACATCCCTCGTGTATTGGATTTAGTCCAAATTGGCTTTACTGAAAAATAAAACACAGTGTTCCGCTGAAATATTTTGATGTGAGCAGTTTGAGGTTAAAACAGTGGGAATTTGCTTTTTAACAGACTCTGTGTCTCCTCATAGTGCATTGGACTCTCCTGGCGTGCCATAGCCTCATCCAAGGGGAGAGGGAGGATCTCAGGCATTGCAATGGCAATGTGCAATGTGCACCTTGGCTCCTTGGGCAGATGCATTTCAATGTCACCTTAATTTAGAATAAAACCTTTCAACTGGGAAACAGCAGAACCTTTTATTTCTGTGTAGCGGAAAGAATACTTTAGAGAGCTTTCAAATCTATTTTCAGAGCTTGTTCTGCTCTTTCAGCTTTTTGACCTTAGTCAAAAGGAAAGAAAGTGTCAGAGCTGGTGGAAAAGGAATTCTGGTTTTTGTTCTGCTCTAGTTCAGTGTCTGCTGCACAGTGCAAATGCTCACCAACCCCACTGTCCTTACCCTTGCACAACAGGAAGTTTGAGAAGCTGCGAGTTTTGCTGAAGGAACTGAGAGTTTGACTGTGAGAACAGATAAATACATAATGCAAAATCACACTGATAGGCTGTGCTGGACCACCATCGTTTCGCATGTATGATGATATACTCACTCTGAAAATGGAGAAGGTCTTGAAATTTCATCTAGATGGCTGTCTGAAAACAGTCATTTCCAGCTGAAGTGTGAACTCTAGGGCTAAATAATATTCACCTCATATTTTTGGGAAGAATATTTCTCTCTACTTGTAGAATAAAGGAGGTCAAATCCATGCTCTACAGGTCAATGTTGTTGGATGGATGGATTTTTTCCTCCTGTATACCCATAAATGAAATTTTAGTAGTTGGCCCACTGAGGTATTTTTTACCTGAACAGAGCTCTGAGATTTCAGAATTAAGGGACAAGAGGTCTCATCTCCAGTGTTTAGATTAATGAAAGTGTGAGGATGAGAGGAGAACAGCACAGCTCTTCTTGTTGCTGTATGCAGGAGTGCAATAATGAGGCACGCTCTTACTCATCATTTCTGTTAAACAATAGTTAGCACAGTAACCTGTAGTATTAAATTTTTACTCAAAATATATTTAATTATCTGGAAGTGAATAATACCTGTAACTTGTTTAAAATAAACAAGAGTCATGCAGTTCCTGTCAGCTCTGTCTCTATACCTGACTAAAAGCCTCAGGTGTTCAGTTTCTGCAAGGAATATAAATTAACACATACAACTAAACCCAAATCTACAATTTGTGTATCAGGAGAATCTACTACATTTCACACATAGCCCTTACACACTCATTCCTCAAGTGAATTTCAGCAGAAGTTTTTCCTGAATTGAAGTAGCAGTGTTAAACAAGTTTGACATGATTTGCCTTGCAGTACCACAGGTGATTTTTTTCTTTAATCATATGTGGAATTTTATGAACATGTTAAAAAACACACTTTGAAAGCAGCAGAGAAGAGGGGCCCGGCTGGTCCGTAGTACATGCAAATGCTCTGGGAATGGCTCTCAGCACTTTTCATGACTGTAAACTTTTATGCTTTCCTTAGGGTCCCCATCATTACTGAAGCTCAAGCATGTGAATTACTGTTTGCACAGAGATCCATGGAGATCATCCAGATAACTCGTATTCGAGAGTAGCTCTGTTGTGGATATCCAGGATATTATGCAAAATGTTTATCTGCAATATGTATTTCTCTCACTTGACTACAGACAACACAGATCGCCCATCCCTGAAGTTGCTACAGCTGAGAAACAAGCCTGACTTAATACAAAGGTGGTGTGTAGGGTGGGTTGGTATAGCATGGAACCAAGATTATAATAACAGACCATAGGAATCCTTGCAGTTAATTCTTGTTTCAGAAAACAAGCAAACACACACACACAAACCCAAAACAACAACAAAACAAAACAAATCACTTAGGATTCAATTTAAAAGTGCCAGTATTAAAGAACTGATCCCCACCCTTGATAAGGCATTCGCTTCCTTAATTATTCACAATTAAAAAACTGTACCTCAGCTTCCCTCTTCACATAACCAAAGCTTATATTTCCTAAGGTCCTGTATGAACTATGACTGTATCACTGTTTGCCTTATTTTCAATTGATGGTGTAGGCAGAAGTCCTGAACCCTTAATTCTACAATTTGAATCATTTAAGTTATGGGTGGAATTAGTCACTTTTAAGTTAAGATATCTATTAAGTTGTCAGCTCATCTAAGGCAGGCACCAAGACTTCAGTGGCTGGAAAATAGGTGTCAGCATGGGTAGAATGAGTTGTCCCCTTAGAGTTTCTGTCCACCGTTACCTAGTAGCAGAGCTACAGGACGACCTTCAGCGAGATGCCTAACTTGTAGACAATTGAATCTAAGGTAAGAATGAATTGATACAGCATATCAGAAGCCCCAAATCATTCTCTAATGGATGACCTACAAAAATGGGGTAGCTTCTCAATCCTTCTCGTGGTGCTTTTCTATCTAGCAACTGAGAAAAAAAAATCACAGACTTTTAAGAAAATTAACACCCAAATGTGCCTGTGGGTTTAGAAGAGGTCTGGGAAAGTTTTGCTGCAGAAAATTACAGTGATCAAAACGATCATTTAAAGTAGCTCTATAATCCGTGTTTCTGCACATCCATAACAGAGCATCTCCACTGTGGCACAGTGATATTAAATATTCCATTTCTAGATTTCAGTTATTTGTTTTATTTATTTCTTGGCTGATACTGTGATGCTGATAATCAAGTTTA
This sequence comes from Numida meleagris, assembly GCF_002078875.1. NCBI lineage: Eukaryota > Metazoa > Chordata > Aves > Galliformes > Numididae > Numida > Numida meleagris. Next base: position 168,956,868 of record NC_034409.1, read on the forward strand.
TAGATAAATATAAAATCTTTCTGCTGAAGTTAATTTTCTCTTAACCTAACAAGTAATAATAAAAAAGGACAAACTACTTAATAAATAAGCAAGGTTCTTTCCTCTCATTTCCATGAAAAAAGCAATTCAAATGATAACGTCATGCCAACTAGACTTCCGTTGGAAGGGGCATCTTTCATGATGAGATAAAAGCGTCATTTCAGGCACTGACAAAGCTTTTGCTGTGGTCTCTACAAAAGAACCTCTTATCTTATCACTGAACACAGCTGTAAGCTCTATAAATATATACTGCAGCTGCCCAACTCTTGCTCCTATTGTAAAACCCAGCGGTAGAAAATTGATATGCAAATGTCTGTACAGCTTCTTGTCCTTGGGCTAAGTATGGCAGCTTATCAAGAATTTAGTGATACTTAGAGATTACTCGCCAAGCTGTTCTCCACAACATGGATGAGGGAAACTCATGTCCTACCACAGTTCCTGAACACTGAGTGTAAGAGTTGTTTAAGTGCAGTTAAGTGGGAAACTCTGGGGTTAGAAGGAGCACAAAGATAAGCAGGAAGCCATAGTGTAAGACTCCTATACAGAGATAAAATTGTCTTATTGTGCTTACTGGCCAATCCTTAAGTTTTTCATTAAAGGTCTGCATTTGTCTTGTTTTCCCTTCATTTTGGAAACTGATGTTACTTGTCATCTACAGAGCCCACCTCTTCCTCCGTTTGTGCTGTCCAGAGATAATCCTTTGGATATATGGCTTGCATGTCGTTTCTAGGAGCACGATGAATGCCACCTTTGCAAGCAAACTCTAGCAGTCCACATCTTGGCTCTGTCCCTTTCTTTTTTCCCCATTCTGGTCCTTGCACCTAAGCACACCGCTGTTCCTTCCATGCTGGATCCCAGCATGTCCTCAAAGACACAGCCTGTCCTCATTTTCCCAGGTGTGAAGGAATGCCTGTTGTGCAGCTTCTCTTCAGAGAAACTGTGCTTCTCTCCCGCTAATGTTGCATCACTGTAAGTCCAGTGCACAACAGATCTGATAAACATACACAACACCAATGCTTGCATCGTGAGTTGTAAGAAGATAGGGATTCCTATAGAGAAAATACATCTTTCCATCTAAATGGAACATAACATCCTGAAAATTCAGCTATCTGCCAACCTAATTTTAAATTGCATAACAGAGCTGTCTTTTAGGGAGATTCATCTAATTTCAGAGTAGCTGTGGAAAAGTTGTACATCCAATATGTGTCACCTGAGTGTTTCTCCATGCATTGTAGAGAAATAGCTATTTTCAGAGGACTGGGTATCCCAATAACTCGGAGACACTCTGTAAAGGCAGGACTGTGCAGTGTCTATATATGTGCATTCTATGGTAAAACCTCAGTTGCTTTTAGGGTGTGTTGTTCCATTTTCCACTGGGAAAAATATTTCCACAGAGTCCATCTTTAAGTACTTAACTCTAGTGCTTAGGAGGCTGCTTGCCTGTGATTCTACAGAGTTGTGGAATACTAGTCTCCTCTAAATTGCCCTCTGTAAAAACCCTCCACTCTCCCTTGATAATACAGAAAATGAATTTCTCCTCCAGGCACTCAGAATTATATGTCTTTTAAGTATCTTGATTAAATGCCAACCAGGACACAGCATCGTTTGCCAATAGTACGTGGATGAAAACTTTTTTGGGTGACAGATAAAGACACAAGTGCTGTCCAGGCAGCACTTTCGTTGTGTTTTGTGTTTTTTTGGCTTTACCTTGCTACAAGAGAGTCCTGGTTTCTCAAACATGTAGGAGAGCTCCCTGCAGAGTCTGCTATGGGTGATTAGGTACAAGTGGGAAGGAATCCAGCCTGACAGAAGCCTTCATGCTGCATTACAGGGCTAACAGTTTGTAAAATCTTGTAGTAACACCATGTGCCTAGACTAAACCTGGCAGCCAGAGCATACCGCAACTCAGACTGCCACAGTGCTCAAACAAGCAAACAAACAAAAAATAGAACAAACAAAATTTGCCATTTAGAGCAGAAAGCTTTTTTTTGTATCTTGAATAGTCTGAGAGGGAGCACCATTTTGCTGAGAAGCACAACACACCAAGTTACACTTTCTTTCAAGAGTAAAATCTCCATCACCGAGTACCATCAAGGCAGACAGCTGATGGTTTGTTCAGAAAAGTTCATCAGTAACTTTGTCCTCCCATGCTCAGTACAGCACTGAGCAGTCCTGCAGCTGTCCTGGTTGGAGCTCCAGACTTGTGGTCTCAGTTGTGCATTGCTCTCCTGACACTGCTTGTTGTGGTTCATACATGCAAAGTGAGCAGAAGATGGCTTTACTGTACTATCTAGTCACTGCGTTCAAGTAAATATGGCAGTAATATTGAAGACTATGATGGAGTGGGGAGCCTGAAACAAGCTGCAGTATTTCCAACCATTCAAGTGGTCATGTTTACCTTTTATTTCAGCATACGAAGTTAAGAGATAGAAATAAAAAAATGTGCTTTGCCACATATCCTTTTGGCATATGCATAACTTACCACTTCTGAAGCAACTTTTTCATTTGAGTAAGATTTTTTCAGGTTCCAAGTTCAGAATGTGGCTATTTTTATAAGTATCTGTGATCATCAAAAGCCATTAGAGAGCAGCCATACTGCAAGGAATGTAGAAAGCAGATTTCGTACCTCATTAATATTTTCCTGTTTTGGATTTTTTCCCATCCTGCCAAGGGACTCCTGATGTGCTTTAGACTCATTTCACTTTGCATAACCAATTTAATATTTGGTGACACAGGGACATTTGCCTCAGTCCGTATGTGTGCCCCAACCTTTGGGTTCTAGAGACAGCTGCTTCTTTACCTAGTTAATATTATTCTTTATTTACAAAACATGGGACTGCTCCAGGTGGAAAGAAAGAAATGTACATCAGAAATTGATGGCTTTTTCTGAAGAGGAAGTATTTTATCAAATAATTTCTGCCTGTCCCTTGTCTGTATCTGGCCATATTCTGACAGTTCTACATTTAGAAAAGATATAATCCAAAAAAAGACATGTTTCATGAATTGATGATGGGCTTATGAAGTCAAGGACTGCTGCCAAATTCTAGTAGAAAGAGGAGTTTTACTATCTTGGTGTATTATCTAATCTGGATTTTATGGTAGGTGGAAACAGATTGGCTTAAATATAAGAACAGGAAAACAATGAGACAGCAGGAAGCTGTTTGTTAATGAATACGTACCCCCTTTAAATGACACCACCACCAGATTTTGCTTTTAGTTGCAAATCTCTGTGTAAGTACACAAACCAGCTAAAGAAGGTAAAGGCTAAACAGCCTAGGTCAGCCATTCCCCAGATATCTGCTGTCAAGATGTCTTGCACCATCTGCTGAAACATCATACACAGGCATCATACACCAGCCTGGCTGAAAGTGAGCACAATTCTGCGCTAACTACAGAGAGCAAAGGAAATGGAAAATAAAAGGTGTATGTTGTTAAGAAACATCCTTATGGCATTTAGACTTGAAATCCTCATTTTACTGTGTATTATATGCTCTCCAGGCTCAAGGGGTGGGTGGAAAAGTAATGAAGGAGAGAGGCATATTCAGACTTAAGAATTTCCAGACTGTAAATTCCCATTTTGGTGGTTGTCTAAATCCCCTATTTCCTGGTTGATTTAAGAAAACAACATTTTCCAAAAAATTAGGCACATAAAAAAATGCAGAGCACAATAATCTCTTGTAAAAAGAAGACTTTAGAAGCGGAGAAACTGGTAACAGCAGCTGTATTGGAGAGACCTGTTGTCCTCATGTATCTGAATCTACCATTTCTCAGGGGATTTTCAGGGCAGAGCAAAAGGTACATCTTCTCTGATGCGCATTTTAGTTACAGCTGAAGCTGTGTTTAAGCATCTACTATGGATAGATGCATGCCAACTTAGATATTGAAAGTACTCACTAAAAAAAGCACTCTCTCTCTGGCTTTACTTGCACTGCAAATGTAGTACCAGACTTAGCCCAGCTCTTACTTAGACCAACTCTCTGCAGAATCTCCCCTTAAAAAAAAAAAGAAGGAAGGAAGGCAACACAATTCATTTGCAGAAGTGGCATGGATAGGCTCGTCTCTGTGAAAAAGAGTGGCCTGTCAGCTTTTGGATGCTTTCTCTTTGCGCACATTTCAGACATGGGCAGCTGAGCCTGCAGCGCAGTGGATCATTCAGAGTTCTGCTACTGTGCATACTGCATCATGATGAGTGAAGCTGTGAGCCTCTGCTGTTGTAAAAACATGAGAAACAAGGAAAAATTTGAGAGCAGCTACAACCAGCTGCCACTGTTTTACCCTGTGTTCTGGGAAGTATGGGAGTAGCAGCGTAGTTGATACAGAACAGAAGTGATCAGCAACATATTTTTTTTCCGCAAAGGTAGGTATTAATATATAAAATGAATAAAGCGTGACAGTCCAAAGACTCCTTTCTTTCTGCAGAGAACTATCTGACTGTGATATTCTGTAATAACCTGTAGAAGTCCTGCAACTAAACCAGTTCAGCAGTCTGAACAGTATGTACTTCAGATTTCCTATTACATAAGATATTTTGTTATAAGAAATGCAGCTTCTTAAAGCTGCTATACCCAGTTGCACTCAGAAGCATATGGATGAATTAGACTAAGGTTATTTAGTGCCTGAAATGCTTCAGAGACATTCCAGCAGCTCCTACAATACCCTGATGATCCACCCTATCTGTATCTGCCACACATTTACTTTTTTTCTGATTGCATACTCTGTAGCTGGAGAAGTTTCTGTGTATCTGTGTGATAAACCAAAAACCTGCTGTTGCTATTGCAAGTACTAATGTGCATTACAGAATAATCCTGATCCGTTTCACTAGTATGTATGTGTATACATATGTATGTACAAATAAAAATAGAAAGGAATATAAAAGGAAGTCATGTCTTTGAATACATACTCCAGCCCACATACCTGTGTTAAAAAACAGAATGTTTTACTTCTGATATTTGTACTAATATTCTTGCATTTCTGCCTCCCAGCCAGAGATTGAAACAGAAGTTATTTCCACCAAAATAGGCCCCAATTCAGGGCCTGAAGACATTTCCTAAACACTTTGGCAATTACTTGAGTCACATCTATACAAACTTGTGCACTCTAAGGGAGGCATCTGCTTCAAAGACCACACCAACACGTAGCTTTTCAGAGCTTAAGCATTCACTGTTTGAAATTGTGCTGTAGGCACTATCCATAAGTTTAGAGAGGACTTTGGACACTGGCCACCAGAGTCACACAGAGATGGCAAACACCACACAAGGAAACGGGAAGGCAGGCTGCAGGATGCTGCCCAGATTGCTTCTACATGCATTATCCCCAACAAGGTGCACGGTGCCCAAGGTCATGAGAGTGGGGATCCAAAAGAAGACTGCCAGCATGAAAACACTAGAAATAATGAGAGGTCTAGAAAAGAAGATCTACAAGTAAAGGCCACTGGGGTGAATCAGGCCTTTAAGTCTAAAGAACATAAGACATCTCAGCACGAATAGCTTGCAGAATCACCAATGCTAGTGGATGTGGAGAGCTACATAAACTTTGTCACAAAACAGTACCTGTGGACGACATCACATTCAAGTGAAGGAGTCTCACAATCTCTAGAAGTACTTTCTACTGCTATGATTTTGTAACCATATTGAACAGATCTGTACCTGCAGTTATCGGGATATAGAATCATAGAATCATAGAATCATAGAATCATAGAATCATAGAATCATAGAATCATAGAATCATAGAATCATAGAACCATAGAATCAAAGAATCATAGAATCATAGAATGGCCTGGGTTGAAAAGGGCCTCAAAGAACATCTAGTTTCGAGTAATACGTATTGATAGTGCTAGAAGACTTGTTTTGCTATTTCCACATCTGAGATATTTGTCTAAAGATCCAAGTGCAATTCTTTTCTGCACCTGAGTCTAAGCAGGTCTTGGCTCTCAAACAATGAACAAAAAAACCCATAAACTTTGCTCAGGCAAATTTATTAAATATAAGCCTTCAAATGGGAGAGAAGTAATGTTAGCTACATCTATACTCCCAAACAAAGTAAGACCAAGGGAAGAGCCTGAACCCATCATCTGTAATTCTTAACTATTATCTTTCTCCTTCAGTCTCTTTTGAATATCTCTAATGATTTATCTCCAAGACAAATCTTCTAGGGAAAGGATTAACCCTAAATGGTCTGTATTGAAGCCAGCTGTTACCACTAGACTTTTATGATAAAGATCATTTTGTGCTTCTTTCTATTCATTACTATTGACAGCCACTGTGACCTCTTACTTGTTTTGTGCATGACAGCTAAATTCTCTTCAAACATAATCCTTTGCTTTTATACTTAAATGTTGAAAATAAACTAAAACAAACTTCCTGTAAATAGCTTCAGTTTTCAGGCATACTCCCAAAATTTGTTTGGTCAAGTATTTCAGACATAGGTTTAATAAATAAACAAAGGCTGCTCCAAAAGTAATGCTTCCTATGTTATTGTGTTAGCTCATGACATTGGAGGCCTATGTTGGTGGTATGGCAGTAGAGGTTGAACCTTCCCACCAATACTTCATCACATTTTGTTGCCATGTGACAGATGGCAGCAGAGAGGGAGTGTGACAGAATGGTGTCTGACATGGAAGTACATATGAAGCAAAGGTTTGTCACTGAATGTGGAAAAAAAATGACACCCATTGACATTTACTGACACTTGCTGAATGTTTATGGAGACCAAACAGTGTATGTGAGCACAGTGAGGTGCAGGGTGGTGTGTTTCAGCAGTGGCGACAGCAGTGTGAAAGACAAGCCACATTCCAGATGGCTGTACACAGCTGTCACACCATGAAATGAAGAGCATCTCTGTCACCTCATCCACATGAATCATCTACTTACAACCAGGTAACTGTGTACAGAGCTGAATATCAGCTTAAATGCACTGGAAATTATGGCGGCAATGTTGGAATATTGTTAAGTTTGCACCAGAATGGTCCCACAAATGCTCACACAAGAACAGGAAGAACACTGTATGCACATTTGTCAGGACCTACTGAACCAATATGAGGCTGAAGGTAACAGTTTCCTGGATCACATCATTACCAGTGACAAGATGTAATGCCACCACTATGGGCCAGAGTCAAAATAATGGAGTGGCAAAATGTGAATTCCCCACTGAAAAAAAAAGTTCAAGACACAACCCTCTGCAGGTAAAGTGATATGCACTGCTGTTGGGAGAGGAAAGGAATGATCCTTCTGGATTTCTTGAAATCCAGACAAACCATCAACTCTGACCACTGCATTGCAACACTGACTGAGCTGAAGGCTCAAACTTCCAGAGTCAGGTGAAAGAAGAAGACAACCTTTCTCTTGCAACACAATAATGTCAGGCACCCTAACAGATTGAATACTGTGGAACACATTGCCAATCTTGGCTGGAGTGTCCTACCACAGCCACTGTATAGTCTGGAGTTGGTGCCTTCTGACTTCCATCTGTTCGGGCCAGTTAAAGATGGACTGCATGGACAACATTTTCTTAGCAACAACACCGTCGTAGCAGCTGTGAAGCAGTTGTCACCTCTGCTGGTGCAGATTTTTATGAGCATGGCATGCAGGCTCTTGTTCATTGCTGGTGAAAATGCACAGCTAATGACAGTGACTATGTTGAAAAATAGTATTGTGTAACTGAGAATTTGCCCTATCAAAAAGTGTTATTGTGCTCTTTGTGTCTTTTGTATTTTCCATGGAAATAAAAAAGAGGCATTGCTTTCAAAGCAACCTATGTATATATATATACACATATACATATATTTTCAGTTTTCAGTCCTTTCCTTCAAAGGGCTTTCCTTAAAATAACTCTGAGAGCCTTTTTGTGCCAGCGTAGAGCCCCTGTCTTCAAAACAGCACATTGCTTATTCTCTCCTCAAAGCAGTTAAATTGAAGTCCAAAATCAATAGCAAACCAACAACACTTTGATTTGCCTACGCCTTCTCTGGACCTCTATAAGCTTAGTTCTGATAAGTAGCTTGTACAGCCAGTCATTGCACCACAGAGTGCAATGTGTTACAAGGCCTGAGGCAACATTATACTAGAACACTCTCTGACATGTGGCTGTGCAGCCCCTCTTGGTACACCCTGGACATCTCCCTTTCCATGGTAATTTCAGTTTTAACTGGTTATGTCCAGCTTTGAGAGGAGTCTGGGCTGGCTGTGGCTAGCTACTGGGGGGATGGCTTCTCATTTCAAGTGGAAGCTGGTAAGAGAGGTTGAAAACCTATGATGTGATTAATGCTGCCAAACCTATATGATAAATCTCAGCCTTCTCACGTACTGATACTGCAAAATCCTAGACAAATCTGATCTTGCTCCATTCTTCATGAACTTGAAAAGTGCTTGTGAAAGCAGGACTTTTCTGCATATCTTTCAATTCATCCCTTTGGCTAGGGCTTGAAATTGGTACTACCAGTTTCTAAATGAAAATGCGTGCAGCTCTGTGAAACTGGAAAGCATCTCAGCTGGGAACCAGGAAGAGGCAGAGATGAGAAAATAAGGAAGGAGATAAAACATTCTCTAACAACTGAAGAAAAGGAAAAATAAAAAAGAAAAGGAAGAATTCTGGCTCCTCAGGGGTAAGGTCCTTTGGGAAAAATGAAAGCACAGCTACATGCTCCTGCAGCAAACGTCTTTATTAGTACACACTCTGAAATTACTTTCAAGTCAGCTGCTTCCCGGGAACAATATCTCAAGAATGAGAACCAGGTACTGAGCTGAGCCCCTCAGTGTGAAGGGAGTCCTGTCACAGGTGGGTGCTCCAGGGAGACATCAGCAAGGCTCCCACTGCTGCTGGAGATGGTGCTGGCTATGCCAGAGTGGCCGCCCAGGCTCACATGGTGGGCACAGGCACCCCCAGACCCTGACCTCGGCACCCCTCCTGTGTTTACACTGAGATTCCACTTCTGTTCAAAGTGTGATGGGCTGATACAGTGTCTCAGTTCATATCATTTTTCTGATCACAGTTAGTGATGAATCATAGAATCATAGAGTGGCTTAGGTTGGAAGGGACTTTAAAGATCGTCCAGTCCCAATCCCGTGCCATGGGCAGTGCCACCCATCAGTTCAGGCTGCCCAGGGCCCCATCCAACCTGGTCTTGAGTGCTTCCATGGATGGGGCACTCACAGCTTCTCTGGGCAGCCTGTGCCAGTGCCTCACCGCCCTCTGGGTAAAGAATTTCTTCCTAACATCTAATCTAAATCTTTTGGTTTAAAGTCATTCCCCCTTGTCCTATCACTATTACATCATGTAAAAATTCACTCCCCTTCCTGCTTATAAGCTCCCTTCAAGTACTGGAAGGAAATACAGAACAAAGCACAGACCTGTGATACTTTGGTGGGGCAGTCAATATGCCCAACAGTATTTTTGCAAATCGTGGTCACCAAAGGAAAAAGAAAATCTGTGCAATGGAGCGTTGTTCTGAGGCTTCTTCTGAAAGCAGGCCATCTGGCTGCACGGCAGTGTATTTGTTAACTCTCCAGCCTACTGCTGTTTCCCTGCTGGGTGACACATGCTGAATCTGTCACACTTCTAGAGCGAAACTATAAATAAACAATGGTGTATTCAAATAAAACAGCACTTTCCCACAGAGGGCTCATAGGAAGCAAAAAGGAAGCAGAGAGTCAAATCTTTGTTCTTTTGTGTGCAGGAAAGTAGGTCCCTTGCTCAGCAGTGAAGGGGCGCGGATCTGGCGGCAGGACGATGCCTATTGCTGAGCAGTGGATAGTTGGGATCTCAGCCACGGCCATGGCTGCTTTTTGCTGTTTGCTGGCATGTGGTAAGAAGCAGTGTGTTGTCTGCCAGGTTTCCAGAGAGACACAGGCAATGGGAAGGCATAAGGTTAGTAGGAGGAGTAGGGAAGAGTCCAAGCTCACAGACAGGCAGCTGAAGTACACATGAAGCACGTACATCGCCCTTTGTGGGACCTGTGTGCTGTCTCAGACACTGAGCAGGCCTTCCCATTTCTCTTAATGAGAGATCTTCTGTAGGCTGCTGGATTGAGAGAAACCCAGCTGAATTGCAAAGCCCTGCAAGCCAAGATACAAGATAAATATTTAGAACTTCTTGACTCTCAGTCATGCCCTCGCTCTTTGCACATCGGAAAGCAGGGGAAAATGGCATGCCAGATCCCTTGCAGCCAGCTTCCTCCATAAGCCAGGCCTCCTATGCTTGAGAGTTGTATGGCAGCAAAGCCGTGCTTCATAGTGAAACCTCCTGGGAAAGGCAGAAGCAGCTTTCCATAGGCTTGTGAGTCAAAAGGTCATGATAACATTGGCAGCAAGCCACGGCCCGCTGTAGGCAGCAGCTTTCTCTAGATGCAGAAGGCAGTGGGCTGTGTTAACTGCAATACTCTGCTGTCTTGATATCACTTCCTAAATCTCCAGCATTCAGTGCCTCAACAAATAATATTGGGGAACAGTGCAAAACTGCCGCAGGTTAAATTTCCCAGTGGAAGCGGTGCATTTGTACAGACTGCAGTACTCAAAGGGCAAAAGCTTTTGTTAAAAGATTAAAGAATTATTCAATTTCAGACCGTTCTCAACACCTGCTGGACCTGGCTTTTCCCAGTTCAAATTTTTGCAGCTTATTTGAAGTCACGGTGTATGGAAGGGGGGCTGCTTTTGATTTGCATTTGTGTGAGTAAGAGAGACTTTGGGTTTGCAGGGGTGAATGGGTGCATCATGAGCTGTAATTAGGGTCAGTTGCATGTGCTTGTGCACCCACAAACTGTATGGCTAGAACCACCCCCACTGCACACACACCGCATGTTGTGCTGGTGATTTTAAAACAGAAAAGTAGCAAGGAGAAAGCTGTAGGAGCTACTGAGATTCCTATTCCATTCCTTGGAAAGCTGAAGCTGCCAGGTGTGTACAACCAGTCTTGGAAAGGTCAGGGCAGGGAGGCAGGAGCAGCGTTCCATCTGGGGATGGCACAAGGCTGCTGCAGAACTTCACTCTCATTTTGACCTTGTTACAGCCACTTGTTCCAGGAGAAGCTCTCCCATGGTCACTGGGCTTTCAGCACTGGCATGCTGATCCAAAATCCCCAGCAATGCAGACTGGGGTCAGCCACAGCATACATATTTGAGTTTCAGCTGAGCATTTTTTTAATACTACCCAGTATTTTCAATGTTAAATTCAAGTTTGGTAGCATCACAAGTTCCCTCCACAGCTGAAAATCTTTAAAGAGCATTTCAAAGAAGATGGCAAAAAACATGAATATATAAGGAGTCAAGCACCTCTTTTGAGGCAAAACATTTTTATTAAAATAAAACCAAATAAATGGGTGGAGGAGCATCTGTCTCTAGTCTTGGCCCAAGGCACCTTACTGACATGGCACTGTGGTGCCATCCATTTGTTCTTGCTGATACATTTACCATGGATGTGGGAGGCTTATATGTAGGACCTCTCACAGCCTGAGGGGATTTTACACACTGTGAAAATGTTCCGACCCGCAGGCAAGGAGACACACTGATGGGGAGCATGCATTGCTCTCCTGAGATCAAAATCCATATGGCCAGAAAAGTGGGCAAAGGGGAGACTGGGAAGGACTGGAGAACCAGGCTTTACACTATACATATACACTATGTACTATATACACTATAGCACAACAAATATATTTTTCTTCTAACCAAGTAACGATGAAAACAATCTCCATTCTGTTCCACTTCTAGCAAACTGAAGAATCTTGCAAAAGCACAGAGTGACCATGTTCTTCCAAAATGCATCACACACCTGCACAGTCACCACAGGCAATGAGGTAGTACTAAAGAGAAGGAAATGTGAATTAATCTTTAATGTGCTCATGTCTCATATGGGGCTTTTGACTACAGCCCTTTGAACTGTGATGTACTCATCCTCTGATCTAGAAAGAAGCTATACCTTACTAAGCCTTTGAGACCGTCCCTGTCGGCTGGAGCATCTCCATGACTTGAAGCTCAATGACAAACTGAAGACTGGATCTGGAAAAAACACACAGATGGATGCTGGTCCATGCATAACCCACTGCCTCACACAAGGCTCTTCATGCTGGGAGGCCCCAGCAGGGGTACACTCTGCCTTACCATGAGAATCAGAATCATAGAATCACCAAGATTGGAAATGACCTCTAAGATCATTCAGCCCAACTGTCCACCTCTCACCAGTATTTCCCACTAAACCATGTCCCTCAGTACAACACCTAAATGTTTCTTGAACACATCTAGGGACAGTGACTCCACCACCTCCCTGAGCTTCATGTTCCAGCACCTGACCACCCCCTCAGAGAAGAAGTATTTCCTAACATCCAACCTGAATCTCCCCTGGCACAACTTGAGACCATTCCCTCCTGTCCTAATACTAGTTATGTGGGAGAAGAGGCTGACTCCCATCTTGCCACAGCCTCCCTTCAGGTAGTTGTGGAGAGCAATAAGGTCACCTCTGAGCCTCCTCTTCTCCAAACTGAACAATCCCAGTTCCCTCAATTTTCCCCTGACCCATCACTAGCACTGCCATGCTCACCTGGCTCTTGCAAATCAGACAAGCCAGGCAGAAGTTCACTCAGTACTGAAGTGCCATATTTTTACTGCACCAGAGACTCCAAGCATGCAGTGGGAGGGTAAGTCAGGCAGCGCGGAGGCTGCTAGAAGTGAAGGCTGCTTTCTGTTATCCTACTCAGAGTTCACGTTCTCGTCTGTAGGGACTCAGACTCCAGGATCAAATGCCTGTCTCTGGTTGGCATCACTCCAACAGACGCGTGAGGGAGTTCCACTTGTGCAGAGACAGATTTGTCCCTGGGTTCCTCCAGAGAGAATTGCACAACGTGCTCTGGAAACCATGAGCAATGAGTATTCTTGTTGGAGTGAATTGCATCTGCTAGATTTAATTTATTCGAATCAGAAACATATTCAACCATTTCCAACTATATGTTGCTTATAAAATCACAGTGCAGCATCTCCAGAGAGTCATGAGCCAACTGCTGTGCATGACCCGCTTTGGGATTCAGGCTGCAACAGGAAACTCAGCTTGGAACAAGAATTCTCTTTTAAATGAACTTTTGAAACTGGATCTACATTGTGAAATATTTGGATATTGAGCAATGGAAGAATGTGGAACGTAAACACGAGCGACTGCTGCCTATGAGCACAGCAAGCTGCAGCAAGCTGGCTGGGTGCTGCTGTCAGCCATCCCCATGGCCCAGGTCACACAGGACGCTGGTGGGAAAGAAGGGCTCATTGAGTGTACTTCTCACACAAGGATTTTTTTACTCAGAGGATGATGAGGCACTGGCACAGACTGCTCAGAGAAGCTGCGGATGCCCCATCCCTGGAAGCACTCAAGGCCAGTTTGGATGGGGCCCTGGGCAGTCTGAGCTGGTGGGTGGTACTGCCCATGGTAGGGGGTTGGGACTGGATGGGCTTTAAGGTCCCTTCCAACCTAAGCCATTCTGTGATTCTATGATTCTGTGATTAAATTGCACCCTCAGCAAGTTTGTGGATGACACCAAGCTGAGTGGTGTGGCTGACACACCTGAGGGATGGGATGCCATTCAGAGAGACCTAGACAGGCTTAAGCAGCAGGCACAGGAGAATTTCGTGAGGTTCAATAAAGCCAAGTGCAAGGTCTTACACCTGGATCCTGGTAATCCCCACTATCAGTACAAGCTGAGGGATGTAAAGATGGAGCGCACCCTTGCCGAAAAGGACCTGGGGGTACTGGTGGATAGCAAGCTGGACATGAACCAGCAATGTGTTCTTGCAGCCCAGAAAGCCAACTGTATCCTGGGCTGCATCAAAAGAAGCATGGCCAGCAGAGCAAGGGAGGTGATCCTGCCCCTCTGCTCTGCGTGGGTGAGACCTCACCTGGAGTACTGCGTCCACATGTGAAGTTCTCAGCACAGGAGAGACATGGAGCTGCTGGAGCATGTCCAGAGGAGGGCCACAAAAATGATCCAAGGGATGGAACACCTCTCCTACAAGGACAGGCTGAGAGAGCTGGGACTGTTCAGCCTGGAGAAGAGAAGGCTCCAAGGAGACCTGAGAGCGGCCTTTCAGTATCTAAAGGGGGGCTATAAGAAAGAAGGGAACAGACTCTTTAGCAAGGTCTGTTATGACAAGACAAAAGGAAACGGTTTCAAACTAAAAGAAGGGAGATTTGGATTGGATATAAAGAAGAAGTTTTTTACAATAAGGGTGGTGAGACACTGGCACAGGTTGCCCGGAGAAGTGGTGGATGCCGTGTCCCTGGAGACAGGTCAGGCTGGAAGGGACTCTGAGTACCTAATTGAACTGTAGGTGTCCCTGTTCACTGGGGGGGAGTTGGACCAGGTGACCTTTAAGGGCCCCTTCCAACTCAAAAGATTCTATGATTCTATAAAATTGCACTATTTTCCTCCTGGCATCCATTCCCCCTCATTACTACTGGAGGGTTTATAAGTGAAAATTGTTAACAGAACCTTTTACCTCTGAAGTCTTTGTGACAGTCCTTTGTTTGCTGCTTATATTTTACAGTATTTGACTGCTCAGTCCATGGGCTTGTGTCATCAGCAATGTCCTGAATGTTCTGCTCAGAGAAATCTAATTTAATCAGGGATTACTTGGATGCCCTACTGAGCAACATCAAGATTTGACTTGCAGGCAAAGAAAAGAGGGCACACTCTTTATTGGGTTGAACTCAGTAATGGTCCAAAGCTGCAGGGAGTCAGCTCAGACCTTAACAAAATATATTGCTGCTCCTACAAAGCAATCTAAAGAATACCCTGCCCTTCTGGAAGCAATTCTGAGCCAGGAGGTCAGCAATAAAGAAAACTCTTTTTTTTTCCCAGCGCTCCCCAAAAAACACGTTCCAAAACTTTTGTCTGAATAATGATGCAGATTTCTAAATTATGCAGATTATACCTGTCAGCAGTAGCTTTGATCTGTTGAAGGGTGAAAGGGTGGCTTGACAAGCACTGCCTCAAGCAAGGGACACTGCATTGCGTGGAAGGAGAGACTGAGCTAGGAGTTGTTTCTTTAGCCAGGCTCAGTGCCAGAGATTGAAACCAGCTGTGACGTTTAGATGCAGTGAAAACGTAAATAGCACATTGGCTTTCAGGGAGGCCTTCCCAAGGACCCCCCCCAACATCCTTTGTCTGATGGCCACTATGACACATGAGCTGCTGACGGCAGTCACATCATCCCTAAGAAGGAATAAACCAGCAATGAAGAAGAAGCAGAAACTAGGGGACAAGAGAATGGGTATTGTGTGTTAGTCAAACACACAGCCCTGATTCTTTTCTCTTGTAGTGATGCAGTGGTATCCATAGTTGTTGAATGTCCAAAAGTTGACTCAGTTTGTTTGAGCTAGGCTGTACTTCCTTTTTTATTACTATAGCAGAAAATGTCAAGAGAATGTACTCCTAAATAATGTCCTCGTGCCTGGTGATTATTTCCTTCTGTTCTATTTTCACTTAATTCCCACTGAAATATTATGTCCCAGAGTCACAACAAACAAACAAACAAACAAACAAACAAACAAAAACAACAAAAAAACAACAACAACAACAAAAAACCCACAGAGAATGCCATGTAGTGGAAGAGTGGTGACTTTCCCAGAGCCATAGGAACAGAGTTTGAAAATGTTCCTTTTTCCTTTTCACTTTCTCATGTTACATCCCCAGGCTTGTTTAAAGTATTGGCTGCAAAGGGAATGCACTGTTGGATGTTCTGTTCCCAGTAAAGAAAATGGCAGAACCTCCACTGACTTCAGAAGAGACAATTAATCCTACAGCCTACACAGAAGAGGGTTTGAAAAATTCTTCCTGGTATTGAAATTCCCTACTTTATTCATCTCCACTTTAGATGAAAAAGTTTTACTTCCAGCACCTGTCAAAAGTGTTCCAGTGAAAGTTGTATTGAACTGGCCCAGCAAGCCAAAGTTTTGCAGGGTGGATGTGTCACTGTGTGGCTGTAGATGGGTGGACACTGGTGGTGCTGGTGTGTAAGGCGGGCATCACAGCTCCTGCTGGAGACAAGGGACCCTCAGGCATGCCCACGGTCCCCTGAGGATTAAGGCCACAGTGAAGCTACTCCACAATTAATCTGTTGGTTTTGCTGTGAGCAGACTACTGAGGTAGCATCTCCAGGTATATATCTAGGACATCTATCTGTGAGAAGAGTGTATGTCTAAGGCAAGGATGGGAGAAACTCTCTCTCTCCTTTCCCTAAGAAGTCATACACCTCTGCTATCCTGCTGATGCCTGCTTAATTCTTAACAAGGCACTTAGATATTTCCTTACTTCAAAGCCCAAGAACAGACTGACCACAATTCTGCACTGATTCACCCTGTACAGTCATCCAGGCTCAAGCTGAACAAGGAACTCAGTCAATTGCAAAAGCCTCAAGGAGCTCCAGTTGTTGCTGGGCATTGTTCTGTAGCAGCCCTCTCCTGGAGAGCTTGCAGCCAAGTGCAGGAGGAGATGAAGGAGAGAGGACAAGTAAGTAATGTACCCTAGAGAGTAACTCAATAGATTAACCATGCACAGCCTATCCCTGAGACACCACAGCACACATCTGAAGGAGGTAGCGAGTGGAAGTTTGCCATTTACAAACTCTTATAAGTCAAGAGGAAGCAGAGGAAGGCGCTGCAGTGCATTTCATGCAAGGATCTGTAGGTGGGGAAATGAAGATGCTGATAGCAAAGTCTGAAGTGAGTGCAACTACATGTCTACAGTTCAGCAGTGGCTGAAGAGTTTTGCCAATTTCTTACTGCTGTATAAATTGGAGTAGAAAGCATCACTGTGATCTAACAATTTAGCTTTCAGCTTCCAAGCATACTTGTCCTCCTCTCTATCTATATAAACAGTTTGGGAGGAATTTCACTGACTTGGGTTCTCCTGTCTCTGTTGACCATGGGTTGGACTCTGCCAGGTCGGAGGACACTGGTCCAGCTCAGCAAAGCACTTCTTCATGTTTACCTTTAAGTAGGTGATTTGTTCTGTTGCCTTCATAATTCTTGCGTGACACATTCCTGTTACCACAGTTATCATTGTTATTTTTCACCTTGTTGATTTTCCCTTCACTTCCTAGCCTCTTCCCCCTAACCATCATTTTTCTGATAGCATATATACTTCTACATATTTCATCTTTGTACTTCTCTAAGTTTGAGTTTGCAAAGACCTTTAATCCAGAGGGAAACATTATACGCAATAATCAACAAATATTACAGATTCATTTCCTTATTTCTCATTAGGGGAAGACAGATCTCTGTTTCATAAACTTCCATCGCTATTCTGGGACTCCAGAATGTACTCATTAAGAATTATTATACAGACAATTAAAGATTCTCATTCAATTTCTCCCTTTTATTCATGGTTAGGAAAGTGAATGAACCACACACACAAGTTACTGACACAGCTCTGTATGGATGTTTTGTCTGGAATGTTTTGCCTGACAGCTTCCCTGTTGCAAGAAAATACTGTAATTAAGTATCCTGTTTTCTTCATTAGTTATCACAAATGAATAATTTCTAGTTATTTAACAGATCTGGGATGGCTGTTGCAGCTGAATTCCATATCCAGAATAACAATATTTAACAGAGATGTTGCTTGGTAAAAGGAATTTTATGTAGCTGCATTCAGTATTGCCCTCACTGACTTAAATAAGATCTCTTTTGGACTTTAGTGCTGATGCTGTATGAAACTTGGGCCAAAAATAGGAGATAGATAGCATTTCTTTGGTGTCTTGCAGATAGCCTTTCTTTGGTGCCCTGCTACTGTCCTTGAGCTGGGCTTTCTGATAACATATTGGAGCCCCCTTCCTATTGCAGCTGCCCATGTCCACCCTTCTCTCCCACTGTTATTCCTATCCCCTAGGTGTGCCAGATGTTCCATGGGTCCTAAAATGCCACATGGCCAGATAAGAAGAGCCCACTTTATCAAACAGTGGGTTCATCTGGCCTAATATCTGTCCTCCAACAGCTGCTGATGGCAATGGCCAAGCAAGAAATAGAACAATTTGCTTCAAACACCTGCTGAGGACTTTGGAAGAGAGGCTTTCTTGTCCCACAGTGGTGACTTTGCATGTAGTCACCCCAGTATGTTCTTCTCTCACTCATTCAGCTGTTTTTTTTTTCAATATCTGCAATCTTTCAGCAACCACAAAGCCGAACTTCGTGAACTGCTCTTGTAGGCAAGGAAATCTCATTTTTCCCTTAATTTTATTGGGTGCTCATACTTATCCATTAAACATAAGAACAGGTTTGCTTACAGTAGCAAATAATTAGATCTGCTATTATGGGGGCAACTGTGGGAGGATTTGTGCCCATGAGCTCATGCATGGAGGCCATCAACCTGGCTAATGACACAGTGCAAGTGACCAAACTCTGGTTATGTTTTGGGCTCCAAGCTGTTGAAACCCTCTGTATTTTGGCCACATGTCAAACATGTACACTTTGTAGATGAGGAATTGATCCCCTAAAAACACAGTGAGTCAAATACAGCATCTGTTTTATTTTCTATTTTAAATCAAACATTTATTTCCTTGCCAGAGCAATGTTGTTTCTTTGTTGCTGTTGTTTCTTTCAGGTAGTGCTCTGCAGACAAACGACGGTAGCGCTCGAGCATGAATTTTCTGCAGTTATATTTGGCAACAAAGTGCTAAAGATGAGATCAATTTCTAAAATGATAACATTATTTACTCAATCCGTGCACCATTTGTGCATGAACCTGGCCTTTGTGAGCCTTCATAGCACAGCACCTCTCTGCCTGGTGCTCAGATGTGTGGAGAGGCAGAAGTGACTCAGAGGTTCGGGCATGGCTTATGGCTTCACTTCACACAGCCCACAGACACATGGCTCTTCTTCCACACTATTACTGTGTTATGCTACAGTGAATGTTAATGACCCACAAGGAAATGATTTCCCATACCAAGTGGGGAAGACTACTATCCACAAATCCGCTGTTTTCTTCCTCTGCCGAAACCGAAAACAAAAGAGAGAATAATTGTTTTGACAGTCAAGAGGGAAGCAGCAGGTGCTGCTGGAAAGAAGGAATGGCTGCATCTCAGAACATGCTGAGAGCATCCTGCAGCCCCAGCAGGGATGGCTCCATTACCGGCACTGTGGGCAGCAGATCAAGCACACTGGTGTGCATGCCATGTGTGTCACTCAGAGCAGCACCAAGGAAACAACCAGGATGCCCAAGGTTACTGAGAGTTCTGCTTGCAGTCTTCCTCAGCTTAAAATCGCCATGAGTTGGTAAGCAAATATTTCTGCTTAGATTTTATCTAAACATATTTTTTCTCCAAGTCAACCTTCTCCAGCGGGCCTTGAGGAAAGCTAGAACAATATTGAAATGAATATATCTGTTGTCGGTGCTAATGCAAGGTTCCAGGGCACAAATATTTATGTCTAAAATAATCTTTAAAGCTTTACAGTGCACAGCAACTTAAAAATCTATAGTACGTAATGGTTCACCATGTTTGCCACCATTTATTTATAGCATCTTGCTTCAAGCTTTGCTCTAATTGAGTTCTGCTGAGAAACAACACTTTTGATCATGTTCGTTTCCCTTCTAGTCAGTGGAAAATAAAGGATGATATGGTAACGAGAAAAATACAATAAGATTCTGTGGCTATACAAATAGCAGGAAATTAGCATGGACTAAGTTCCAAATAAATACATACATGTATGATTTACAGGAATGAGAAAATGTGGTCAGAATGCAAAATGCAGTATCATTTCTGTTCATTGTATAATTCCGGAGTGTTATCAAAGTCAGCGTGGTACTCTTTAACAAGAAAGGCAACAAAGTTCTCCCTGCAGTCAGAGATTTAATTGAGGACATGCAGAAACAGAAGAAAACCACAGGTGAAATGATGGGGGATCCCCAAAGGAACCTCAACAGAGGATAAACTAAAGGGAGCTAACTGTTTGGATAACATCCAAATAAAATTTATGTTTCATATTACTTGTTTCTTTTCATACCAGGAAAAAAAAAAACCACAAACAACCCACAACCCTATGTTTGCACCCTATTAATGGAAATCAATTAGAAATAGTCCAAAAATCAAATAGAAACCAAGTGAAATGTGGAGCTGGCGAGAGGCTCTGAGCGGAATGTGCTTTGTGTTAGCCAGGCTATTAGAGAAAACAAAATATAAAAGCAGTATGAGCTTCAAAGAAATGCAATGGAGCAGGTCCAAATTCCCAGCAGCGCACTTCTTGGAAAAGATTCACTGGACCATCTAATTTGTTTAACACTTTCATTTCCTAAAAGTGCACCACTAAAAAAAATACAGCATATGTTAGAAAACACCTTGCATTTCCTTGAAATTAATGAGCAGATGCTGGATTTGAGCTCCCATTTTCCACTTAAAAACCACTTAGTGTAACCAAAAGCTAAATAGTTTGGGATACCCAAAGCAGAGGAATGTAAACAAGAGACATTATGGGCACTGGGAGATTAAGAGTAAAAAAGGCTAGTGAAAAAACATGAGTCATGCAATCATAGAATCATAGAATGCCTTAGGTTGGAAGGGACCTTAAAGCCCACCCAGTTCCAACCCTGTGCTGTGGGCAGTGCCACCCAGCAGCTCAGGCTGCCCAGGGCTCCATCCAACCTGGCCTTCAGTGCCTCCAGGGATGGGGCACCCACATCTTCTCTGGGCAGCCTGTGCCAGTGCCTCAACACCCTCTGGGTAAAGAATTTCTTCCTAACATCTAACCTAAATCTCCCCTCTTTTAATTTAAATGCCATTCACCCTCATCCTATCACTTATCAGACCACATAAAAAGCTGCTCTCCCTCCTGCTTACAAGCTCCCTTTGAGTACTGGAAGGCTGCAATGAGGTCTCCCCAGAGCCTTCTCTTCTCCAAGAGAATGTCATGCCTTAGTTCCTCTACAGAGTTCTTTGTTTCTCATGGATGTAAGTTTTGCCCAAGTTTTAAGGTGTCCCTCTACACGATGATGCCACCACTGCTCTGTGCCCCGCATCACACCACCAGGGCCTGCTGCAGTGAGAGAGCTACAAGTGTGAATCCCAAACAGGGCTGTGGGAAGGAAGAAGTACTTCAGCTTTCCTTCAAAGTCCCTACACACCCAAAAGAGGTAGAGGAGAAGTGTGAGGAGCAGTTGGATGGCTTGTGAACCTGCAGCTCGGGCCTCACCCAGTGACATGGAAACCTCTGATGAGCCTTCACGTCCACAGCTGATGCCCACTGGGAGAGAAGGAAGGGGAGCTTGTGCTGTCTGAGAATAAACAGGCTTTTCTCCCTATCGCTGCCAAGCCAGTGCTTTTCATCAGCATCCAATCAGTGCTAGAAATGCCTCAGAAGAAAGAAGCTCTGCGGATGAGAGTGCTTTTGTGCACCGGCTCAGCACAAAGGGGCGCCAAGCAGCAAGGAGGGCCTCCTTGGTGCAGACTCGCTGTAACATATTGTAATATAAAAAAATATTTATACTCTTATTTTTGTAGGTGGGGGTTTTCCCTGTCTTTCCCTCCCTCTGAAACTTGCCAAGCGAGAGATGAAGACAATACCTCCTTTGTTATCTCTGACAAAGCAGAGAGGGAGGAAAAATTGTTTTTCCTTTTGCTGGAGGAGATACCAAAGAAGTGAAAAAGAGTGTTTATATTCCCATAGGCTCTTGTGTTTCTGTGAGCATCTCAGATGCAGGACAAGAGCCTGGAGAATACACAGCGATGTAAAATTCGGGCCCTGCTTCAGTCCATCTGCCATGCACAAAAAGGCACCACTCAATGTGTGTCAGTGAGTGCCTGCATGTACACATGAAAGTCAGAGAGAGAAGAAATTGCGGAGAAATAGAGTGGGAGAAGAACTACAAATGTATAGGAAAAAAAATAGGATTATAGTATTTTCCTTTTTTTTTTTTTAATGAGGTCTAAGCCCCAAAGTCTATCTCAGAATTTGAATTGTATTCCCCCCCTTTTTTTTAGAGAGAATGAAAATGTAGGAAAAAAGAAATAGCAAAAGAAATGAAGAGGGAAAATTGCAAATCTGAATATTTCATAATTGTTATTTCTGACAAAATGTATATACCTTTGAGCAAAAAAAATAGCATCCCTATTAAAAACTAACATTATTCTCAACTACTCTGCACAGCACCAGGCTCGTTTTTTAATGACACCTTGTTATTATTATATATTACACTCATTACAGGAGAGCCCAGAGGTTCTCAAGCTTCTGTCACACTGAGTAAGTACAATATTTCAGAAAGATTAGTCTCATCTTGGAGAACTGATAAGCTAACTAGGGATGAGATGCAACAAGTAGACATGGGTACATTTCTCAAGCATCCAACAAATCAGAGGGATCAGCAACCTGTAGGCAGAAGGGGGAGGTCTTTAAGGCCAAAATAAGTTCAGGATTGCCCTGTTAGACATAGTCTCCCACTTCCTTGGTCATGTATGCGCATTCCTGCCTACTCCTTATCCTGACCTCCATGGAAGTCTGAGGACTCTCTTCTCTGCAGCCCCAGGTCAGTGGTGACCCTGCATCTCCGTGCCTAGTGCATGTTAGGGGCCATCATCCTACGGGATGAGGAAGAAGAGCAGCAGGAAGTCTCATCACAGTTTAAATAGAAATGAACCTCTGCTGTGTTGCTATGGGTAGAGGAGAACCACTGCCAGCTACCTGGGAAGAAATACCATGTTTCTTGTTAACAGCAAAAAACTACAGTTGCGTATGGAATCTCCACCTTTATCCCCTATTCAGAAACAACTCTTTTACTGCAGGGAAATTCTATTACTCACAGCTCTGGGCTATTTGCAGGCAAATACCTGTTGAGAAACTTTTCACCACAAGTAAAAAAAGTCTTCAAAATGTCTTTTCAAAATCTTCCATCTATATTAAACTATGCCCTCTAAGACATGCTTCTGTGACTTTCCCAAGCCTTTCTGGTGGCACAAAGGGGGAAACTGAGAAAGAAAAAATGCAAAAAAAAAAAGTATATGGAGTTTAACTTTTTTCTCTTTAGCAATGGCTCAGAGTCTCTGTGAAACAAAAAAATAAATTATGGCATTTTTTTGAGATTTCCCATGGTTGGTGAAACACCCCCAATAACAACTGCTTAAAGTCTCACTGACCAGAAACTTCTGCAGTTGCAGATTTATGTCTTTTCTATTACCTACAGCCATAAACTGCCTTAAAAAGTCCTCTCTTTCCCTAACTACAAATTGAATTTCAATAAATGTATGTAATAGAACCACAGGAAGGCGGAAGGCAGAGTTGCGTGCAGTCTTAAAATTTTACACGCTGTTCTCATTTCCTCAGAAGTTTTGATCAGATATTGGCCAGCCCTAATATATCTAGGACTAGACAAAGCAAAACTGGCCTGCTGCAGTCAAATTAAAGGCATAAATTAGCCAAGTGCCCTTTGCAGACAAGTGGAGAACTACAGCAGGCCAGTGACCTTCAAATTCCCTGGCTAGCTAGTGATGGAGAACCTTGACCTAAACTAGGGCATCTTCAGAGTTGTCATAAATTGGAATAAGGATCTCAGTGAGCCTTGTACTAGACTGACACTGCTAGCACGTTTCTAATTTCTGTATCGTGAGGTTATATGACCTTGCCTCACGGCAACCTCTGTCTCGTCTATATGGAGAATTTGCTGCTCCAAAGAAAAGACTATTCAGTGGCTATCTGCTCACTTTTTGCCTTCAGGGTAGTTCAAAGCCACTCAAGGGAACAAGAATTTTAGTGCCTATGCTGGAACGTCATCACATTAGCTACATTACAGCTGTGCCCATTAAACTCCTTAGCCTTACCTTAGGCAACTACTCACCTTTGCAAGTTGACTGTCATTCCCATTGTTATCTGTATCCTGGTAATACATGAATAACTTTAGCATTTTTTTTAACACAGATCGATCTTGAGTGTGTCTTCAGAAAGCTCTATCAATGCTGCTGCAGAGATTCAATGAAGGCTCACTGTCAGGAACAGCCCTACTAATGTCTGTGACTCTATGCTGGCTTAGTAAGAGAAGGATTTGAGTGTCCATCATCGGTACCTGTTCATAACACTACAGATCAGCTGTAGTCCAGTACTACAGAAGTGTGGGCTCAGTGCTGTCCTACCATCTCATTCTTCATCCCATACATCTGCAGACTGGTTACCAGCTGGGCTGTGAAGTGATAGTACACACTAGTATGTCTTAAACTCATGAATTTCCTCAGGCTTTGTGGGAAGTCTGTGGAAAAAGAGGGTAAGACTCTCTGAGAAGTTTGGGAACCAGTGGTTTAGCACCTAACTCGCACTGAGATCAGAACCAGCTGTGGTTAGGAATCCAACACAAGAACAGCCATGCACAAAGGCCCTGTGAAGGATCCCAGATTTTATTTCATCAGGATTCACCTCTGATACTACAAGGGAGATCACACTCCTGCTACACATCAGACAAAAACTATACAAGCAATATCAGCAGACAGCAAAGCTTTCTGCACTTCTACGTATTTGCAGTATGCTGGGGATTTGCCTGTGCCAGAGGCAACAGTAAAGCATGAAGGACAAGCTCATGAACCCTTTCTCTTGCTGAATACAAGGGTAAATCAGGGTGGCTGAAATTGCTCTTCCTGCCAAAAGCGAGCATGAAAACAGTTGCTGCTTGTGCCTGTGGCCATGTTTGCAGGCAAGGCTCATTCACTTCACCATCTGCAACACCATGTCTGTCTTGGACACGGGAAGCTGGCAGTGACTGGCATCAGACTGGGGCTTCCAGCAGCTCCAACTTCTTCATTAAACAGCATTTCACTGGCTCGCAGGGAGCAAGAATAACGATACCAATATCATCATGGATCAACATAAAGTGAGTCACCGCCAAAGGTAACATTTAGCACTTCAGTCCTAGCTTTTTACAGGTGGACATGAAATCATCAATGTCAGCCTATAGCACTAAGGTAGTCCAGCATTCGCATTTCAGAAAATGTAGTGTAGTTTCTCAGACACCACAAATGAAGTTAAATGTGGACTTCCAAAGGATGGTATTATATATAGCACTTCCAAAATGATTTATAGACAATTGCCCAATAAGTTCCCCACTGGATTTTGAAAGGATATAAAAAGCAACACTTTCTCTTGATTCACACCTATTCCTCATATTTCTTAGACAGAGAAAGATAAATTTGCTTCAGCTGTGACTGGCTAACTTGAATTTCTCAAATAATAGGAGCTCATGGATTAAAGACAGAAGTCAAAGATTTGGTCCCTACTGGCTGGATCTCTGTTGACTCGTGGCCTTAAATTTCTTATATGTACAAGGCAGGGACATTAAATAACTTGTCAAGCAGGAGCAGATGCCACTACTGAAGGCAAGGTCACAACTCAAGAGCTCCTGAGTGGCAGGATGTCTTCTGAACGTAACAAAAGATACTGACCTAGGATCATTACATTAATAAGATGTGCATGTTCCCATGATCATAGAATGGTGTGGGTTGGAAGGGACCTTAAAGATCTCAAAGCAGAGTGATGACTATAAACATAAACAGTGGTTCACCTTGGAGAAATGTATTGTTTGATACAACAGATGCAGTATGAATAGAAAATGCAAGCATGTTAGTGCAAAACTAAGTATCCTAGACAATCTCAGCACCACATGTGAAAGCAACTCCACTATCATACTCCAGGCAATGGTAGATTAGGAAAACCTTGTAGGCAAACAAGAGTTTGATCAGGCCATGTTTGGCCAGAGGATTTCCTGCTTAGCATACAAGGTGACCAAAGCAGATCATATTACATGACTGTACCCAGTAAAAGCCAGCAGTGCTGCTATGCCATAAAGCACTGAGATGGAAACATTTTGTTTGCTGCTAGTGGCATCTGCACTGCTTTGAGGCCTAGACACCACAGCAAGGCACCTCAAGTAGGCACCAAATGCCTAGCAGAAAACCTTGACAGAAGAGGGGACTGGAGGAAAGATGCGCATTACCTCACAGTGTGTTTCCGTTGATGCTTGGGTTGCTCTTGCCATGCACTCTTTGGTGCTAATCCATGCTCTAGCCTAACCCTGGCAAGGAGGTCAGCAGGAAGGAGCTGTTGTCCCCAGTAACAGCAGCAGCTCTTGCCCCAGGTGCTCTTGAGGACCCATAATTCACAAGCAGCACAAGCCCACTGTGGCATAGGCCAAGTTACCAATGTGGCCATGGGTGTTTGCTGCATCCAAGAGCCTGCTGTCCTGGGGAGCTGCTGTTTTCAGCTATTCCTGCTACCAGAGTGGCAGACAGAAAGGCAAATGAGACTTTAAATTTTTCCAGTGAAGGGCTAGACTTCAGTGCATTGCAATTTAAAACTGAATCATCTAGGGCAGTAAGCAACTGTTTGGTCCAATTTTTAAGAGGGAAAAAATAAGATTTGCAAACCCTTGGTTAAGTACAGGTGGTTTCCAAAATAACTTATATATCCAGAAATGCAATAACATTCCAACCAAGTCAGAACAGGCTTTGTAGTGAAATAAACTGCACTTCGATTACTTGCTATTGATGAAAATGCTACTTGGTTCAGTTGTAGCAAGGAGATGAAATCTCCAGCACATTCTTACCTTCTTTTGCTATTATTGCTGCTTCTGCCAGAGCAAAGCAATTAAATTCACAGCACAGCATTCATGTAGCTGAGCACTGTTCCATTTTCTAGAGGCTCTGGTGTAGGAAGTCTGCAAAGAGGAATTCCAGACTTCTGCCACTCTGCATAGAATTACCTAAGGTCCTCATGATTCTATAAAATTGGAATTATTTATCCCATCTTTGGTTTGTTGCCTGTAGATCGATGAGGTCTGTGGCCCCAGTATGCTTCTGAGCTGCAACTGTGTGCTACATAAAATTATTATATCATTAAAGAAGAGCTGATAGATAGAAGCCCTGTCAGCTGCATTGTTTACCCTGTTCTCCTAGAGTCACTATGGATTCACAGCTGAGATTTACACGTAGCTTCCCTTGTGTTATCTATGGCAGCCTTAACTATCTGTCAACAGAAATTTCACGACCATGGTGGGGGAGAAAAAGCCATAGGCTAGGATAGTAATACATCAGATATCTCATAGTGGAAAGCAACAGTAGCTGTTGTGCAACAACTGATGACTAATCAAATTGGCTGTGTTGTGCATTCCTTAATATGATGCCACAGCCCCCACTTTCTGAGATGGACTATAAAACATCTATTTAAGATCACATTGAAAGTGGTTGTGCTTGCACCTTTTCTTGCTCTTGTTATTGCTAGTGTCACAAGATGAGATTCATTTGATGCCATTACTTGTGCTCGTTACAATCTTTGTGACTAGAATATGGTACAGTATCAGAATTTTAATGCCTCGTATATTCTCTGAGAGATGATGGCAGTAAATGTTACTGCTTTGACCTTCTCTGTGTTTTATCATTGATTCACTGGTCATCTCCATTTGTTCATCTCTATTTGTGCCCATATACAGACTGAAGAGCCAGAGAAGAAAAAGTACAGTTACCAACAGATTAGAATGTTTCCAGAATTGATTGTCTCCTATTTGTCAGCATATTAGAAGTTTATCGCTTTTTATCATCTGCATTAAGCATTAGTATTCTTTCTGCCTTTTTTTTTTTGAGACAGGGATTGCTGTGAGCAGGTAGAATGGCAACGTGTAGATCCTCCTGTGTTAGAATAACACCGCACATGAGGCCAGTAACTATACATGCTTCTGACAATGCTTGGTATGGAGAATGAAAAAAAAGAGCCTCTTGTTTGGTGTTATTTCCAAGACCTTAAAAGAATTTCTTGGTAGATTTACTTTGAGTAACATGAATAATAAGTGTAACAGTGATCAATTACCTCCCTCATGGCCAGATTTTTCCTCAAGCTTTCTGTATAGCCGTCATCCTATTACTGTACCAAGTCAATGGGATAGGAAGTGTTCCTCAAGGAGTAATATCCAGGTGAAGAAGAGGTATTATGCATACCGCCTAACTTCAGCCACCAAACATAGGGGCCTATCTTAGCAGCCTAGATTGGATCACAGTATCTGTGATAGTCAAGAGAAACAGCACTTTTAGGACTCACTGGCCTGTTACAGATGTCCCCATAAGTTTTTCTTACAGTCAGTGGGCAGGAGGATCTCTGTCAGAGCATGACCTATAACATCTTAATTGGACTTTTTGTCTGGGTCACTGGCTGGAAGAACCCTGGTCCACTGACTATAGAAGGAGAGCAACTACGCTTGATCTGGATGCTCCTGGGCAGAGAAAACAGGGTGTTCTCTGGTGCACGGCTCCTGCAACAGCAGCTCATGACTCAAAGGTGTATTTCTTTGACAGAATCACTGACTCGAGGGAGCTCACCTGATTTACAGCACAAATTGGGGTGTGGTGCTTTGAAAGTTCACTGCTTAGCCTTGTCCATGAAGAACAAGAAATTTTCAGTGACAGAAACATTTATTTTTCACCCTTTTCCTTTCACAAACGTACTTTTCAACAGGCAGATTATGAAATAAGGCCACATTTGCTCCTGCACTCTGCTATGTTTTGGTACAGGGGAAAGATTACATAAGAGTGCTCATTACTCTGTGAGGTTCCGATGGCTTCCAGCACCGCTTACAAACCTGCCATTAAAGGGCAACTTTTTTTTATACTTGTCCCATGAATTTATTCATGTAGCTTTGGGAAGGAGTTTTTACAGCTCTCCAGTATATCAAAAATATACCAGTAGTAAAACATGATCCAATTTAGCATCATCACCCAATCCAGAGCTCCTCTGTAAGCAGGCAAAGCAGGTAGCTGACCAGAACAGCAGCCTACTGGTGGAAAGAAAAGGCTCATGATTGCTGTTGGTGGTTGACAGGAGACACTGACTGCTGTCAGTGCTCTCTGCTGGAGAGACACTGACTGCTGTTCTTACTCCAGTGTCACTGAGAAGGGCTGTGGCTGGTGTTGTTGTTAGGTCACCACCCCACCCTCCCAGATTACTGGATACTGTAGAGATCCCAGCTCCTTTCAGAACATGCCATGCCCCTTATTACTGCCTTCCTCTTCAAGAATGGGGTATGTACAAGCCAGCCTCCAACTCCTGAGCTGTGAGATTGCAATTACACACCTCTGAGAAGCCTTTGTAAGCTCTGGCTGCAGCTTTAGAGAAAACATTTAGAGATGAACTAGCAGGGGACCTGGAACAGAGGAGATCAGAGCATCCCAGCCACAAACACATGGCACGTTTGGCAATGCAGATGCTCAAAAGCAGACTGCAGATTTTGCTGCTCTGGATCTCATCTCTACAACTAGGTTTCTGCATCCAGGCAATGCAAGCTGTGGAGGTGGCTGAATGATGTCACGTGTGAGCAAGGTTAATCCTAGAATCATTGCTGTGGTCTCCAGCACTCTGATGTCTCCCCAGAACACAGAGGAGTTTGGCTGAAATCTCAGCAGGTGGCAAGAGCATGGAGTGGCTTGCACCAAAAGTGTCAGACTACTGAATCTAAAACAAAGTAAACTGGGGAGAAGGTGACCAACATAAATGTTGTAAAAACACAAGTAATTAAAAATGATTGCTGAGAAGGAATAATTAGAGAAACTCCTCTCTAGAAGAGTAGCAATGAAACCAGAGATTCGGTGGCATATTGCTTGCATCCAATGCAGATCCTCCTGAAGTGGCAAGAGCACAACCATGGTTTACTTTCTACAAGGACATAATTATTTCACTTCTGAGCAGTAGGTGGGGAGCTCTGAAGTAAGATGCCTTTTGTCATAGAATCATAGAATGGCTTCTGTTGGAAGGGACCTTAAAGATCATCCATTTCCAACCCTGCTGCCGTGGGCAGAGTTGCCTCTCACAAGAATGTGAGAGGTCCCCGAATAAGTTCTCCTGTTTCTCCAGCATGAGGTATAAGACTAAAGAACCTGACACACAAAAATATAAAAAAAAATAGACAATGTCTCAGCTTTCGTAGTGGGTCACGGATAAAGGAAAAATCAAATATGAGGACAGAATTTTGATCTTCCTTACCTGAGAGGGATTGAGTTGATCTGGCTGTCAGTGAGTGATTCAGCATCAAAGAAGTAAATTTGAATAACATGCAGAAAGATTATTTGAGGGCGACTGAAAGCCTGAAGAACAAGGTCAAATTCTCTTCAGACATGTACTGATGATAATCCGGACCAGATCTACTTGAAACAAACTGATTTATGCACTGATGTAAATGAGATTAGACAAAACTTGCTGTCAACATAGTCAAATTTTAAGTTGATCAAAGAATAAAATCTTCCTTGTATATATTCAGAATCCTTCAGATGACTGTAGACTTATTTAGATGGAAATACTTTTCCTGAAGAACTCAGTAAGTCCAAGTTTCTTTTCAGTGTTCAAAGGAACAAGTCAGTTTTTTTATAAGGGAAAGTCGGACAACATGAAGGTGTTTTGAAATCGTTAAACAGCTCCTTTGCGGCCTGCTGAGTTGTGTATCACAACTTGATGTGTGAAGTTGAGTTTCAGTGACTACATTTTCAGTCACCAGTGATGTACTAAATGCACCATGACTGCATCACAGTTTGTTTTGAAAGAGCTAGAACTCCGGACAAGCCAGAGGAAAACTTCATGGCAACTTTGACTAGAATGGAAGCTATCAAAACCTTCTTTTTACTCTACCCTGATATCATTCAAATACAGTGACTTCATTTATTTCAGATTAAAGACTGCAGCATTCTCATTAGATGTTGGCAGTAACACTGGATATCCGATCTGCTACCATGGCTGGCAGTGCCAACACAAACTAATCACTTAATGCCTGTTTGGTCCTTCCAGCTTTTCCTTTCAAACTTCAGTGAGCTGTTTGCAGATCCTGGCACCCCAGAGGTTTTGTTCAAACCCACGTGAAAGCACAGCGCAGGTACATTCTTCCTGACACAAGAATACCTGGAATGCTAGACAGTGTTCAAAGTACTTTCCTGTAGTGGCTTGCCATTGTTTCCCAATCCTGCTAAGGGGACTCATCTGTGGAAATGAGCAGATTTTCTGCTTTTCAAATACAGCTGATGCTGTTTGTTAGGCAGAAGCATGGATGATTACCACATCTACCAGCTGTCTTGACAGCTAACAGTGGTAGGGGTGGTTGTCTCAGAATGGCCTAGTTGCCCTATTGGAAGACACCATTCTATAATGGGAACTGCTGCCAAGGCAAAATTAGAATGAAGCAGTTCTGGATGTACAGACTGTAAGGTATCCAAATAGCATTACCAAAGGCTGGTTCCAAAACTTGTCACACTCCCTAACACAACCATTTTATAAATGATGATCCAACACTGCAAAGCCTCTTCAGCCTTTTGCATTTTATCAGTCTCACCCCACTGCAGTATGTTGAATTTCTTGATTAGCTCTTCTGAGGAACATTGTGGCAAACAAACCAGGAAAAGTAGATTTTTTGAAGGATTTATTTACTGTGCACACATCTATTTTCAAGACAGAAGCAGATACATGTACATGTTCCAGCACAACATAGTTCTTGAGCATGGCCCATGTTTTTAGTTTGATTTCATCTGTTTGGTGAGACAGAGGTTTAGAGGTCTCTTAAATTATGCTGTTACTTCCTTGTAGTAGGCGGCGACCGAAAGTACGGGATGTGATGCGTTAGGACCTCCCCTGCCTAGCACCTGTGGGCGTAGACGAAGCTAACGAGGTGATAAGGAAGCATATATAAGACATTGTAACGACGCAATAAACACCATTTTGCCGCTCATCATATTGATGTGTGCATGCATCAAGATGGTCGGGGACTAGGAGTAGTCCTTTCAAACAGGGTGACAGTTCACAAGCGGAATATCCGATGTGGCGAACGCCACACTTCCTTCTGCAGCTTTGTCTTCTGTCATGGTCCTCAGCAGCCCTTGCTTTGATATATATGTTAGTTTTATAATAAAGAGTTATTAGACTGCAGTCCAGGAATATTTGTAAGAACATAGAGCAGAAAATAGAACCTCACTCTACAGCCAAGTCCCAAGCTTCAGAGTCATTTTTGCACCCCTCCTCTCTTGAATACTTCTTGGCACAATTACTGATACCCAAGGAGATATTTAGGGAGTGCTGGCACAATGCTAAGCTTGAAACCTGAAAAAATAAATCACATGGGCAGCAGAACAGGTTGTGGATTTGAATCTGCTCAAACAGAAATTGAACTCATGCCTGTTATTTCCTGAGGTGTGCTCTAGCTCCTAACCTAAACACCCACAAGCTGGGTGATAAGGTTAGCTGAGTAATAATGTCCAAAACCTCTTTTTTCCCTAAAAATGTGGGGCCTGCATTTGAAACTTTGGAAGATTCAGGCTTGCATTTGGGACATTATGGAAGATGCTCAAGGCTATTTTTCAGACACTCTGTCTTTAACTGCTTACTTTAGTGGAATCTTGAAGTGGTAGAATAGAGAAGTGGGCAAGCAAAAAGCTTGATGTTAGACCACAATGCCCCTTTCAGGCAATTTGGAAAGAAGTTTCAGTGCCTAAATTAAGTGACTGTAACAAGTAACCTACTTAAAAGGCTGTGTGGGTATTACCTACTATAATATTCCATGGCATACCCTTGGGTCGCATTCCTCCTTGCAGCTGCAGAGTTTCCTTTGCATGGAAAGAGGGTCATGTATGGTTTGGACAGAGATCATATTCCCAGTTCTTGCTCAAGAACTGAACCAGGATACGACTAAGACGCATAAAACCTGGGAGCTAGGAAATTCTTCCCCCTGTTCTAGAAATAAAGCCTTTGACTTTCATGTTTATTTATATTCATAGTTTAGATGGAAAGGGAGTCTGGTCTGAGTACCTCATGAGAATTAGTCACACACAAACAGATTTCTGCATGAGATAGTGTATTTGCATTTTCCCATTCATTAGCTTCTGCCTTCTTCACTGCCTGAAACACTGTGATACCAAAGTTGTGATTCGTGATTGATTTAGGTTAGTGGGGAGTGTGTTGGAAGGGAGACTGAGTGCCCAGCATGGCAAGCTGAGAAAGCGTGATAATGACTGGGATGGTTTTTGCAACAGAGGCTGAGAGGGTCTTGTGGCTGCTGTGGGCTGTGCCTATAAGGCATGTTAGGTGTGTTACGGAGTGTGGGTGCAACAGTTGTTGCTCACAGCTGCATGCACAATGAAGACCAGCCTGGGCAGTCTTCAGATCTTGCTTTTTCTTTTCTTTTCTTTTCTTTTCTTTTCTTTTCTTTTCTTTTCTTTTCTTTTCTTTTCTTTTCTTTTCTTTTCTTTTCTTTTCTTTTCTTTTCTTT